>NC_080173.1:6727991-7034433 GCF_950295315.1 Erinaceus europaeus | reverse complement strand
AAATGCCTCAACTCAATGATTGTCAGAGAAGTGTAAATAAAGACATCGAGATACCATTTCACTCCTGTGAGAACGTCATACACCAGAAAAAGTAGCAGCAACAAATGCTGGAGAAGTCGTGGGGGCAAAGGAACCATCCTACACTGCTGTTGGGGATGTAAATTGATCCAACCCCTGTTGAGAGCAGTCTGGAGAACTATCAGAAGGCTAGAAGTGGACCTACCCTGAGACTCTGCAATTCCTCTCCTGGAGATAAATCCTAAGGGACCAAACAAACACACCCATTCAAAAAGATCTGTGTACACATATGTTCATAGCAGCACAATTTGTAATAGCTAAAACCTGGAAACAACCCAAGTATCCAACAAGAGATAAGTGGCTGAGCAAGTTATGATATATAGACACAATGGAATACTACTCAGCTTTAAAAGTTTTCAGTCCATCTTGGATGGATGGAACTTGAAGAAATCATGTTAATTGAAATAAGTCAGAAAGAGAAAGGTGGATATGGGATGATCTCACTCTCGGGCAGAAGTTGAAAAATAAGATCAGAAGAGAAAACACAAAGCAGAACTTGTACTGGAATTGGTGAATTGCACCAAAGGAAAAACCTCTGGGCGGGTGGGGAGGAGGGTTCAGGTTCTGGACCATGATGGCAGAGGACCTAGTGGGGGTTGTACTGTTATGTGGAAAACTGGGAAATGTTACGCATGTACAGACTATTGTATTTACTGTCAACTGTAAAACATGAATCCCTTAATAAAAATTAAACTAAAAAATGAAAGCCTCTTTGCATATCCATTACGCTACCTCCCCCCATCCTAAATATTTGTCTTTAATTAAAAGAATATTTTCCTAAAACCTATCATGCCATATCTATCTTAATAGGTCCGATAAAGATGGAAGACTGATCTCAGTTTAAATTAAAACTTTTTAAAAAGCAGTTCTTTTGTGCATGTTGGGTACTCAGCTATCATAATTAATTTATAGATTTTAGTCTTATATGTTGAACTTCATATTCACCAGGATATGATTAGCTACTAAGGAATTTATAACTTGTTGATAAGAAAGCTTAGGAAGTTAAATAAGCTATTACATCTCTTTATAGTTCTTGAAAGTAGTATCATACTTTAAGAGTCTTCATCAGAACGGAAAAATAAAGTATGCTAGATGACAGTACAGAGTGTCCAAGTCAACGCTGTCTTTCCCTTCAGCTGGACTCTGAAATATCCCTAGATGTTTTCTTATCTGAATGTTAAAATTTGAACTTACAATGGACAATAACAGGCACCATTAGGAATGAAGGAATAAAATAGAAGGTGTCAGAAGGGAATACACACACTTAAAAGGGACATATCACAATAGGGAGAAAATAAAGAACTTTCTTATAGGCATTTCTATTTTAAAATGATGCCTCACTGTACCATATAATGTAAGATCTTCAGAGCACATGAAGTTTGTCATAACAGGAACTCTGTTAATTGAATGGCAATGAGAAATGGCCTGGAGCTGCCAGAGAAGAGGCAGGGTAATCACATTCCATCTGAACTGCATCTCTGTCAGTTTATCTAAAACTCAGAATTTGAAGCTGCTGCTACTTCTTAACTACCTTAGAAAGCATGTTCAGGCATTAGCACAAATAATCTTATTAAAACAGCCATTTGCCTTTCTGAAAAATAGTAAAATGCATAACAGTTAAAAAAAAGGTCTCTTTCTCCATGTTCATTTGAAGTAATCCGTTCCTCAGATATACTGAAAGTACAAATAAAAATAACATACATTTATCCTGTAGAATAAGTACAGACATAAAGCATTTCTGATACAGTGCTTAACTTTGCAGAGTATAAATGAGCAGAAGAGATTCAGAAGTCAAACATCTTTTTAAACTTTGATCATTAATTCTAACAATTTTACCATGTTTCTACAAGCTCCAAGAGCCTGCAGAAAATAGAGCTCTGTTTAGCCAATGTAAGAACGATAGATCGAACTAACAAGTGTTACTGAGAAGTTTCATGGTTCAGTAAAAGAAACCAGGGGATATATAATTTAAGACACACATACATATATACATGCAGCCAAACCTATATATACCCTTGCACCCAGAAAAACACCACCAAAAAAAAAATAATAATGACATTCTAATATATATGTGTGCACATGCGTATAAAAATTTACTACAGGGCAGGGGTAAATAGCATAGTGGTTATGCAAAGAGACTGTCACGCCTGAGGCTCAGAAGTCCCAGGTTCAATCCCCCGCATCACCATAAGCCAGAGCTGAGCAGCGCTTTGGTGTTTCTCTGTGTCTTTCTCTCTCTGCATCTCTTTACAAATAATAAAATACTTTAAAAAATTTACTACACATGTGAAACTACTACATCCTTGGAAAAGTTGATAATCCTTAACACTATATTATTTCAATAATGAAATGCTGTGATTTCTTGAGCCTTCTTGCTAGTGAATTGTCTTGCATGTTGAGTTCTGGAGTCACTTTAAAGCAAAGAATCAAAAATCTGGCCCATCATAGTTGGGGCACTGCATTGTTCTTTGGAGTTCTATATTTCAAAAGATTAGGATATAGCAGAAAAAAAAAAAAGAAAAAGAAAAGAAAAAAGATGAGCAGCTGTTCTATGGGGTATATTACTGTAATGTTGGGTATGAAACTATAAACATTTTTAGGGGCTGGGTGGTGACACACCTGGTTAAGCCCACACGCTAAACTGAATACATTGTAAATTTACCTCTCCTCAAGTCATGTGTTACCAACCTATCTTTCTCTTTGGTAGCTACATTTCTGTGTCAGAATCACAGGTTTTGTCTTTGTTAAACTTTGTCCCTTTGTTTTGTCTCTATATCTCACAGATACGTTAAATCATTTGTCAAGAAAGATCTTTAAGGAGAGAGAGACAAGTATAAGAATAAGTAAAGGTGTCACACCTACTGGTTATGGGAGGATGATGAAGTCTTCCAAAGAATACTGTTTTTAAATAGGTCATCTATCAATAAGTAGGAAACATGGTCTAAAATGAGAGAGGGAGAGAGGGTGGGAGGGAGCGAGAGAGGAGAGACAGAAAGAGAGAGAGAATAAGAATGAGAATGTGTGCTGGTGGTGTGATAGTATTCATAATAATTAGGAAGATATTTAAAAGAGATTTTCAAAACCACCAACACAGAAATTGTAAGATTTTTAAAAAATTATTTGTTATAGAATAAGAAACCAGAAAAAAAAAAAGTCTATGTACATCCCCAGGAATGAACTGAGGGCCTTGTACATGAGTGATATCTCTGCTGAACAGTCTCCCCAACATAATTTCCAACTCTTTAGCTTTTTAAAGGAACAAGGAAGACCCCACAGCACCATTCCACTATTCTTGGGGCTCTCTGGGCACCAGCCAGGCTGTCCTTGTGCAGTGTGCCCAGGATCTTACACCACAAGATGTTTATCTACCAGGTGAGCAGGTGAGCTATGGCTTTTTACCCTGAAACCAGTGAATTGAATCCCAAATAATGTACCGGGTTTTTGAATGAAATTGTATTCTTTATCTCAATGAATCATTTTTTATTTAATTGTGGTTTAAAAATATTAAGATTTGAGGGGTAGAGTTTCACATTCATATGTATGTGTAAAAGTCACTGCTCAGGACCCCCCCCCCAATACACACACACACACACACACACACACACACACTTGTCTCACAAAGTCTGAGACAGTGGGTTCGATTTTCATTTTGTATGTTCATCTGCTTTAGTTAGTTAACTTTCACATATGAGCAAAATCCTCTGGAAGTTGTCTTTCGCCTGGGCATAATCAACCCCTATTACATCCATTTTGTCTGTAGTGATACAATCTCATCTTTTTTTAATCGCAGTTCCTTTTTTTGCCACACCCTCACCAACTCTTGTCATTTCCTATTTCTTTGATGTAGGCCAGCAGGCTATTCTTACAGATGTGAGGTGGTATCTTAATGTGGTTTTAATTTACATTTCTATAATAGCAAGTGATGTGGAACATTTTTTATATTCATGGGCTGTCTGTATGTTTTCTTGTTTATTTCTATCTTAAGCCTACTTTTTATAGAGTCGTTCATTTGTTGTTGTTGTTAAACTGTATGATTTCCTTATATATTTTTATATCAATTCCTTGTCAGATATGTGATAGGCAGATTTCTTCTCCACATTGTTAGGTTGCTTTTGATCTTACGGAAGTTTCTTTCAATGTGTAGAAATCTTTTAATCTTACATAGCCTCATTGTTCATTTTATCTTTAGTTTCCCTTGATAGGGAAGTTGAGTCTCCAATATGTTTTTGATGTTAGGATCCTGAAATATCACAATTAATCGTAACATAGATTTCAGAGATAACTAAACATTCTGATGATTCAATGACTAGTTCAATGAAATATTTTACACTGGAATACAGTGTAGTAAAGTGCTCATGGATTCATCACTTCTGTGAAATATACCAATAAAACCAGATTACCTATTAATATCACTGTTTGAGTTTTTCACATGGGATATATTTAAATGTTTAAATAGCATGAGTTCCCTACCTGTAAAAAGGGAAATATAAAGTAGCAAGTCCATGAGGATTAAATTTGAGAAGAGATGTAATATATTTGAATATACATGACATTGTTTCATTGTTTATATTAACATCATTATTACACTTATTACCGGATAACACAATTTTATTAATATACATCTCTACTTACAAATCAGTTTCCTTGTATTTAAATCTTTCTCATTGATATCCCCCACAACCCCCGCTAGTTCTAATCTAGCCCCTCATGGCCCAGAGGGACAGACAGAAAGACAAACAGGCTATCCTTTACCTGATTAAATTCAATTACTATTATGTTCCCAGTATAACTTTGCTATTTCTTCTCTGCTTTTAGTTGGACCCCATATTTAAAGAGAGAGACAGGAGAAGAGAAATTGAAAAAGAGAGAAGGGAAGGATTTTTAATGCATTGACTAAATATATAATATTCTTCAAATTCTTCAATGGACTATCCCTTCACTATTCTGTTTACTACTTGCTGATGATGCTACAGTCTTTCCACATTTCTTTGCAGGATAGATGCTCTGTATGGAAACAAATTTCCATATGTTTAAAAAATCATTATGGGGAGTCGGGCAGTAGCGCAGCGGGTTAATCGTATGCTACGCGAAGTTTAAGGACCTGCTCTCAGTTTGAGCCCCCGGCTCCCCACCTGCAGGGGAGTCACTTCACAGGCAGTGAAGCAGGTCTGCAGGTGTCTGTCTTTCTCTCCTCCTCTTTCCATTTCCCTCTGTCCTATCCAACAATGACATCAATAATAACTACAACGATAAAACAACAAGGGCAACAAAAGGGAATAAATAAATAAATATTAAATATATATAAATTTATTTAAAAATCATTGTCATCTTATCCATACCAGTGCTTTTCCCCATCTACCACCTTTGTGTATTTATAATCATGAATTATTAAACTACTTAACATGAAAGATTAATGGGAACTTACATGAGAATTTTTTGTTAGTTTTTTTAGTTCATTTGCTGCAAGCTGCCTGATTTTAACATTAGAGCTATCAAAATAAAGATATTTTAAAATTCATGTACATCTAAGTAGATGGTGTATGTGAATGAAAATCATGAACATCAGGTTTTGTAGATCAACAGTGTAAGTGTTTAAAATGAAAATGATGAGCAAGGTTCCTTATAATTTATTGATTAATTCAAAGGTCAGTAACATACCAAAAATGACAGGAAAGAGATTTAAATAACAATTTCTGTAAGTTGAATAATAAATATGCAATTGACTGTGCTTGAAGTGATGATTTTTGTAGTGAGGAGGAAAAACATAGCTAAAACACGAAGTGTTTGGTTAATCTGTATTTGCAAATTAATGTTTTGCTTTCATCTAATTGAGCATTTATCAAATAGTAAATTAAATGCTAAAATATATCATAACCTACAAGTTGAACATCGAAAACACACCCTACATACACACACACACACACACACACACACACATACACACACACACACACAGTTGGCCATAACGTAGTGTTCACTCACAAAAGAAACGTATTTGAAAAGATCATGGTTTCTGTTTAGTGTATGTATTTTGGAGCATGTTTAACCATCTCAAAGCTAATTTCTCCAGGAAGTAAAATGTAACCTCCAACCTGTGGACTTTAAACTGTTGAGCTCTGTCCCAGGAAATATCCTGGGCAACCAAAAGATATAAGAACAGCTAGTCTCCAAGCAACTCAAGTCCCATTTAACACATGGCTTCATAAAGCTTAATGAGAACTAACTATGCCCTCCACTTTGGAAAATAATAGGTTTAGTGGGGACAGAGTGTTCTGGGTTTTGCACTATTTGAATGTGAGATCACAAAGCTGTGTAACTTTATAGTCACTGAATTGAGTGTGATGGTTCACAGCAAACTTCTAGTTACAATACTCTGTGACTGGCCTAATGAATAATGATGCGGATGCCCTTCAACCACTTCAAAACACTTCCACCAATCTAAAATTCTTCTGATACACCTGCCTCAAAGACTATCTCTTATTTGAGAGAGATAATAAAATGCTGATGTTCTCAGCATTTTAGAAAGATCAGAAAGTCAGAGGAGCTGGGTCATCTAAATTCAAAGCTTGGTTTTTGTTAAATTGTGCAAGTTACCTCCACTCTGCATCAATGTTCTCTCAGCTATTAAGGGGGACTATTAACAATATTTATATTATGAGCTGCTATAAAAACTAAATAGTCTAGGGAGTCGAGTGCACGTGGCACAAAGCACAAGGACCAACGTAAGGATATTGGTTGGAGCCCCCGGCTCCCTTCCTGCAGGGGAGTCGCTTCACAAGCGGTGAAGCAGGTCTGCAGGTGTCTGTCTTTCTCTCTCTTGCCTCCTCTCTCCATTTCTCTCTGTCCTATCCAACTACAATGACATCAATAACAACAATAATAACAACAACATTAAAACAACAAGGGCAACAAAAGGAAATATAAATAAATATTAAAATTTTTTTTAAAGTTTTATAATTAAAAAAAATTAAATAGGTTAGCATTTGAAAATACTGTAGAGCCTATAGCATAGTAAGAATGGTGAGTATATTATATTTAATTTGAAAACGACACACCAGAATATTTCAGGCATTACTCTGGACCCCAAGAATTAGATCCATTCTTGTTTTCAAAGAATACTTTCTAAAAAAAAATCAGATAAAGTTATTTTGGGGGTACAAATGAGGAAACAATTACCTCTACTCAAGGAAGAAATGACAATCATTTCACTAGGGAAATTATGCTGTGGATTTCACACATGAGTGGGAGATGATTTGGCCCTGGGAAAGTAAAGGAGGGGCATTCCTATCAGCACAATAAACAAATGCTAGCACATACAAACAGACATGCACAAGCAAAGACATGTAGAAGCACCCACTATAACTAAAAAAAATTGGACCATCCAAAGAAATAACTGTTGGAGTCTATTATGTAAGAAGAAGAAACAGATCCAGGTTTGATTAAGTACAAGAGTAAAGAAGCAGACTTGTGTGAAAGAAAAAAAAAATCTGGCAGCCACAGGGGGGTGATGGGTTGAGTGGGAAAGGAGGCAGAGAGAGCATGAAGGAAGTGGGAGGGCTTACACTAACACAAGGGCAGTAAGAATAAGTGAGAGAAGGTAAAAAGACCAGGACAAATACTGAATTCTCTCGACTATAGGTGGGACTCAGAAATAAGGACAACACAAAGCGAACCTTGAACGAGGAGTGGTGTATTGAGCCAAAGCAAAGGGCTCTGGGGATAGAGGGGGAGGGAGGGAGGGGCTGAAGAGAACCAAGGGGTCTTGTTGCACCACGATGGAAAAGCACACGAGTGATGAGTAGAAGTGTTCCACAGAGAACTTACACATATGTGCCGACAGCTGTACTGTAAGCCGCAATAAAAACACGATAAGAAAGAATAAGTGAGATTAAAAACTACTCTTGAGATTACTTTGCAGATGAGTCTGATTAAATGTGGTGACTTGAGTGTTGAGATTGAGGGAATGGAGGGCAATACCCCATCATTCCTTGCTTGGGCAATTTAGGAAATTTGTGGTTCTTACATGAAACAGGGTCAGAGTAGAACAGGAGAGTCAGGAACTACTGTTTCATCACGACAACTTTATCTAGTGGAGATGGATAACAAAGGTGGACAGGTGGTTTTAAACTCAAAGGACATGCAAGATCAGGAACCACAGACTTAGGGACATTATACATATGCAGATGGAAACTGTAAGAAAGACTGACAAAAATTACTCAGGAAGGAACACATATAATAGAAAGAGAAATAAAAGAAACTTTGAGAAAAACACTTAAGAGTGGGCAAAGGAGGGAGTCGGGCGGTAGTGCAGCGCGTTAAGTGCATGTGGCACAAAGCAGAAGGACCCACATAAAGATCCCAGTTTGAGCCCCTGGCTCTCCACCTGCAGGGAAGTCACTTCACTGGCGGTGAAGGTGAAGCAGGACTATAATTGTCTGTCTTTCTTTCCCCCTCTGTCTTCTCTTCCTCTCTCCATTTCTCTCTGTCCTATCTAACAATGACAGTATCAGTAACAACAATAACTATAATAACAATAAAAAACAAAGGCAACAAAAGATAAAACAAGTAAATATAAAAAAAAAAGAATGAGCAAAGGAAGTGTCTACAGAGATGTGTAACAAAGGCATGAGAGAGGTTAGTAGGAAGAATCAGAATAAAGAACTCCTGACTTGGTTTTGTACATTCAATTTTTCATCTGCCTAATAAATATTTATTGAGCATCTAGTTAGTCTCAAGATGTAGGAGTACAGAGCAAAAAAGTTATAATGCTGAGAAATCAACTTCCTGTTGTTCTGGTCTTGTTATCATCATAAATCTACTCAAAAAAACTATGACTGGTGTTTTTTGTTTGTTTGTTTTTGCCTCCAAGATTATCCCAAGGGTTCAGTGCCTGAACTATCAATCCACTGATCCTGTAGGCCATTTTCCCATTTTGTCGCCCTTGTTGTTGTTATTGTTATTGTAATCGTTGTTGGATAGGGCAGAGAGAAATCTAGAGAGGAGTACACTGAGTCTCAATAGCCATGGAGTGCTAGCCTTCCTCAGCAGTACAGGTACACTATAATTCATACAATAAATAGTAAAACAATGGGATTTTAAAAATCCAGACCATGGTCCAGTGTGGTAATCAGTCAGCGGGCATAATCTCTGGTCAATTACTCTGTAACCCAGGCATTGGAGAAGAAAGAGTCATTTACACTACAGTGTAAGAACACTCAATATTCAGAGAGGGATGAAGAGATGATTATCCAATATATCCCTCCAAATCGGTTTGTTTTTTCCAAAGCATAAAAAACTCATTCTTTTGCAAGAGAAAAGAATAAACAACCTTCCCTTTAAGTAGAATAAATAAAAGAAATATAAAAGTAGAAAAAATAAAGTCACTGATGACATATAAAATAAGTTCTCTTCTACAAGCTCCAGTTTAGTAAGCATTACAAGTACTCTAGAGTTTTGATGTCTGAGCTTGTCAATATCAGACTTTAGGAAGAGGCTAAGAAGTCTTGTTTTCGGTAAGAATTCAGAAGACTAAAAAAAAAAAGGAAATTAGATATTAAAAATCAAAAGTCAAGCAAGTGAACACCATCTTGATAAATAAATTCACAATCAGGAGTCTGGCGGTAGCGCAGCAGGTTAAGCACACGTGGCGTGAAGAGCAAGGACTGACCTTAAGACTCCCCGATTTGAGCCCCCGGGTCCCCACCTGCAGGGGGGGTCGCTTCACAGGCGGTGAAGCAGGTCTGCAGGTGTCTGTTTTTCTCTCCCCCTCTCTGTCTTCCCCTCCTCTCTCCATTTCTCTCTGTTCTATCCAACAACAACGACATCGATAACCACAATAATGTTAAACAAGGGCAACAACGGGAAAATAAATAAATATTTTTAAAAATGTAAAAAAATCACAAGCAGTCTTAAGTCGTGATTATGCAGTAACACAAAGGGTCTGAAACTGATGAAACCATTCCCTAACTATTGCTGTTTTCTAAGGGGCAATGCAAGAGAGTACCTGTACCTGTATATTGGTTTTTATAATTCTGACCCCTATAACTAACTCTTTTTGGGAACCAGGCCTGTGGTTTTTAAATGGTCAAAGAGGCCAAGAGTTCTATCTAAACTGGCAATACCGATGTCATCTAATGAAATGACTTTAAAATGAGGTATTACATAATAGCTATTTGTCTACACAGCCTTATTTTGCACAATAAATCAGACTATTTTATTTTTTATTGTCTATCTGTTAAAGATGCATCTTTTCTCCCCCATTGCATATGACTTATTAAAAAGTCTAATTCAGTCAAACTTGTTTTTAAATGTACTGATACAATGCCAGAAGGACAGAAATAAAGTAGTAACGAAGTCCCCTCTACTAAAAATGCAACAGATGTTAGAATGCAAAAGTAATATGCCTGGATAGGATAGGAACTTAAGGAAGAAGGCAAGAGGAAAGTAATTAATTAACATAGTCAAGTGTCAAGCTGCACCGAGGAGCAGAGAGAGAGGAGGTCCGGAGCCAAGAGGGAACACAAATCTTTATTTGCGCTGGCACCTCAGAGTTCGGTGAGAGAGAAGCAGCTTGGGCCACGTGGAGGTAGCAAAAATAGCCGCCTCACGCAGCAACCTTCCCTGCGTCTAACCACCGAAGTGAAGGGCCGGCAAGAGAGAGAGAGGTGCAGAAGAAGAAGGGCTTTTATGGGAGTAGCTCTAGTGAGAATGGGAAGGGGGAGGAGTAACCACAGCACTCCAGGGTAGGATAATAACTCTCATGAGAATGGGAAGGGGGAGGAGTAAGCAAAGCACTCCGACTATCCCGGGGAATTGACAATGCCCTGAGGGCACAACTTGGCGGAACAGGCGCTCTGAGAATGTCCCAACTCTTGTGGGAACTAGCAATAGCCTGAGGGGACAACATGGCAGATGTGACTGCATCTCCACAATTTCCCAGCAGTCAAGAGTGCTGATGTTCTAGTCATTTCAGTTCCCAGGATCAGACCAAGTTTGAGTTGAATGATGAGGTAGAAACCGATTATTCTGCTTTATGTTGAGAATACTTGATGCTTAGAAACATTTACATTCTCTTTGTTTTTATGATAGCTTCTCTACAGGCAAAACAGGATATTAGCAAGTCACTCTTCTTGATTTCACTAAATGAACACATATGTTCAAGCATGAAAGGTCTGTTTTGCTACCAAATTAGTGGTGTGGTAATTATGATTATTTCTATAGGTTGGTGGTTATAGCATTAAAATTATTTGAGCGGCCAACATTTTAACTTTGATACCATATAGATGGGCTACACTCCAGAGGGTGCTATGGTGTGTGTGTGTGTGTGTGTGTGTGTGTGTGTGTGTGTACAAAGGGTCCTGGAATGGTGAAATTACATATGTGCTAGGCTGGACTCTGGAAAAGTATGATGTGTGTGGCACAAGGAAAGAACTGAAATGTGAGTATATATATCCTTAGACACACACACACATACACACACGCATACACACATACACACAGGCATACACACACGCACACACATACACACACACACATACACACCTTTTATTTAACACCTCAAAAATAAGTAATATGAGTATTGTTATTAAGTCCAGAATCCCAAACACATCCTTAGAAATATAAGGACAGAAAATTTTGGCCACCAGGTTCCAGATGCTACCATGATGCCAACAGGACTTCCCTAGGCAGATGATCCCACCATGGTGTCTCGGAGCCCCACTTCCCCAGAGTCCTGCCCCACTAGGGAAAGAGAGAGACAGGCTGGGAGTATGGATCCACCTGCCAACATCCATGCTCAGGAGGGAAGCAATTTCAGAAGCCACACCTTCCACCTTCTGTACCCCATAATGACCCTGGGTCCATATTCCAGAGGGTTAAAAAAGAGAAAAACAATCAGGGGAGTTGTTGGGATATGGAGTTCTGGTGGGAACTGTGATGGGAATTGTGCCTCTCTTATCCTATGGTCTTGTCAGTGTTTCCATTTTATAAATTTAAAAAAAAAGGGAAATATGAGGACAAAGGGGGTTTGGTAGGACTTTGAATGTTTCTAATTATCTTTTGATGGGTATTCCAAAGTTCACTGTCCATTCTCACTATATTTTCTGTAAGATACAGAGAAAGTGTGCATTCTTTCCACAGTATACCATGTGAGACTACGTTGCAGGGAAGTTTGAATTAGAAACTGCTGAGTTTGTGCAATGTGATTAGACATTTCACAATAAGAGCTTTATTTTTTTTCACTGAACCTTTAAGTAATATATCTTTTCTCTAGTTAAGGCTAGAACTAATCCTTCTTGCTACATTTTGACAATTCCAGCAAAAGTGAGAACCAGGAAGTGTATCTGAATATGCAAGAAAAGTAGAAAGACAGTAATACATGAAATAGGCTTTCTGCTTCCTGACATAACTCTTCCAGGAAAAAAAAAAGTACATGCTTGAGAGATTCCTCATAATATGTGACTCAAAGAACTCAATATCCACCTTTGAATATAAATATTTAGATATTAAATTCTTGTAGAATATATACTGAGAGTGAGCCTAATGTGAGCTATGTATTTTGATGATAACATGGAGTATAGTTTTTAAAAATGTACACATCTGATAAAGGATATTGCAAATGGAATTGGTTTTGCATATGGTAAGGCACTGTGTCATTTTTCTGTAAATTCAAAAAGGTTCTAAAAGATTGTCTTTCTAAAAAATACATATGAAAGGCTGGGGACACCAGCTGTTAAGAGTACCAGCCTGCATGCCTGAGGCCTCAGAGGTTGCAGGTTCAATACCCCACCACCACCTTATGCCAAGAGTTGAGCAGTGTTCTGGCCTTCCCCTCCTTGCCTCTACTCTGATTCTTTCTCTTCCTTTAAAAGTAAATAAATCTCCTCAAAATTATGTATGTGTGTACATATATGCAATTCAAATGCACACACACATATAATGAGAAATTTACTGAAAGAATTTAACTCCAGTAAAAGTATGCTTAGGCTAAATGAAACCCTTTCTCTTGGAAATAAAACAATGATTTTGATATTGATAGAAATACAGACAAGCATCTTACTTTTAAGCTTCACAAATAAAGTATTAATATGAAAATGTAGTCTTAATAAAGTACATATAATCTGACATGTTGAAGGTTCTGTAGAACTGACAAACAAACTATTCAGTTGTTTCAATGGCTATTCTGACAATACACATGAGTTTGGTCCATAATTCAATCTCTCTCCTCCCCTATCTCAATTTATAACTTACTCTCCCAGTAAACTACTTCCCATAAAACACTACTGTTTGTTTATCTTTAGTGTTGTAAATATTGACCTGGAAGAACTGGGCACTGACACTGCTAGGGAGAATATATCCCTGATAATCAAACTCTCTTGGCCAAGATCCCAAAGACCATTTTCAAAGGCCCAGAATTACTTCACCTGAACAATATAGATGCTTAGGCAATACATACAAATAGAGTTTTTACCAGTGTATTACAATTTTCCATTTTTCTTGGGATATAATTGCCTTCAGTGCTACATAAAGTTAGGAGAGACAAGTTGCCACCAAAAATAAAGACTTGGTATTTCTATAGCATCTGTTTATGGCAGTGTATATAAATAAGTAGAAGTTCCACCCCGGTATAGGGCAAAGAAAAATACATTCTTTTTTTTGCAAGCTGGCTTTCTGAAAATGCAACTAAATGAAAGAATGTGGGGGTGGAGCCAAATATAAATGTAATGTTAGAACAAAAAAGAACCACCTACAAAAATCTTTCTTTAAAAAGCATCTATTCCTAAAGAAGATACATGGCAGGTATACTCAGGCACAGACTTACTACCTACCCCAAGTAGCCTTTGGACAAGACTGACTTTGAGGGAAATCTTCCAAAATTGAAGTTAAAATCTTCCAAAATTGAAGTTAATATCTTTCAAATTTGAAGTTAATTGAAGTGTTTTATGATTCTTGGACATCTGTTACCATTCTAAATATTTAACAGAAACTGGGTGTGATGGAAACATGTAATTCTATTCCCAAGTGTCGCACCTTTAGAGAATGATTAGAGATTTTACTCCCAGAGACAGACAAGATGAATCCTTAAGTAATCCTGCTGATAAGAAGTGCATCCATCATTTGATTTTTACTTCAGTTGATATCTTGAGATGGAAGTCATTTTTTGTTGTGAATCTATCTATGTGTACATACATAACATGCATGTATACCTATTATAGACACAGTTACTCATGCAGATTCATCGTGACATTTTTTAATGAAAATATTGACAAGACCATAGGATAAGAGGGGTACAATTCTACACAATTCCCACCACTGGAACTCCATATCCAGTTCTCTTCCCTGATAGCTTCCCTATTCCTTAGCCCTCTGGGAGTGTGGACCCAGGGTCATTATGGGGTGCAGAAGATGGAAGGTCTGGCTCTGTAATTGCTGCCCCGCTGAACATGGGCGTTGACAGGTCAGCCCATACTCCCAGCCTGCCCCTCTTTTTAAATGCATGGGGAACATGCTGGGAGACATTTTCTTTCCAGACGTTCTAGCACAGTGCACGAGGATAGCAGCCTTCTTCACTTGAACACTGCTTTATGAACAGGCTGATAGTTAGCTTCCAAAGAGTCTTCCCTTTTGAGGCAAAGGAAATCTGAATCCATCTTGTATAGTATCTGGTTCTTGGTAGCTGTTTCTAACATCATGGCTGATTTTGACTAAAAATCATCTTCTAACTTCCCTGATTTCAAATGCTTGTCTTTACAAGTACCTGAAAGTGACCCACAACTTTAGAATTCTGACAATGAACAATGAGCTGTAATCAGTACAGACTAAGAGAAATTTGAAAAGTTTTCATACTATAAAGAAAAAAAAAACATTTACCTTCAGTCTAGACAGATGATTCTTCATATTAAGGTTTTTTAAAAATTTTTTTTAATTTTATTTATTTATTTCCTTTTGTTGCCCTTGTTGTTTTATTGTTGTAGTTATTATTGTTGTTGTAGTTGTTGGATAGGACAGAGAGAAATGGAGAGAGGACGGGAAGACAGAGAGGGGGAGAGAAAGATAGACACCTGCAGACCTGCTTCACCGCCTGTGAAGCGACTCCCCTGCAGGTGGGGAGCCGGGGTTCGAACCAGGATCCTTATGCCGGTCCTTGTGCTTTGCGCCACCTGCGCTTAACCCGCTGCGCTACAGCCCGACTCCCCATATTAAGGTTTTTATAATGTAATAAAATATTGAAAATATTTTAGAAATGTTAGACTTACCTTCTCTAGAAATTTTAAGTTAGCATGATTTTTAAAATAATTCCAAAGTACTACAGAAGAGACATTATTAAAGTACTACAGAAGACATTATTAAATTAGGATTTTACCTAAGATAAAGCTGACCAGACCCCTGCAATGTACCAAGCATTCCGTGAGATGTTTTGTGTAATTTTTTTCACACAAGTTCAGCATGGGATGTACTGCTATCACCATTCTTTTAAAACTAGAGCACTGCTTAACTCTGGCTTATATGGTGGTGCCGGGGATTGACCTGAGCCTTAGACATGAAAGTCTTTTGCATAACCACTGTGCTATCCATGAAGTCTTACTAACATTTTATACCTGAGAAAACATAGCTGAGGAAGTATCATTAAGATATACATTATCATTAACTATACAGTATACAGTATCATTAATTATACAATAAGAATGTATAACTTAAATGGCAATGTTTCTAGTTTTGACACCAAATAATTATTTTGATAATTAAAACATAAACTTGTGGTCCGGGAGATAGCGCAGTGGATAAAGCATCGGACTGTCAAGCATGAGGTCCTGAGTTCAATCCCCAGCAGCACATGTACAGAGTGATGTCTGGCTCTTTCTGTCTCCTCCTATGTTTCTCATTAATAAATAAATAAAATATTTTTTAAAAAACCATAAACTCACAGCTTTCTTTTGAATCTAGAGATAGATCTTTTTGTGCAATAAAATTATTTTAGTTCTTTATAATAATCATACAAAGAATTTTGAAATGGAAATTGCATCTGCTCATAATTCTAGGACTTCTCAGGAGTCTGAGACAATTATTATCATGTTAAAGATGGAACACATTGTAATAAGCAAGAAGCAATTATATAACTCAAAGTAGAAGTGCATAATAGCCCTCCATGATTAGACTTAGACCTAATAATTCTGTGATCCTAGTATAAGAGCCTAAAGAAGGCCTCATAAATTCTGTAAATAATTAAATTTAGAACAAATAAGGTTGGAAATCTAGTAGAAAGGTCCAAATAAGGTAGACCCATAAACCTGATATTGACTGGATACAAAAAATGCACTCAGTGCTTTAACAACTGGAAGAAAGTCCAAGCTTATCAGATAAAGAAAGGACTACACAATCTAGGTAAAATCTAGAAACTGGCTACTTTATGATTGGCTTTGGTCATTACCAGACCATCCCATCATCTGGGGCACTAGTTAGAGATTCCTTGGACTCCCATGCAGTTATGATGGGCCTAGACCATGAATAGATGCCTCTCTTTCCATCACTGGTGACTTCTATCAGGAACATCAGCATGGGCCCTCTTGTGGATCACTCCAGCAACTTTGTCCTCCCTACAAAGTTGCAATGATAAGGACTCTTTCACTCTCCAAAGAAAGGCTGGGTCATCCTACCCTGTCACTCAAGGAGGACTAGTTATGAAATAAGTGCAGCCTAGAATGTTCCCAGCTATAACATGGACTGTGAGCTCAGAGTGACAGGGACTCAGAGTTTAAACAGGCTTCTGTGTCCAATATAAATATATATGGACCCTGGGTCAGGTGGATGGGGTAAACAGTTCATTTTATTCATAGATTTTCTTCAAGACTGGGAGCTACTCTCTGTCCTAATCCAACTTTCTAGCCCTATTCTCAACTCTGACACCATCTTCTCAGACAATATTGTTTGTCTCAGCTCCATCTTAGATGTCAAACTCAAGCAAAATCCATGAAAATCATAAGCCATACCTAAAATAGACTTCCACACTTCTTTCTATTCTAAAATCTCTAATCTCATCTACTCTATTTCTACTTTTTGGTTCCTATTACTTAATCATTTGTCCTGCTTTATATCTTTCTGCTTTTCAGTCACCAAGTTGCAGATGTTACTATGATTCTAGCCTGACTTCCCTGAGCAGACAATCTCACCAATGTGTCCTGGAACCTCACCACTCCAGAGCCCTTTCCCACTAGGGAAAGATAGAAATAGGCTGAGGGTATGGATTGGCCTGTGAAGGTCCATGTCCAGCAGAGAAGCAATTACAGAAGCCAGAGCTCCCACCTTCTATACCCCAAAATGAATTTCGGCCCATACTCCCAGCAGAGGAAAAATGATAGGAGGAAGATGAACAGAGGGCTCTGAACTCTATGTCATTCAGGTCCTGGTGAGAGAAGAGAAAAAAAAAAAAAAGGAAGGACTTGGACTTATAGGTGTGATGTGTCTTGGAAAGGAAGAACATATGGGACCATGGAGGGGGATGGGCAAATATATACAAATATAGACAGATAGTTGTTGAAATAATAGTGAACCTATATCTGTAACCTTTGGAGAACTGCTGCAGTTTCCAACAGAGAGGATGGGGAAAAAACTCTGGTAGTAGGAATGGTGCAGAGTTATATCCTTGTTATCTTAATTTTTTTTAATCAGCATTCAAAAACCAGTAAAATTTTTAAAAAACGAACATAACATAGCAATCTGATCCAGATGTAGATATTTTCAGAATATCTAGATATTTGGTAGAAACCCCATTCATTTTCTCCTCCCTCGCCCAAACAAAGAGCAGCTCTATATGTAACAAAGATACAAACATGGAAACAAAGAAGTGTAGGTTACTGTCTCTTATCTGCCACTGTTGCCCTTGCCTCCTTCTCTCCTTCTTTCCTAAGTTTCCTTCTTTCAATCATCCAAGGAACATTTACTAAGAAATGCTTTTCTTTTTCTTCTTATTTTTTTTCTTAGAGACAGAGAGACCAAGGGTCAGAGAGAGAATGAAAGAGACCACAGCACCACAGCTTCCTTCAGTGTGGTTGTTGAAACCAGATTCCAAACTGGATCACACATGTGGACAAGTAGTTCAAGGTTTTGTGTTTGTCTTTCAGAAATTGTGTACAAATCCTCACTTAATCTATTTGCCCTATATTTTTTCTGGGAACATACCCTTAGTTTTCCCATTGTTAGATTTCAGAAAAATGGTTGAAAAAAAAAAAAAGATTGCTTCTTTTGTTCTCTCCAACTCGCCTCTATCAAGATATTGCTCTAAGGCATCTTGGAAAGTGGTTTTATTTTCTTTGTTTGATAAATTTATTTATGTATATATTGAATTTATTTTATATACTCATATTAATTAGTGATTTATATGACTACAAATTAATAGGAGTGGACATAAACACCATTCCCACCACCAAAAGATTGTGTCCCATCCCATCCTCCCCCCTCCCCACTCCTCCCCAGCCCCATGAAGCCAAACATCCACCCTTACCCTCATTATGTTTATATTTTTATATTACAGAATTACATGCCGATGGGGGTTTGAATTCACACCATTCCCACCACCAGAGTTCTGAATCTTCACTCTCCCCACTGCAATCCAAAAACTGGTTTTATTTTCTTAGATGTCTCTTCTCCCTACTCCTCCCTCCTGATGCTCAGTGCTTGCAACTAACATTCTATAGATCTGGTGGTTGTGTAATTTTTCCCCAACTCAGATCATGCTCCCACATTTGGTTTCAAGAAACTTGACATTGGGAACCAGGCCGTGGCATACCCAGTTAAGCACATATATCAGCCTATGCAAGGATCCAGGTTTAAGCCCCTACTCCTCACCTGCAAGTGTCTATCTCCCTTTCCCCCTTCCTATATCCCCCATCTCTCTCAATTTCTCTCTGTCATATTTAATTTAAAAAAATAGAAAAATGAAAAACCAGGAAAAAATAGCTGCTGGTAGCAGTGGAATCGCAGTGCCAGTACCAAGACTCAGTGATAACCGTGGTGGCAATAAAAATAATTTAAAAAGGGGGAGAAAAAAAAAGGACATTGGTTGAACATTTGATTTTTTCACTTTAAGGAAAAAAAAAGTCACACTCTTAAAGATATAAAGCTATAGTGTCCTGTGATGGTCCTCTTCAGAAGATTCTACATGTCATTATAGTTGGCAGATGGCCCTCACTGTTAGGATAGCAGTTGTGGTTATTTCCTCATTCTATTGAGCAACCTATTGCTTCTTCTCTTTTTCTGGTTAATGTTATTGTTTGAGAAGTTTTATTTTGCTTTGCTTTGCTAGAAAACAATCAAATAAACTTGCTATTATTCTTTTTTTTTTTCCCTCCAGGGTTATTGCTGGACTCGGTGCCTGCTCCATGAATCCACCGCTCCTGGAGGCCATTTTTCCCCCTTTTGTTGCCCTTGTTGTTGTAGCCTCATTGTGGTCATTATTATTACCATTGTTGATGTTGTTCATTGTTGGATAGGACAGAGAGAAATGGAGAGAGGAGGGGAAGACAGAGAGGGGGAGAGAAAGACAGACACCTGCAGACCTGCTTCACCGCCTGTGAAGTGACTCCCCTGCAGGTGGGGAGCCAGGGGCTCAAACCAGGATCCTTATGGTGGTCCTTGCGCTTTGCGCCATGTGAGCTTAATCCACTGCGCCACTGCCCGACCCCCACTTGCTATTATTCTACCATAATTTTAGATGCACTGATTTAATATAAGTTGAATAGACATGGAATAAACTCATTTAATTAATTTAATTGGTTGAGAGAGAGAGAGAGAGAGAGAGAGGGAGAGGGAGAGGGAGAGGGGGAGGGGGAGGGGGAGGGGGAGAGGAGAGGGAGGGGAGGGGGAGAGGAGAGGGAGAGGGAGAGGGAGAGGGAGAGGGAGAGGGAGAGGGAGAGGGAGAGGGAGAGGGAGAGGGAGAGGGAGAGGGAGAGGGAGAGGGAGAGGGAGAGGGAGAGGGAGAGGGAGAGGGAGAGGGAGAGGGAGAGAGATTACAGCACTGAAGCATCCTTCAATACAATGGGGCCAGATTCAAACCTGGGCTTGTTCACATGGCAAAACAGAATACTATCAAAGTGAGCTATTTTGGCTCCTTTGCTGGCCCAAGTCCTTGTATTTAATGAAACCCAATTAGCTTGTGCAGAGTGTTTACACACAATAAAAACAAGCATGATGGCTTAAATGCTAATTCATCAATGATGGTTTCCCATGCTATATATACTATGAGACTATGTCTCAATCAGATATTAAGGGTAAATTCATATATATATATATATATATATATATATATATATATATATATATTTCTTATTACATATTGATTTGTCTAGACTAAAGATTACAGAAAAATCATTTCAAATAAAAATAATGCATGTGCACAATAACTACACATTTTCTAAGCATGATTAGTTTTCTTGGTGATCAATATGGCCATGGTTTTTACTTTGTAAACGTTAAACTATTTCTTGAATGTTCTTCTACCTTTATATCCAACAATTATTGTGGAACAGAGACACTAATAGTCATAATTTACTTAATAAGAAAAGATATACTGTACATTGGAATTATCAAAATTCTGGCATCTATGTAGCTAGTGTTTGGAAATGTCTTTTGCATGTGTTATATGGTATTGCATAATTTATTCATTCCTATTAACTTTTAAATTGGCTTCCCAACAACTTTATACTGTCCTCTGCTTTGATTTATACATTTGTATAACTCATAAATTCCTACCATTGAATTTGGAGGTAACTGCAGGATCTAAAAGTGAGAGTTCATATACATATCAAGTAAAAGGTGTTTTTTTTTTGTAATTTTGTAAACAATGAAAACAGTATCAGTGATAGAAATGCATAGTAAAAGAATAAATCTTGACAAAGACTAATCCAAATGAATACCAAATGGGGAGTATTACACAAAGTCATATATGTGTGTGTGTGTGTGTGTGTATGTGTATTTTAATAATATTGATCTGACTTAAAGAAACTCCTGTGTTAAAATTATGACTCATCCAGGAGCAAATAATTTCAAATACATTTTTAAATATATGATTCAGTGTATTTATGTGACAATGACATCAGCCACACCTATTTCAAATGACTGTTAAAGAGTGCAAGTGCTCATAGCAGTGTGTGGTGTATAGCAAGATTGCTTTAATTATCAGTGTTGATCATTGTTTCTATTATGTTAAAAAGTCATTTGACCAAATATAGAAAAAAAGTACATTGTTGCAAATCAACTCCGTAATTTGTTTCGATTTGTAAATCTACAGTAATATGAAAGGCATTCAAAACATGGCATTGCAGACAAATGCATTATTGTGGAAACAGTCTGGGGAACAATGAAGGGGAGAATTTTTTTTTAATTTTTAATTATAAAAAGGAAACACTGACAGAAACCATAGGATAAAAGGGGTACAACTCCACACAATTCCCACCACCACAACTCTGTATCCCATCTCCTCTCTTGATAGCTTTCCTATTCTTTATCCCTCTGGGATTTTATTAAAATCCATGAAGGCTAGGGAGTGGGCATGATCATTATGCAAAAAAGACTCTCGTGCCTGAGGCTCTGAGGTTCCAGGTTCAGTCCTGACACCAGCATGATCCAGAGCTGAGCAGTGCTCTGATAATAATAAAAAAAAATAAAATAAAGCAAAACCCATGTAAGCAATAGTGATTCTTTTCTGTTCAAATATTAAAATCATCTGAATTTAAACAACTGGTATAGTTTCATAAAGACATTTAACTTTGAATTATAACATTAAGAATATAGCCTTGCATTTATTTTTCTAGCAATATTGTGCTGATATGGATAAAGATGTTCTCATAAAAATATACCACGTCTCCTGAATTTTTCTATGTAAGAAAGAAAATGTTGGGTCTCTCAAAAATTCAGAATCATATCAGTGAGCATACTTTTCCCAAGATCATGGCAGCCCTTTTCAAAAATGATATTTTTATAAAAGTTTGCACAAGTTTCAAAGGTTGTCCAGAATAGACCTGAACAATTTAAGCTTTCCTGTAATTCTTTAAAAGGAAGACTTAATGTTAACAAGATTGCCAAGTACTGGGTTGCTGGCCTTGAGAACTCATTTGCCTTGACTTTAAAAATATTTGTCCTTGGGGCTGAGTGGTGGCGCACCTGGTTGAGTGCACTGGTTACAGCGCACAAGGACCTGGGTTCTAGGCCCCAGTCCCCACCCACGGTGGGAAAGCTTCACAAGTGGCGAAGCAGGGCTGCAGGTGTCTCTCTGTCTCACTCCCTCTCTATCTCCCTCTTTCCTCTCAGTTTCTGGCTGTCTCTATCCAATAAATAAAGATAATAATTTTTTTAATTTGTCCTTAATTACATATACTTGGGTCAGAGAAATAATTTACTAGGTAGAGTGCGTTCTTGAACACAGCCCAGGTTTGAGCTTCAGAACTGTGGGAGAGGGGCTTCGGGTCCAGAGGATATTCTGGTGGTGTGTGTGTGTGTGTGTGTGTGTGTGTGTGTGTGTGTGTGTGTGTGTGTGTGTGTGTGACTGTATCTATATCTGAATGAAAAGAAGCCCTGACCCCTGACTCTGAAAGTGAATAAATGATTATATATACTAACTCTGAATATAGGAAATGAAGACTACTTACTGATCATAGCTTCATCCTGAGATATTATGAATTATGACACACCAAACTACTACATCCATTTGTTTTGATCCACAAATGCATGACCCTATTTATAGGGCTATATTATTAATTATCCAATTACATAATGGGTTATCAAAAAAGTCATGATGCATATTTGCAACAGAAAATGTGCCATAACTCTTCTGATAGCACAATATTATTTATATATTTATACCATAATTAAATATAAATTTAATTTAATTTATAGAATGTATTATATAAAATACATTATTTATATATTATTTTAATAGAACTGTTCATACGTAATATAACAATGAACTAATATATTATTAATGACCCAAAGGGTTTTCTTTCTCAAAGGGTTTCTGGACTCACATTAATAGGGTAAGAAGTACTTAAAAGTCCCTAGGGTAGGGGCTAGGTGGTGGTGCACCTGTTTGCACATGTTACTGTTTGCTCAAGTCCCAGGTTTGAGCCCCTGGTCCCCACCTGCAGGGGAAAGCTTCACGAGTGGCGAAGCAGGGCTACAGGTGTTTCTCTGTCTCTCTCCTCTCTTATCTCTCCCTTCCCTCTTGATTTCTGGCTGTCTCTATCCAATAAATAAAGATAATAATTTTTTTAAAAAGTTCCTAGGATAATTTATCTACTAACTACATATCCTGTGGATCAATGCAAAAGACTTTTCCTGAGCCTATGTCTACCTGAAAGTCAATGATTAAATAAAGAAAAAAAATGCTTTCAGCCATCTTAGTTACTGTATATGAAAATTCTCTTTTATTTACAACTTTTAAAGCATCAATGTTTTTCCAAGTTCTCTTATATTCTTAGTCTTCAAAAACAGGATGGCCAAGCAAACTTTGACTTAAAGAAGTAAGAACAGCAAGACAAGCACTAGAGAAGTACAAAATTTGGGACCTAGTTAAACACACACATGGCCATACCAAAGGACCTGGGCTCTGTTGCCTTTATTCCATTATTTCTCCTCCTCCTTTTTCTTCTTCTTTCTTCTTATTACTTATTTATTCCCTTTTGTTGCCCTTGTTTTTATTGTTGTAGTTATTATTGTTGTTGGATAGGACAGAGAAATGGAGAGAGGAGGGAAGACAGAGAGGGGGAGAGAAAGACAGACAGACACCTGCAGACCTGCTTCACTGCCTGTGAAGCGACTCCCCTGCAGGTGGGGAGCCGGGGGCTTGAACTGGGATCCTTATGCCAGCGCTTGCACTTTGCACCACCTGCGCTTAATCTGCTGTGCTATTGCCTGACTCCCTCTTTTTCTTCCTCAACAGCCTTGTATAGGGAAATGACCTGGTATTCATCTTTAGCTCTCTGATTTACTTCACTTTGCTTAATGCCCTCAAATTTATGTTTCTTCTCTCCCTCTCTTTCTCTTTCTCACTTTTTAAGCAAAATGAAAAAAAAATGCATCTTTTCTTATAGTTGAGTAGTATTCCATTGTGTATCTATACCACATCTACTTTGTCCATTATCAGTCATCGGCACTTAGATTGTCTCCATATCTTTACTAGATGCCACTCTTACTTACCTTACACTCTCACATCATTTGCTAATAATTATTATAAACTTTTGGGAATGTATAAAAGTGGAAAGAGAAAGGATAGCAATTATGACCTAGGAGTCACACAAATCTCAGAGGTATATTATTCACCTATGAGAAAAATGATTATATATATAACATGGTCCTGGATCAAGTGCTATGTCCAATGAGGAAAGAATCCATGTAGTGTATGCTAATTCAATGGCATCAAGCATCTTGTCTGCTGAAAACTGTTTCTTTTGCACTGTATAGAAAAAAGTAACTTCCTGTTCTTTCCCACTCTTGGGAGGACTGACATCCAGTCTTTAAACATGGCTTCTGCTTATCTTCTGAGAAGAATATGACTGTTGGACTTGAAGACAAATATTTCACAGTAGTTTGGTACCAAATTCAGGCCAGTCAACAAAATCTGTCGAATATATTTGTTCCTTCAACTATAGTACAACACTTTGATAAATCACTTAAAAGAAAGTTTGTGGGAACTTGGCCCCCCACAGCACTGAGGGAAATTTTGATGCTGTGGTCTCTTTGCCTCTACCTTTAAAGGAAGGAGGAGGAGGAGAAAAAGAAGAAGGAGGAGGACAAGGAGGAGGAAAAGAAGAAACAGAAGAAGAGGGAGAAGGAAGAGGTGGAGGAGGAGGAAGGAGAGCAGGAGGAGAAGGAGAAGAAGAGGAAGAAGAAAGAGAAGGAGAAGAAGGAGGAGGATAAGAAGAAAAAGAAGAGGGAGAAGGAAGAGGAGGAGAAGGGAGTGGAGAAGAAGGAGAAGGAGAAAGAGAAGGAGAAAGAGAAGGAGAAGGAGAGGGAGATGGAGAGGGAGAGGGAGAAGAAGGAGAAGGAGAAGGAGAAGGAGAAGGAGAAGGAGAAGGAGGAGAAGAAGAAGAAGAAGAAGAAGAAGAAGAAGAAGAAGAAGAAGAAGAAGAAGAAGAAGAAGAAGAAGAAGAAGAAGAAGAAGAAGAAGAAGAAGAAGAATGGGAAAGTCCATTGGGCTACTGAGAACTGAGGTTTCCAGGTCAATGTGAGAGTTAGGAGGGAGGGAATGGGTCAGAAGGCAGAGAGAGGGGGATACTGGTGCCTCGGTCATGGGCCTATGTGACAATATACAATTAATAAGAGGTAAAAACCCTGAAGCACATATAGTCTTGACCATCAATTTTACCTCAATGAAAACAGCTAAAAATAAAATTAAAAGAGATTTGCCACTAACTACCATCTAGTTACCTCACATCATGCTTTCTTTTTGTATCAGAAACTTATGTAGCATGGCAAAATAAGGTCAGAATATATAAAATAAATAAATGCAAGTGTTGCAGGGTCTTACAGAGCTGGACGCATGGAGAAATCCAGAAGTGGCATCTAAGATGTCTCTCATGCATTAGGAGGAGATTATGTTTCCATCTAATGAGTTTATCAAAATGCCTGTTTCTGGTTGCTGTATACATCAACTGTGGGCAGTGACTAATTCCTAGCCACCTCTACTTCCACTCAGTCTCTGAGAGGAGGAGGGACAGCCTCTCTGCCCACTGTAAACTAAGACGTCAACTAAGACATATATAACAAGGCTAACAAAGTCCTGTGGGTCAAGTCACAGCAGGAATGATGGCAAATAGGTGGGAATGAGTCAATGCAGGATTAGAACAAAGAATGTAATTCATGGAAACCTCTCAAATGTACATGTCAGGATGTGCTGAACAGTCGACGTGAGAGGATTTGTAGCAGCATGTGAAGGTGATTTACATAAACGTGAACTCATGCCCAGAAAACAAATGTGACTTGCAAATTTACAACCCTGAAATCATGGGAGAAGTACACAGGAGCAAATGTGATTTAAGGTAAACAAAAACCATTATTCCCCCTATTATTCAATGCCCAGTGAACTCCAGCAGTGCACAGTTTGGATGAGCCTGGTGAGCAGGGCACAGCCCAGGGCCCCCCCATCTGAGAGTGAAAAGATCACATTGTTGCAAAGGAGGGTGGTAACTTGGATTCAACTCAACTGGAATGGTTTAGGAATGTAGACAGAAGTCTAACTTTGAATTGAACTCCTAGCCACCTATTTGATGTTCTGTTTATAAACATCCTCCACAAACCTCAGAATCAAGGTGTAATCCTTTTTAAAAATTTTTATTTATTTATTTAATTTCCTTTTGTTGCCCTTGTTGTAATTATTATTGTTGTTGTTATTGATGTAGTCGTCGGATAGGACAGAGAGAAATGGAGAGAGGAGGGGAAGACAGAGAACGGAAGAGACAGACACCTGCAGACCAGCTTCACCACTTGTGAAGTGACTCCCCTGCAAGTGGGGATTCAGGGGCTCGAACCGGGATCCTTATGCCAATCCTTTCGCTTTGCGCCACCTGCACTTAACCTGACTCCCTCAATCCCTTAAGGTGTAATTCTTCCCCTTCCAACTGACCTTCTCTTCTGATTCTTCTGTATCTTAAATCAAGGATGCTGGGATGATACTTTGACAGTTTAAACCACTTTCTCCCTTTCCATGGCCCCCACTTGTTGTCAAGTCATGTATATTCCTTTACCACATCATCTCTAGAATTGATTACTTCCTTTCCATTCTTAAGTTCAAGCTATGATTACATTCACCTGAAATACTACCATATGCTCTTAACCTGCTCTTATCTTCACCTTTTATTTCTTCAGTCAACTCAGTGTATTTGACACTTGGGTCTTTCTGAAAGGAACTATAAGTACCCAGCACCACTATATGCCAGAAGTGAGCAGTGCCCTGGTTTCTTTTTCTCTCTCTCTCAAATAAATCTTTCTTAAAAACTATCTAAAAGGCACTATGACTGTATCACTATCTCCATTGTGTGTGTGTGTGTGTGTGTTGGGATGGGGAGGGGGTTGTCCTGTACATAGCAGAATACTTAATGGAACACCTGTTATCTAACTACTAGACTACTAGGTGTTGACAACACCCCTCCACCACCACTAAGTTGGGGCAACCAAAAATATTTCTCGACACGAGTACTGAGAAGCAAAATGGCTGCCACTCACAAAATGGATCTCTTGTAGTTAATAAAATATGCCTGGAATTTCCTTCATCTCTATGTATATCTATAGTGAGTCTTTTGTTTAGAATGCCCTTCCTACCATTTCTACCAATACAAAAAAGTAACCATCAGGAGTCGGACGGTAGCGCAGTGCAAGGATCGGCATAAGGATCCCGGTTTGAGCCCCGGCTCCTCACCTGCAGGGAGGTTGCTTCACAGGTGGTGAAGCAGGTCTGCAGGTGTCTGTCTTTCTCTCCCCCTCTCCGTCTTCCCCTCCTCTCTCCATTTTTCTCTGTCCTATCCAACAACGACAACAACAATAACTACAACAGTAAAAAAAAAAAAAAGGCAATGAAAGGGAATAAATAAATCAATAAAAATTTAAAAAATTAACCATAATTTTTGTATTTTGATGTTATTTTTATTGGGGCAGGGATTAATGGTTTAAGAGAATACAGTTGTTGATACAGGTATAATTTTTCTGCAAAATACTCTCACCCCCAGCCTAGGTCCTTCTCTACTACCATCATGCACCAGGAGCTGACAACCTCCCGCCTCCCACCAGCCCCCCCCCCAATCCTTGCCTTTGCTGCAATACACAAAACCCAGTTCAAGTTCTGCTTTCTGTTTCCCCTTCTGTTCTTATTTCTCAACTTCTGCCTATGAGTGAGATCATCCCATATTCATCCTTTTCTTTCTGGCTTAGCCAACTTAACATGATTCCTTCAAGCTCTATCCAAAATAAAGTAAAGAAGGTGAATTCATCATTATTCTTAATAGCTGAGGAGTATTTCGTTGTGCATAAAACGATCATTTAAAAATAAACATATTTTATCACATTTATTTTAATGAGAGAGATACAGAAAGATATATATGTAGAGAGGGAGGGAGGGAGAAAGAGAAAGAGAGAGAGAGAGAGGGAGGGGGGGGACTTGAGTACTGCTCATCTGTGGCTTATGTGGGACTTGAGTACTGCTCATCTGTGGACTGGGGACTCAAACCTGGGTCTTTGGAGCTTCAGGCATAAAGTCTTTTTGCATATCCACTATGTCTGCCCCATTCATTCCATAGCCATCATTTTGAAAGGTTTATCTCAACAGTTTCCTGTTGCCAAAATCATTGTTTTAAGCAGTCTCCCTGAGTAGAAGTATTTTCTTTCACCTCAGATTGGCTCTTGCACCATATGTATTCCGTAAGCCAGTTATCTCATTTTCACTGTTTGCCTTTAATTTAGAAGCTAAAAAATGAATGCAGAACTCCACTTTGGCCCATTATTTAAGATCACAATTATTTATGATATCACTTATGTAACCTTCTCTCCAGAGTTCTGATTGAACTCTACTTTCCTTATATTTTTTCCTCTAGAAAATCTATTTTCCTTTTTCAAAATGAAATTTCTGCTGTTGTATAAAGACTGAAAACACTAGTCTTTATGTGCTTACCAAGAAGTCACTGGTAAATACAATGATGTTCTTTTAAGTGTGATAGAAAACAGTGTCTTTACAGGGATTAAAAACCAAAACAAAACAAAGCAAAAAAAAAAAACAACCCAAAAACTAAACTTGAGACCAGCCAGTGGTGTACCTGCCTGAGTGCACGTTACAATGAGCAAGGACCCAGGTTCAAGCCCCCAGTCCCCACCTGAAGGCGGACAGCTTCACAAGTGGTGAAGCAAGGCTGCAGGTGTCTCTTTGTCTTACCCCTTTCCCTCTTGATTTCTGGTTGTCTCTATCAAATAAATAAAGATAATTTTTTAATTATTAATTTAATAATTAGAAGAAAAGAAAAAAAAACTTTAAGAGTTACTTGACCTTAGAACTTGCCATGTTCTTCCTCTGCTACTTTACTTGAGGAAACCTGAGTCTTGGGTGAAGGACTTTGCCAAACTAGTATAAATAGCCTGGCGTAGTCAAGATAAGTACCCATGCTCTTGTACAGAATTTTTTGGTTCAGACCACGTATTCCTCATTTGGGGGTCAACACTGAACACAACTTGGGAACTACTAGAAATGCAAATTCTGGGGCCCACGCCAAGTTAACCAGAGTTAGTTACTGTAGAGTTCAAGTCCTTCTGTGTACATTTGGTCTGGTGCGGGAGTTCTCAAACTATACTGGATCACAATGACTCAGAAGATCTATTTAAATCCACAGTGGTTCTTTCTTGAATGCAAAGTTAAGTGAAAGGTAAGTTATCACAGGTTTGCAAAAACAGACACTGAAAGGAAGCTCTACTCAATACCAATTATCAACCTGACTTATATTCTGATGATAGTACAGCTTACAATCTAGATTCCTCTGTTGACTCAGTGAATTTTTATTCGACTTTAATCTACTAAAGTAGTATCTGTTTCATCTTAATTATGAAAGCATAATGAATTCACACTAAATTTAAAACAGAATTCATTCAGTTCTGATTTTTGTCATGTTACATAGTATAGAAATTTCGAGTACAATGATATATAATGGAAGGGAAGTGAAAACATGTTAAGTTTTTGTCTTACTGAGAAAAATATAAATACATATAAGTTCGAGGCATTTTCTTGCTTAAATCCAGTTGTTAAAAAGAGGACAACCTCTAAAATGGAAGGAATAAACAAACATTCATGAATCAGTAGAAGAAAAAAAGTAATGTTAAGGATATCACTGCCGTAAAGGATAGGAAAGAGAGAAGGAACAGGTCAGCAGTGTGCTATTTGAATTTGGTATAAAAAAGTCTAAGATTGAGGCAGGAGATGAGTCATGTAGTATGTGCAAGGACCCAGGTTTGAGCCCACTGCTACCCACGGGAAAACCATGAAATGGGAAGCTTCTTGATACTGTAGTGACTATCCTTATTTTCTGTCTCTGTCTCTGACTTTCCATTTAAATAGGATAAAGGAGTCCATCCACAGAATCATCAAGGCACAGGACCCCAGAAAGGCCACAGTGACAACAACAAACAACAACAACAACACATCTAACATACAGTATTACATAAAAATAGAGATAATGAAGGGAAGTAAGATTATACTCTAAAAATGATATTTTAAAAACATGAAAACAGTACTGATATACTAAAATTCAAGGCAATTTTATTTGATTAAGTTATAATTCTGCAGTAAGATGCAGTAGTTATTAACATGAATACATATAAGAAGATATCATGGATAAACAGGAGCAAGTATTATTAGAAATTTCAGGTGCAAATAGACTATTCCACTTTAATAATAGAGACTTAAACTTACTGCAGTCTCCTCCAAGTTGTTCATCCAGATCCAACAGAATAAATGTATTTCAGATAAAACAGTAAAATAATATTTCAAGTTATTAAATATTTAAGCCATATAGCTTTGTAACCAATAGAGCCATACACATGCATTGAGTCTTTACCTAACAAAGGACAAATGTACTTTCATTTTAAATAATCACAACATACTTATAAAAAGTGACCATTATGTTTTAAAGGAGATAATATATTACACACTTTCAGACCACACTTCAATGAAATTAGTAACTGAAAACAAACGAAATAAACTTCTACCACAGAAATGAAACACAAAGACATTAAATGAGATATATTAAGGAGTTCTTTTTGATAACACTGAATTATTTCAAACTATTTAGAATTCCTATTTTACTTTTTAACATAGTCCAAAATCCCATGAATTTTTAGTAAATTGGGTCTCACACAATATTTCATAAACTGAAAAAATAGAGTGGGGGAAAAGTATAGTATGTATTCAACTGAACAATCTTGAATAATACCTGCAAAGTCATATATTTTCACAGTATAAATATGGGAAGTCAAAATTTATTACAAATAAAAAATGAGAATCACTTGTAATTGCATTATTATTTCTTTTATCATACACATAACGGAGAATAAATCACTCTGGTCAAATCCCCCTAACTATATGAACTTTGTACATTTTCTCGACAAAGGTTCTCATTTTGTTGAGTTACTATCACAAGAGAAATTGTTTAACTGTGAGGACTCTGGATGTCCTGATGGAAAGCATTTAGCTTAAATGAGTCTATGCAAGTGATATTATGCATGTGAAGAGCTATAGTAAAATGAGACCCCTCCAATTTGTTCACCAAGAATACTGCTGTCCTTTCTAAAACTGCCAAAAGAAAACAAACGGTCGACTAGCGATTTCACCAGAGAGAATCCAGTAACATAAAACAGTTGTTGAAGAGACTCTATCTGCAAAATGAAGTGGTTAACACGGTGACGGAAACTATCTGTAAGGAAGTGGCAGGAAAAAAAAATCCCTTGGGATCCAGTGAAGGGAAATCACTTTGGGCACGGAGGTTCCCAGAGGAAGTTTTCTTGTAACACTAAGCTTGAGAGAAACGCCACCAAACCTCTGCCAAAGAGAAGGTCAATCTAGTTTGGTTAGGAATTCCAGGAAGGGTCAACCTCTTGCCTCTGGGAAGTAGTTTTGCTTTGGGTCAATGGGGCGTTTTTGCTCAGCAGAAGGCACTTAATGCATTTCTTGTTTGGGCATTATCCCTACCATGTAGGAGGTGTGCCCAACACTATAGTCCTTCTCTCACAAAGAACAAGAAACAACCAGCAGGCCCAAACAAGCTGTGAAATCCTATCCCTTTTGCCCCCTGAATAGAGTCCAATGCCCCAAGATAAAGGAAATCCACTCTGTAATCTGATAGGTTTGTTACCCTGCAGTTTGCCAAGAATAACACCTTCCCTTCACATAGTGCCAGGGTCCAGGTGCATAAACTCCAACCTTATAAACCCCCCAAACAAAAGCAAACAAACAGAAACCTTTGGCATTTAATGTCTATACTACAGCATGATATGCGTATAGCACTGTGACCGTTTTCAGCAAGAGTGTGGAGAAGCATGCTTACATCTCTTACACTGATGCTACCCTGGAGGTCTTTCGGCTGGATTGTTAAGGTCAGAACCCAAATATAGAAATCTAAAATTAGATTACTGTAATTGTTGCTTCATTCTCCCTCACTCCATTGCAAAGCTTTCTGAACCACCAATACCCATGATACTTCTAGGTGATGCTTGGTGCATCTTCTCCAAGTGGAGAACTTTCAAAAAGTGATTTAAATGTTTTGAATTGGAAGGTAGGGTAAAAATTATGTGATCCAATGAAAATTAGCTACTACAGACATAAAACTAGTATTACATATGCAGCACTTTATAAGTTATAAAGAATATTTTTGCAAAAATAATCTTTGAAACCTCACAAAATAGCTTGCTTAAAGCAATCTCTTTCTTCCTTTTGTTCTCTCTTTCTTTCATTCTGTCTTCCTTCCTTCCTTCTGCCAACTGCAGAGTGAACCCAGGGCTTCAGGGAGGTGGGAAAACACTTCTTACACAGAGATAGAAAGATAAGAGGAAAATTCAATCGGTTACACAAAACCTATTAAGAAGTCCTTTGAGAATTTTTAGAATTGTAACTATGCGTTTGTATAAGTTCTGTTAACAGTTTTTTTTAAGCTGACTAGTGGGCCAGGAAACAAGACCGAATGGTTAAGCAGGGAATGAAGCAGGGAAGGAAAGAAAGGATGAATAAACCCGGAAACCATAGAAACCCGGACCTCTGGGGAGTCGGGCAGCGGGTTAAGCACACATGGCCCCAAGTGCAAGGACCTGCGTAAGGATCCCGGTTCGAGCCCCCGGCTCCCCACCTGCAGGGGAGTCGCTTCACAGGCGGTGAAGCAGGTCTGCAGGTGTCTGTCTTTCTCTCCCCCTCTCTGTCTTCCCCTCTTCTCTCCATTTCTCTCTGTCCTATCCAACAAGGACGACAACAACAATAACTACAACAACAATAAAAACAACAAGAGCAACAAAAAGGAAATATTTTTTAAAAAATGTTTCTAAAGAAAAAAAAAACCAGAAGACCTCCTCCAAATCTTGAAAATTAGAAAGTCAGATTTCCTACTGAGAGTTAGAGGGTAAAATCAAGATGTGACACATCAAAGCAGAAATTTATGTGACCTTTAAAATAGAGTGGGATCTCTAGAAAAATCAAATTTAACTAATGAATTAATATTCTTTTTTTTTTTTTTGCAGAGACAATGACCTTGCATATGTGCAATTTCACTGCTCCTAGTTTATTTTTTCACTCAGAGAGAGAGAGAGAGAGAGAGAGAGAGGGAGACATCACAGTGCGAAGGCTGCTCTCTGTGTCATCCCCTCCCATATATTTCTGGGGGTTTTCAGGAATAAAGAGCAAGATAAACTTCTGAGATGACAGATTATGCTGATTGTGGGGCAGTGACACATGTCTGCAGTCATTCAACACAGTGCACAAGGAAGTGAATTTTATTATATATAATATGGATGACTAGACAAACGATCATTACATGAAAAAACTCACAGATTTAACATTCAGGAAGTGTCTGTTATGATGTGCCCATTTTGTGCAGGGAGCTCAAATCCCATCCTTGCACATGGTAGAATGTGCACCCTTCCTGGTGAGCCTTCTCCTGGTTCAGTATCTACTAGGGCATGCAACTTCATGCAAGTCCTTTTTTATGACTTAGGTTCTAGACAAATAGGGGAGTCAGGCAAACAGCAAATGGGAAATCAGAGCTGGTCTTGCTTTCTGGCTTGGTGAATCTAAAATTTCAAGACCCCTAAAATTTAATTTTAAATGGAATATGTCTATTCACGTATATAAGTAAGAAATGATTTAAATATAAGCCAACTAAGAAAAGACCTGACTACCCTTGGAAGGACCTATGAGAAGAGTCTGATCTGGTGAGTAGCGCTAAGCTCTTAAGTATTGGCCAGCTGAGAGAGTATCCTGTCTAGAGAACAGAATATCACGGGTTCTAGCAGAGGCCCACCACCCATGGAGTTAGATGCTTTCTTTCTTTGTCAGAGAAGTCCACAATTAACTTCCATGACTTCTTGTTCTGATCCCAAGCACCATGTAAAATCCACAGATGGAAACATTAATGGAGTCTTCAAGCGTCTGGTTCCTACAACATTGCTAGATCTCATTAGATTAGCTGTACTTTAAGTCCTTATATTTATCTTCTGAAGGTGGTGAAGTTGAGATTTACCTTTACATACTGATAGAATCTGACTTCAGAGTTGGGGAGATGAAAGCTACACTGTGCCTTGGCAAATAAACTTGGTTAATCTGCCCATTTTAGTGTCATAGCTACTATGTAAAATTTAAAACTCTGCACAACTGAAGTTGTCCATTTCTAACAAGGAAGAGGTTGTGGCTAGCCATGTGGCTATTTCTTTGGCTGGTCATTTTATTAGGTTTCAGGAGGTAAGAAGAGTAAGTATAGCTAGGTATTGCTGGTAAGAAAAGAGAAGAGAAGGCAATCCCTGTGGAATTATAACCCACAAGATCAGTGTGGGTTTGTCTCCTGGAGTGTGTGTTCAGAGACCTCCTTCGCAAACGCTGATATATTATCTTCTATAAATCCAATACCAATGAATACTTTTAAAATTATTTTAGAGAAACTCAAAGAGGAATTGAGTTTGTGTGGGTAAAAAAATAAAGACAACAATAAAAGAAAATAATTAAAAATAAAAAATCAAGGGGGTCGGGCGGTAGCACAGTGGGTTAAGCGCACATGGCACAAAGCATGGGACCGGCAGAAGGAACCCCTGTTCAAGCCCCCGGCTCCCCACCTGCAGGGGAGTCCCCTCTCTGTCTTCCTCTCCTCTCTCCATTTCTCTCTGTCCTATCCAACAACAATGACATCAATAACAACGATAATAATAACCACAACAACGGTAAAACAATCAGGGTAACAAAAGGGAAACAATGGCCTCCAGGAGTAGTGGATTCATGGTGCAGGCACTGAGCCCTGGCAATAACCCTGGAGGCAATAAATAAACAAACAAACAAACAAATAAATCAGATGCAATCCAACTGAACACAGATTCCAACCAAGGGCACTGTTGACATTTTAAGCTGTGTTATAAGACGTCTTCTTTGAGTGGCTACTGTGTCTCTCTCACCCTCTCTGTATGGCCTACAGGTGCTTTGAGTGGGCACAGAAACAGCATGACCTGTCTAGTCTTTACACAGAGCATGTGAATCCAGTACATTTTTACTTGCAGGCTGCCAATTCTCAAAAGGGGGAAATCCCTTTGCATTTCATGTCTATGAAAAAAAAACAAAACAAAACTTACTGTCTTTGCAGAAAGCTTTCTTCTAGTGCCCAGATACAACGTGATATGCTGAGAGGACAAATGTGGTCCTCTAAATCAAGAAAAGGCGTATTCGTAGACAACAAATTGGCCTGTACCCCTGCTCATTGGACACACCTTGTTTCTTTGTACTTCTGTCTTCAAATAAATTCTATGCTGCATTCAACTTCATGCAAATCACTAGCAGGAAATAGACACCTAAGCACATTTCGAATCATGCCATTATGCAGGTTCAGGATTGCCTTGTCACATTCAAGGAGACGAGGAAGAAGAGGTCGTTCTTTTTCCAGGAAACTTAATGCGTCATTCAGTCAGAAAGTATAAAGGATGAGAACAGACTGTCTAAATTCTTAACCCTTGTTCACAGGCAAATACTGCAATAGGGTCACCATGGAGGTATTCATATCTCCCTCCCCTACCTCTCCATGGTGAAAGCAGCTGTTGATTGCAAATAGCAACAGGATTCAAAAGGATGAAGAAGAATATATTTCCTTGGCTTTCTTCACTAATTGCTTTTCTGGCATTCTTCAGTCACTTCTTTTTATCATCCTGCAAAAATGATCATAAACCTATAGAATGTTTGAAACTAGTGAATGCCTGAAGGCAGAAAAATTTAAGTAAGCCTTCATGAAGCCAGAGGCCTAAAAGGAAATGCACTGGAAATAGTCTTTATTTTAAAAGAATTGCCATTCAGCTGTCAAGTATGAGCCAGGGAAAGGGAGAAATAAAGAAGAAAGCCTCACTCCTTTATCTTGGTAAATCTGGGCCTCAGTTCAATTAGTCCCTAAATGAAGGACTACTGCTTGAGTAGTTCAAATGTTTTGAAATAGGAGGGAGAAATGAACTGTAGATTAAGGCAAAAGTACAGACTGCATCTATCATTGAACACGGCTTTTTATATAATTACATCCTTATGCACCTTTTATTTTTGGTTCTTAAATAAAGTCACTCAGACAAAATTAAAGAGTATGCAGAAGAAGGTACTTCAATGCTTCCTTCAGTTTCTATGGTAACTCCAGGGCATCTGATGTAGCTGCCTCATGGAGTAAGCCCAAGTGAATCAGGTTGCAGTGCTTAGCTGATTCTGGAAAAGGCAGGGAGGGTTTTGTAAGTGAACTGTTAGCCACCAAAAGAGCTTCTGACAGGACTTTGGCATGATGATTCTACTTTTTCTCAATTTTGTACAAGTGGTTGTCACTTGAGAAGGTTGGGGTGTGTGTGTGTGTGTGTGTGTGTGTGTGTGTGTGTGTGTGTGTGTGTGTGTGTGTATTTTTGTGGGTTTGTTGGTTTGTTTGCCAAGAATGTTTTGTTAGGGATGTGTATACATTTGTCTTTGGAATTTCTTGATGGGTAAATAATCTGTTTTTATAAGTCTGTGTCCAAGTGTCCTATGCAGCTATGTTTTCAAGGAAACTCCTACATACACTATAGTTAAACACTCTCTTGGTTTGCAGAATCAAAGTTACTTGAGATTTAGAAGTAAGAGTGTATTAGCAAAAGATCTGAAAAACAAAAGCCAAGTAAAGCTGCACTGTGAGATGTTAATATTTGTTTGTTTTATAGTAGTGAAGTCAGATACTTGTCTGTGGCATGTCTTTTTGCCCTTGTGGCAAGATTTTGGGAGGCATTGAAGTAAAATTGATGCCTTAGAAATAATCTAAGCAAAACCAAGCCAGAGCAGTCATGACAAAGTTGAAAAAGAGAGTTTTTGAAAGCCAAGCTTTTACAAAATCAACACAATGATTCCCAATCATTATTGCAAAAATAATTAAATCTATGGGGATATTCCTGAAATAAATATATCATCAACTATTTTTTTTAATGTATACAGAGGGCAAGAACTATACTTATGCTTAGTGCCAAATACAAAAGCAAGTTTCAAACAATGCCCAGTAGTTTGGGGATTTTTTTTCTCATCAATATTAAAAGGAAAAGATATTGAACTTTCATTCTCATTATGTTGTTTGGCATCAGTGAGACCTGTTGTGTATTCTAAGTACTCAATAATTGGTAGTTGTATTCAAAAATTTTTATATCTAAAACTCATTTATTTAATGGTAAGAAAAAAATGAATATGTGAATTCCTGCTTTGCTGTGTTAAAGGCAAAGTCCACATAGAAAACTGAGTAACCAACACCATAGAATAATTCCTTAAGAAACGGTTTGGAATGACATGACACCTCTTTTGGAAGAGTGACTTCTTTGCCATACACACTCTTAGTCAGAACCCAGTTCCCAATATTCTAAAAGAACCATGGGCGTGGTGGTGTCTTTCCTTCCTGCCCTCTGCCACTCTTTCCCTGTTTCTGTAAGTCCATAGTAGTGAAATTCCAACAGAAACTAAAAACAAAATTTGGTCAAGTGGAATAGAATTTTGTAGAAAACAAATCTCTTGATTATACCAGCCTTTCAGAATACACTCTTAAACCTCAAATAGACAAGAGCTCAAGTACCACAGATCCCTTCCTAGATTCAAGCAATACCTGAAGTCTTCCAAACAACCTTTTGACCCACCTGGCATATTATTATTATTGTTGTTATTTTACCTTATTTATAAAAAGGAAACACTGACAAAACCATAGGATAAGAGGGGTACAACTCCACACAGTTCCCACCCCCAGAACTCCGTATCTCATCCCCTCCCCTGATAGCTTCCCTATTCTCTATCCCTCTGGGAGTATGGGCCCAAGGTCATTATGGGGTGCAGAAGGTGGAAGGGCTGGCTTCTGTAATTGCTTCCCCACTGAACATGGGTGTTGACAGGTCAATCCATACTCCCAGGCAGTCTCTCTCTTTCCTTAGTGGGCCAGGGCTCTGGGGAGGCAGGGCTCCAGGACACATTGGTGGGATTGTCTGTCCAGGGAAGTCTGATTGGCATCATGGTAGCATGTGGAACCTGGTCCACCCAGCATTCTGATATCAGTCATCAAGTTCTAAGTGAGGACTACTTCATACAGTGGATTCAAATCAAAACCCTAAATGATGTTAGGAGGGTTTTGCAGTGGACAAAATAATAGCTGACAGCTTAATGAGAAAACCTTTAAAAACCCACCCCCATCAGGAAGAGATGCGACTAAATTAGTTCCTGTCACACAAGGACATGTTAACTAGTATATAAGATGCTTTAGTAAAGCAGAGAATTGCATTATTTCAGAAAACCATTCTCCAAAAGAATGAATGCCCCTGAGGCAACACATTTCAGTTATTTGGAGAGAAGCACTTATGTGTAATTATTCATCATTATCATTCTTCAGACTCTTCAGTAGCAACACTCTGTGCTGAAAATGGCTCACCTTTCATACACTCCTCTCTCCACATTCTTAACGGTCTCTCTCCTCCCTTTTTCCAACAACTCAACTTCTCTAGCTTCCAAAATAAATGACTGGCTCAATACAGTTTGAGAACTGAGAATCTTACACCCTGGAAACCCATTCATCTGTCCCCAACAGACCACAGGCAGCTGGTCACCCTATTCCAGAGCCAGGTACTATGACAGTCAGAATGGACCTATGCAAATAATTTATGGACTTTCATATTGTGGCTCAGATAATCAAGGACTAAGACTCTGGATCTGAGCTTGTTTTGTATTTTTCTATTTTGTGTGGGTTTTGGAACTTCACTTCTTCAGGCTGACTTTTTTTTTTTTCCTCAGATAAAATGAGACTAACAGAAACAGAGAAAGACATCAAAGCATTGAAAGTCCCTCCAAGGCACTGGGGGCCAGACTGTAGATTTGTATTGTTTTGAATGAAAGACAGTGAATCTTAAAATGTCCTAATCATGGATTAAAAAAAAATTATATTTATTCTCTTTTGTTGCCTTTGTTGTTTTATTGTTGTAGTTGTTATTGTTGTCGTTGTTGTTGGATAGGACAGAGAGAAATGGAGAGAGGAGGGGACGACAGAGAGGGGGAGAGAAAGATAGCCACCTGCAGACCTGCTTCACCGCCTGTGAAGCGACTCCCCGAAGGGGGGGAGCTGGGGGCTTGAACTGGGATCCTTACACCGGTTCTTGCACTTTGTGCCAAGTGCACTTAACCCTCTGTGTTACCACCTGACTCCTGGATTTTTTTTTCCTTTTATTGCACTCAAAGTGTCTAAACCTAGCGTTCTTGTTCTTATTGAGTTAAATTTTGGAAAGCAGATTTGACGGACTTAAACAATATCACTAGTTTAAAAAATTGACATATCTACAGAGAAATTAGTTTTCCTTTTGCGCACGTTACCCAAGGGTGGGGTAGAAGAAAGGGCATTTCTCAAGAAGAACAGAGCTTTGAAGACCCTGTTTATCACTAATAAGAAGGTCTAAGCAGAAGGGACCTGAAATTCTATCTCTGCTTTTTTAGTGTGTGTGTGCATGCGCGTGAGCATGCGCTGGAACTGGGGTCTCATATATACTCAATTTCACAATTCCTGGTATGACTTTTTATTATTATTATTATTTTATTTCAAAGAGGGAGGGCGATGCAGATAGAAAGATGCCATCGTGCCAGCACATTCCTCAATGCCATGGTATTACCATGTTGTGATGGAGCCAAGCATGTAGCAAGATACAAGCCCTACCAGACACACTAATTTCTGGATTTTGTTTTGTTTCCTTTTGTTTGGTTGGAGAGATGAAGTCCAAATAGCATTCAACTCCCTGTCTGGAGTTACCATTAAATAACTTGCTTAGTAGAATCAATCACCAAAAGCATTGGGCTATTCCCCTTGGCTGCAGACCATAGGAAGAAAGCAGAAGTGTCAGATGTGGTAGGATGCCTGGGTTCGGTTAGTAAGTGAGCTTTGTGGTTCTGTCTCAAGACAAGCCTAAGCAACTCCTAGTTAATGAAAATTAATCTGAAGTTTGAAATTTACCCAGATCCACAACTGACACTTAAATTTGTAATTAGTCTGCCATTTGTGAGCTGTTCCCTCTCTCCGAGAATTAAACATGGAACTGTGGAGACTATGAAAGAATCTTCTGTCTGGACAAAAAAAAAAAAAGGATTTTCATGAATTATGCGATTGAAAACTGAGAAGCTGGAAGGCCTTAGATTGGTTAGCGAAACTTATATTATTGATGACACCTCCAAATGGACACCTGGTGAAGTGATATAAAACAAGAGGCCAAGGTCAGAATCCAGATCACCTTGCGTCGTTCCAACACTGCTATGTGAGACCCAGGTTTGACACCCAGTACCCATACCCCGTGCTCTGGGAGCAGAAGGAATTCCAGTGCTCTGGTTCCTCTCCATTTCTCTGTCCCTTTCTCATTCTCTACCTGAACGAAAAGGCGACGTAGGAGGGTGAAGTCAGACACGCACGAGGCTCTGAGAAGTCCACAAGACAAACAGCACAGACAAGCATTCTATGACCTCACTTTAAATATCACCTCGAATACCTGCCAGCTGGGTGACTTCACAAGATGTTCAGCCTCTTTGTATCTCAACCTTTCTACTTTTTTAAATGAGGGCGAGAAAGAATGTTTACTCCAGAGGTACAAAATCGAACTAATACTGGTAAAGAACCCAGAGTCATGTTCAAAACACACCAAACATCTTTTTTTTTTTTTTTTTTTTTTTTAGCTAGGTGACTTCTACTATAGTTCAACATATTCAGGAGTGATTTCTTTCTTTCTTTCTTTTTTTTTTTTTTTTTTAAAAAGCTATTTGTTGACTTATAGAAAGAGAAAAGATCTGAAAGCAGAAGTGCACTAGAGTTTGCAGTGAGTACCCCCCTAACACTTCCTCTCCACTATTCCAAGCTTTGGGTCCATGATTGCTCAACAATTTGTTTGGCTTCGTATGTTAACTCTCTTTTCAGTCACCAGGTTCCAGAGGCCATCAGGATGCTGGCCAGGCTTCCCTGGACTGAAGACCCCACCAATGTGTCCTGGAGCTCAGCTTCCCCAGAGACCCACCCTACTAGGGAAAGAGAGAGGCAGACTGGGAGTATGGACCGACCAGTCAACGTCCATGTTCAGCGGGGAAGCAATTACAGAAGCCAGACATTCCACCTTCTGCAACCCACAATGACCCTGAGTCCATGTTCCCAGAGGGATAGAGAATGGGTAAGCTATCAGGGGAGGGGGTGGGAAATGGAGATTGGGTGGTGGGAATTGTGTAGAGTTGTACCCCTCTTACCCTATGGTTTTGTTAATTAATCCTTTCTTAAATAAAAAAAAAAAAAAGAAAGAGAAAAGATCAGCTGTGGCATGTGTGGCGCTTGAATTGAAACAGGCTTCTGGCATTGTAAGTCCTATGCTCTGCCACTGAGCAATCTCCTTGCTTCTGACTCCTATTTTGGGAGACAAATGTCCTGTTTCCAAAAGGGAAAGCATCATTATTTCCAGTTTTCTAGAGGGAATAGCATTACTCGGATACCACATATCTGCAGTAACTTTATGCCCCTGAAATAACATGTAGTTGAGAGGACTAAGCTAGGTTTGCTGGCAGATAAAAATGTGAATTTAATAAACAAATAAGAGATTGAATAAACACAAGATGTGCCAATACCTTCCAAAAAAAAGAGACTTGAATTCAGAGACCTCATGCTTCATTGACTTCAAAACTGAGCCTCAGTTCCTTCCTCTATAAGAGGTGTGTCCGTAAATTAAATGGTAAGTCAAACTGGACCCCCAACGGTGGTTATAAATAAAGTATTATTGAAATATAGCTACACTTTTGTTTTCGTCTGATCTGTGATTGCTTCCTTTGTGGTTGAGACAACAGCTATCTGTTCTGCACAGTCTATATACACATACTATCCGGCCCTAAGAATACATTTGCTGACTTCTGCCTTATAATGTGCAAACAATAATATTCGGACTTGGTTTGGGGTGGGGGTGAGAAAAAGGTCATATACAAAGCAGAACTCCATGCATAGTATGAGTCAATATAGAGAATTAATATCAAACAATAAAAATATGGTTCTCACTGCAGCTTTGTTGGGGAGGGGGAGATATCTGTTAGTTTTTGTTTTTTTTTTAATCTTTCTACTCACTTTCTACCTAGACCATTCTGTCCAAAAATAAAATATGATCTTGATTTCCTCTAAGTTGGATTAAACTAAGCTGCCACCCCACAGCACCTGTCTGTTTAGGCAATTTCTATGGGTCTATTCATCCAAACTACCAGAGCTTATGTCCTTTTGTTTGGGAACATTTGCTTTCTATTTCAACCACTCTACAGTAGTTATTCAGGAAGTCCAAAGATTTTACACTGATTTGTTTTCAATTTTTTATTTAGAAATAATAAAATAAGACATAATATATAAAAATATGTACAATCCATGGTTTGTGCAGTAGAATAGGAAGACTTTAGATACAAAAAAAAAATCTGCAAACAGGAAAATAATAACTATTAACGATTGTCAAAGGCCAAAATTGTTCAACTCGCCAAAGCCCAGAGCTGAACCTCAACATCACGAGCAAAGATTCTAGTCGAGAGTGGGGAGGTGACTACACAGCACTTTTTTTTTTTTCCATCTTAACATTGTCAGACAAAGAGCGAAAAAGAACTCATTCTACTGACTCAGAACAAGCTCTTTGCTTTACTGAGTGGCTTATTACAAAATAAGAACTGACATTATTTGCAAGAGTGACATGATTTAGGGAAGAAAGCTCATCCAAAAAGAAAATAACATTAAGTTTTAGGATGGGAACTTATTAGGATGACAGAAGGTGAAGGGGAGAAATAATGCACTACTGATTGTTTTCAAAAGTAAAACACACTTTCTCCAAGGAATTTGGAAATGACTACAGTGCTATAATGACATCCTTAAAAAGGTCTAATTCAAGTATACTCTTAGGGGGATAAAAAAAAAAACTACTCCTTTCTCAATAATCAAAATAGAATTCACTTTGTCTACCTTTTATTTAAAAGTAGGATAAGTGGGGAATCTATGCCTCCTCCCCAAAATATACTGCCCCTTCATATGCAGGCAAAAAAGTCTTTAAAAGGAAATTTAAAATTCCTAAGCAGATTCAGTGGGGATTTGCTTGCAACAGAGAAGCAACATGTATCCAGGAATAAATATCCAGGTATTAACTGTGAGTCTCTCAAGCTAATGACACCTGCCCACTGATTAAGGAGACTCAGTCATTAAGGACAATTCTTTTTAAGGTAAAACACAACGAGAAATGCTGTGCATTACCTGTGTCTTGGCTCGTGACAAAGAAATGCCATTTAAAGCTTGTAATGGTTAAAGTACTAATGAACTAGAAAAAGCTTCCAAATGAACAGTCCATGCTGAAATAAATAACAGAAGAACACAGCAATATGAACCTTATAAAGCTGGTGACCATGTGCTAAAACCATGCTAACCAGTAGCATATAGGTACTAGCTCTCAGAACGTGCTGTAATGAAATTATACTCTCTATGGCATCTTATTTTTTCCTTTACAGACTTCTATTTACATTTGGCTTTAAATATGAAAATATCTGATAGACTTTATAAAATGTACACTTTAAAAACATAGCTTCTGCAAAGTTTTCTTGAAAAACAAAACAAAACAAAACAAAAACAAACCTGTGCACCAGAAATTTAATTTTTTTTTCTCTTTTTCAGAAAGAAGTTGAAAGGTTCTCCTCCATCATCCCCATCCCTGCCCCATCCCCATTTCAAAGGCCTCAAGTCTTTTTCCAGCGGCAGCCAGGTGTGTTTGGGAGGGGCATTCTCCATGGTCACCCTCAGTCTCCACTAGGTTTTCACTGAATATACATATCATTGAATACTCTTTGGTTTGATTATTTTCCTTTGCAAAGTATCAAAAATAGCAGCAGCGGAAGCACTCGACATCCCTCTCACTAACAGCCAAAGTACTGCCTCTTCTGTGAATTCTCGTGTCTACTCAATCCCGATTCCTCCATCTCTCTGAACAACTTCCTCAACCTGCCTCTCAGTATGGAGTTAAACAGCTTATCATATCTCCCTTGGTTTTAATCAAAATAATGTCATGATTTTCCAACCCAGCAACTTTGAAGGCTGAGAACAGCAGAAACTGTCAAATGTTTGCAGGCACCACATGTGAACATGGCTATTCGAAAACCAGAGACCATCACAGACATCAAATTACAAAATACATGATCCTAGAACAAGCTGTTTTTTAATGGCATACAGCATTATAATACCATAAGAGTTGATTCTGAGATTCAAATTAAAAAGAAAAGTCAGTAACCCCAGAGTTCACAAATAGAGATCTTTAAAACAAAAGAGCTCTATTACGGAACTAGAGCAGACAAGAAAAAAATTTTTTTTAAATTAAAAGTTCTATCAAGTCAGGCAGTTAGACAGGAGAGGGGTCAGCTGAGATTCAATGAAGAGTGTGCTCAAAAAGGGAAAAATTATTCTCTCATATTCCTATCTCTTACTTGTAATCATGTGCTATTTTGATGGCTCTAGTTGACTCTGAAATACAGAGACATTTTTTACAATCCTGCCCTCTACCATTTAAAAACCAACATTCCTCTCCCTCCTGAATACTTGAGCTGCTGTACTTCATCAACATGGCTTGCCCCGTCTCTCTGCCCCTCCTCACTTTGGCATTTTCAGCTCTCCGAACTCTTGCAAGACCTATTCCTGATATAACCATCAGAAGAGTTAGCCAAGAGGCCAGGCTTGATATCGTCTTCTGCAAGGTGAAGTCTAAAACTGGAAATTCAGACAGACTGGACAATGCATTCAGTTGCAAAAATTTAAAGCTCTTTACTGTTTCATATAGGATGGCTCAGTTCTGAAGATGCCACCTAAACTCCACTAAGGTTTATGTTAAGGAATACACTTTGGAATGCGCAAAAGGAGAAACCCAGAAAAATCTTAAGAGCATATCACTATCCACATCTCTTAACATCTTTATGTGTTACCCACACCAGCACTATGTAGCAAAATAGAAAGATGTTTGTATTGTGTGTATGTGCAAACTTCACTTCCGTTTTCTTCTTCTTACATTGCAAAAGCTATATGGAAGGACAGAATTTTAAAAGCATTAGACTTTGAGGCTCTGTGTGAATGACAGAGCTTCTGACTAAGGTGCGATACGAAAGGGCTTACTTGGGCTTAAAGTTATTTTCTCTTGATTGCAAAACAGCCACAAGGCTTTCTTTTTTTCTTTTTTCTTTTCTTTTCTTTTTTTTTTTTTTAGCATAAGTTCCACTGTGCAAAAATGTGCATTATCTTTGGTATTTCTTTTAGGCAGTCTAACTTAAAAATTGAGATAACCCATTATCATCATGGAGAGGAGGGAACAAAACCAACCCAGAGGCTACCATTTGGCTAGTGTTACATAATGCCCTTATGTAACCAAAGAGAGGAAAAAAAATCAATTCTAGCAAACAAATTACTGGCCTCAAAAATCAGGCTCTCATTTTGGCAGCTATAGCCAAATACTTGCCACTTTGAAGCCCATTATCATGAGCTTTTAACGAAGTTCAACACTGACTTTTAAGTTACACAGAGAAAAAACTACACTGCGACAAAAATACAATTTGTGTTCATGTAGTTAGCAGCTTTTCAAAAAATTAAGGCAGAGTCTTGCCTTTGTTATGCCATTAAAAACATTCTTGTTCCCTAGAGAGAAGCATTCTGGATAAGTCAAATACCCAACCAAGGCTTGCCTGCAAGTTCAAGTTTTGTAAAAACACAAAACAAAACATAAAGACCCCATAACTTATTATATAACATCTGTGTGCCTTCAAGTCACAGGGAGGCAATGTTTACTACTTTTGATTAACCTCCAAGCTCACAATCTTTCTTGGAAACCATTGTGCCAGCCTCAGTCTCTTGTGGCCACTTGCCTTGATGCACCTCTGCACCAGTACCGTCTTCTGAATAACTGTTCTGGGCCTTTGACCAACAGGCTGTGTTTAAAGAAAATATTCCAGAGAAAGAATCAGTCAGTCATATCTCTGATTCTCGCCGTAAGGGTCTGGGCTCTAGAGGCACACTTGCCTGGTTGTGAAGGTCTATGTCAGGTGGTGTGTCTGTACTAGTGCTTTCTGGAACTCCGTTTTCACTGTCGTCTTCTTCTTTGCTTGTGAGGGCAACTTCATTTTCATAGCAAAATGAATTTGCATTTGAGAGGATATATTTCTTTTCTGCTAAGTCCCTGGCACTACAAAGGGGTGTGTTGGGTACTTCATAAGTCTTGTGAAACCTTGAATAGTCTACTTTGTAGTAGTGTTTCTCTTCAAAGAGTACAGGCTCGTAGCGGTGGCCCCAGAGAATTTCATTTGCCAGATATGAGCTACGGCACTGTGTTGTCATGGCAGTGGCTTCCACCATCCCCTCCAGTATCACCACAATTTCAAAGTCTGCATTGTCGATGTCCTGTTTACTCAAATCATATAAAGGACTGTCTTCATCTATCTCATGGACTATAGTGATTGGGGAAACCAGGAATATACGGTCAATCCCACTGTCAAACCCAACATTGATGTCTATTTGATCCAGGGGGATATACTCCCCTTCAGAAGTAATTCTGGATTTAAGGAGTTGAGCTCGAACGTGAGCTTCCACCAAGTGGCTCTTCCGAAGATTACCCACTCGCCACATCAAGCACAGCTTACCATCTCTCATGGCAATCACAGCATTGTGGCTGAAGACAAGAGTCTCGTTTCTCTTCTTTGGCTTCGCCATCTTTGCCATGACTGCACCAATGATAAAAGCATCGATGATGCAGCCCACGATTGACTGGAACACCACCATGAACACGGCAATTGGGCATTCATCCGTGACACAGCGGAAACCATAGCCTATGGTTGTCTGGGTCTCGATGGAGAAGAGAAAAGCAGCTGTGAAGCTGTTGACCTCAGACACACAAGCTTTGCTTTCTTTTGACGCATCTAGATCCCCATGGAGCAGAGCTATTAACCAAAACACACAGCCAAAGAACAGCCATGAGAGAACGAAAGCTAGGCAGAAGATAACCAGCATCCACCGCCAGCGGATGTCCACGCACGTGGTAAAGATGTCTGCGAGGTACCTTTGTCCCTTCTCACCCACGTTGATGAACTGAACATTGCAGTGACCATCTTTCTTCACAAATCGGCTCCTGCACTGTTGCCGAGTGTGGACTTTACTCTTCCCGTTCCCAAAGCCATTCGCGACTGCCATGGTGGCCAACTTCATGCCGTCTTCTTCCGAAGACACAATGCTATAGCGGTTGGTTCGCACACTGCCCATTGCTTCTGCGGTGGACGCCAGTGCTTCTGCTTTGGAAGACAGTCTGAGTTTTTGTAAAACCCTTTGGAGAAACAGTTTTGAATGTTCAGTGAGGACACTCACACACACCAAAAAAAAAAAAAAAAAAAAAAAAAAAAATGAGGAGAGATCGGGGTTTCCAGAAGCCTTAAGGGTCTAGCAAGGTCTATCTACTGACATGCAGAGTTACCTCAGTAACTCAGTTGACATCCAGAAAATATGTCCTGCAAATAAAGAAACAATTTATTATAATATAAGCCATTATTAAAGCAACATTTCCCAACAAGAGACAGAGTCAGATTTAGGTATGAACTGAATCATAGTGGTTTTCTTTTTTTAATTTTTGTACAATAAAAGTATCTTATTCAAAAACAAAATTAATCATCAAACAGATAATTCATTGCCATGACAGTGCTTCAGCCAGAATTTCAGGTCCATTTCCCTTGCCTTTTGGACAGCAATCTAGATTATTCTATTTCCCAAGTTTGTCACTTTCCTCTTACCCTCTTCTGTCATTCTCTACTTGCCAGAGTCCAAATTATTAAGCAGAATAGAGACTTTCTAACTTCAACATTTGTCAGGAAACTTAAAAAATGTGGATAGATCTAGAGGATATTTCACAGAAAGGCTCCAGATAGTGATGCTAATCGAGTTGCAGGTGCCTATGAGAGGAGACTGGAGTCCTTGACTGAATGGCTGAAATCAGAAGGCACAGACTATTTTGTTTAAATGATCAAATTGAGCAGACCATCCTCATGATCTTCAGAATTGTCTCCTAATTCCTGGAGACTGTTTGGGCTTGTTCTATCACTTCACGCACTTTCCGCAGCCACTATGCAGAGAAGCCTGATAATATCAGTGCAAGTGATTCTTACTTGAAGATGCAGGTTTGCTCTGGGGGATAGAGAGCAAGATTTTGTTGCTTAGCAATAACAGTCCTGAAATTCTCCAGAGATGGGATTGCCATGTGTCATGACAGGCTAGGAAGTAAGCACCTGTGTGCCAAAGGACTCGGTCTTTATCTGACTGAGATAAGGCAGGGACCCATTTTATGTGGATGCAAGTCTGTGTTTTCCCAGAGACAACTTTACTGAAATAGATTGTAAATGTCAGACTAATTACTTTCACTTCCCATGCTGTCGTTTGCTGTATGTGCTGGTGGAGAAGGCCCTCACCTTGACTCACTATGACTAGAGTAGTTCTCAAGTGTTCTTTTGCCTCATTGTCACCAAGGTAAAAACTATCTTTTAATTTTCCATCGTTATGCCAAAGAAACCAGTTTTCCTTGACTAATAAAAGCCAAGGAAAACATCTAAGATGTTTTCTTTACCAAATATAAGTTAGCAGAGTGAATATAGTAGAGGATTAAAAAATAAAAGTGATTCTTGGCTTTTCACAAAACTCAGCCTCCTCTAATAGAGTAGCATAAGGAACAACAGATATATATTTTTTTAATTGTTGAAGACCTATAAAAAATGCTCGACTTTTTGTTTTCCCCCTAAATCCACATTCAGATTAGCCAGTTAACAGAAGCAACTGCAGCCAAACCAACTGCTAACAAATAAAGCAAATGATGGACTTTGTTTTCGAGCAACCCCTAGAGAGAGGCAAGGTGCATTGTCTTTGAAAAAAGCCTTGTTACAGTCTTTTCCCTTCTCACTCTTTATCCAAGTTATTATGCAAGAATGTGCCCTAACACATTTTTTCCTGAGATTAGTCATCTGTGAAAATTGCAATGTGTGTTACATTTTGGCAGCTTTTGACACCTAAATGATGCCCGATTTGAAAGTGCCTTTGAATTACTTTATAAAAAGAAGTTACTGTGCCTTCCAGTCTTCTTCCACCTGCTTCAGTGTTTTGTCTGCTTCCCTATGAAGTTTGTACTTGGACAAAAGAAACAAGATTTCTATTCCTCAGAGTTCTAGATTCTGGACAGAGAAAGACTTTTTTTTTTTTTTTTTGAAAAATGATTTCAGCTTACTTGGCTCATTTAAAATAGCATTTCTACACAGGACAGAGATAATAACACCAAATGTAAGTATACTTTCCCCTAATGGTAGGGGAGTATGGTGTTGGTGGAGGAGCTCAATTAAGAATTGCATGTATCTTTGAGTTCTGATTGACTTCACAATCTTTTATTATAGGCTGACACTAAGAAATTTCCTTTTCATGATTGAAAACAATCCTTCCTTCTGAGCTACCATTAGAGACCGTGAGTAGACAGTCTCAAATTTCTCTTGATTTATTTCTGCACTCTTTCCAGATTAAAGCAGAACCACCATATGAAATCTAAAGACTTTTCCAAAAAATCTTGACCCCAGGACATTCATTTGAATTCTACAAAACACAGAATACCACCAGCTCCCTATGAATAGTTTTCCACATTTAGAACCTTGAAAATGGTTTGTATTGAGCTACTATTATTGTCTTATTTCCATTGCTAATGACAGAATTTGTTCCACATGGAGAGCATCATTTAGAATTTCTACCATTTCTGCCTGGGAAGAGGAAATTCTTGTGACAAAATGGAAACTTTTGTCACTTCAAACAGATATGCTGCAAAGCAGATTTGTGTGTGCGTGCGCGTGTGTGTACATTATGTCTACTCCTTGTTGGGACGCTGATTAACAGCGAAAACAGAGAACCTGTCAACTTTTGTTAGGGCCATTGCCTTGTTATTTCACTATCCAGAATGCCTTTCCTATAACCTGCCCACATGCCTGCATGAATTTAGAAAAGCAGGAAGCATCTTCTGCTCTTCTCTCACTGAAAACCACCAAATCAGGAGCATCTGGGGAGTGGGGGGAGGCCTTCATCAGGGCCTGGACTTTCCTGCAACTTTATTGTAGGAGTGCATTCAAAATAATCTGAGAAATACTGGATTGAGAGTAGATGAAAACAGTAAATTCTGCCACTCCTTGATGGGTACAATTTAGGAAAATTGATACTTGATGCCATGAACAATGTTTCCCTTCCAGTCAAAATTCTTAAGGACCTGATATAAATTCAATGGATAGAACTAATCCTTTTACTCAGGCTACAACCAATGATGTAAAAAGTATTTCTGGGAAAATCAGAGGTTACATGTGGTGCTGTTCATGTTAAGACTATTTATAGGCTGAGCCAAAATTAAGCATAAGCAATGGAAAAAAAATAGTCCAGTGCCCCAATCTTAGGTAGGATGTTAAAGGACAGAAAACTAGGAGTAAAGACAAGGTCAAGAAAAGTCATGGTATAAATGGATGTTTCTGAATTACTTTTCCAGTCTAAGAAATATTTACAATATGAATTATAAAAAGCAGGAAACTGTAATTTTGAAGAACAAATAAAAATGTTTTCCATAGTGTGCAACAATATGAAAAGTTCTTTCTTTTTCTTTTTTAACCAGAGCACTGCTCAGCTCTGGCTTATGGTGGTGCCGGGTATTGAACCTGGGACTTTGGAGCCTCAGGCATGACAGTCTCTTTGCATAAGCATTATGCTATCTACCCTCCAGCCAATATGAAAATTTGTAACTGAGAATAGGAAATGTATATAGTAAGAAAAAGCACTGGGTTATGAGAGGTCTGCTAATGAGTGTTTAGAGCTGCTATTCCCCAGCTGACGCCATATAGACCAGCCCGAATGTGCTTCGGGCACATGTTGCTATGTGAGCGCAACTGCTGGCAAAGCCACCTCTTAGAGGCTCAGTAAACATGGGGAGGAGGAGGAGGGGGGATAGGACAGCGTAGAGGTGATGATACCTATTGCTCTACATGAGTATGTCTAACACTTATACTCAATATTGCATGCAATAATATTCAGCATTTGCACATGCTGAAATACACATCTAGTAAATAGTAAGACAATGAAGAAAAAAACAACTTGAATAAGTCATTCTTGAGTCAAGATGAGGTCCATTATTTCTTCTATTTAAAAGTCATACAAGGACTCTACAGTTTAACCAGAAATTCTACAGCTATAGAGTCCATAGTAGAAATACTGTGTGTTCTTTAAAAACTGCCAAATTCTCAAGAATTTAGAACAAATTTTCCTAAGGACACCAACAAGACAAGGAAGAGGCGCCATCCAAACAGGAGGAATGGCTGAGAGTGAAGTGAAATGACCTTGACCCCAGAGCTTCCTTTCACCCCATTCCAGCTTCCTGAAGAAACTAACCTCTTACTCCTGAGTCTTCCAACTTTTCCAGCTAGTGACAAATGTGAATAAAACACACAGGGTGGGGGTGGAGGTGAGCAGGAAAAAGATAACAAGTTTACAGGTAACATACAGCAGATATATAACAGGAGGTGTGAAAGGGACTCTGACAGTCTCTCTTGAGTATGAAGGTAGGAAGAAAACAACTTAAAGGGCAAAATGTATTTTTACATACCCTCACCAGGCTTTTAAATACTGCCTAATTTTTCCTAACAGGTAAATTCTGAGTTGATGAAAATCCCCAGGAATCAGCCATGTCCTAGTTACCATCCTACTGATATGTCCTCTCACGCAGACACAAAATTGCCCATTTTGAATTTCTATTTTTTTTTCAATAGTCACAATGAGTCCGTTATGATGCAACCTTTTCTCTCTCTCTCTCTCTCTTTTTTTTTTTTTTGGTAGAATTGTCTTTTTTTTTTTTTCACCGCTGTATTTCTCTAAAAGCTCATTCTTTAAATTAGATATCCATACAATTATTACTAAGAACAGCAGGTCCTTAGAGGAGAGTGACATGTGTAAATTTTGAGCTCTTCAGGCTCCAAGTTAACTTGGGTTCCCTTCTCTTCCCCAGCAAAGCAACTTTGAACCGCTCAACTGATCTGAAACTAGAAGCTAGACTTGATGCAGTGACAAAGGAAGAAAGACAGCAAAGAAAGAGAAGGGAAAACAGACTGCAAGGATAAAGACCAGTAGTCCTCAGTTTCAAGGGTTGCCAAGGTTTAAGACCAGTCTTTCCAGATGCACTCTCACCAGCCTCCCACTCCTCCCCCCCTTCCCCTCAGAGCAAGAGTCGAACACGGGCTTCCTCTCCCTTCAAACTCTGTATCTTGCTACAGCTGGTGCACTGAAAGTTATGAGCACAAACAGATGCTGCAGAGAAATCTGTTTCTATTGCTCAACTGTTCCAAGCTTGTCTCAGTATTTTTAGCTCCGGGGATGTTGTGGTGCGCACAAACTCTATAGGAATGATCTGGGACTCCGGAGCCCTGTGTGTAGACGCCGCAGCGGCATGACAGCTGGGCACTTCTAAAGCAGCAGGGCAGGGCAGGCTAAGGGACCACAGCCCAGGTCCACTCGCTCCCCGGGACACACAGGAGGCCAGAGAGAAGGAGGGAAGAAAACACACAGTAGCCCTTACCTGTTGCTGGCGCAGGAGCATGGGGACATGGAGTGCAAGTGGGGGGATAAAGAGGCATGTAAAATCCAGTCGTTTTGTAAAATAAAACAAATAAAAAATAAAAAGCGAGTGAGTCAAAGTAACCCAGAATTCCCAAGAGCCCGCTCGCCGACGCCGGGGAAGGCTGCGGGCTGGCCAGGGCTCCAGTGCGCTCTGCAATATCCTGGGCCCTTTTGAGGCGGTCCGCGAGACACCGGCCCTCCTGACTCCGCCCCCTGGGCGCTGCTAGCCAATCGCAGCGCGTGTTTGAGCGCGGCCGGCCCCGGGGCCCGCGGAGGGGAGGGGTGGGCGGGGAGGATGCTACACCCAGGCGGGCCCCGGCGACCCGCGGGGAGAACCTGCCACCGCTTCCTCCTCCTTCTCCTCCTCCTCCCCGTCCTCCTCCTCCCGCTGAGCCCGGCCCGGGAGTCCTGCCCCGGCTGCTGGCGAGGAGGAAGCTGCGCCCCAGCTGGGACAGCAGCAGGTGGGAAGGTCTGCGGCGGGGTTTCTGCGGCTGCCTAATTGCAGTCTGGTCTTGGGCAAAGCTTCCTACCCTTCTCCCGAACCCCAAGCTTTTCTCTCTCTCTCTCTCTCTCTGGCGGCGGCATTTCTGTGCATGCTCCCCCGAGGGTCTGGGACATGCCAGTGCTGCAGGCGAAACGTGTTCAGTGGCGGAGAGCTGCCATTCAGCCCGGGTTCCTGCATCTGTCTGTCTCTCTTTCCCTGTCTCCCCACCCCCCCATCCCCACTCCTGCACTCCCACCCAGAGCCCCACGCACCCCCCCCCCCCGCCCCAGTCTGCAGCAGAACCAGCGGAGCGCAGAAGAGCTAGGAATTAAATGTGGAGGGGACAGGATCCGCGCGCAAAACCCTGCTGGAGCTGGGAGCTGGGAGCTGGGAACTGGGAGCTGGGAGCGCACACAAGTGTTGCAACTGCTTAGCCTTTTGGCTCTTTCTCCTCCTGAACGATCGTGAATTACAAAGCGCCTTCGACTTCTCTTCTGGGTGAACGACTCGTTCCCTTTTGCATTACCCGCCCTCAATCCCTTTCTCCACCACCGCCAGGCACGCTCTGCTGATCTAAAATGAGAGCAATTAGGGAGTAATGAATTCTCTGGAAGAGCAACTCCTACAGACACTCAGCTCTGCCCTCGCATCAGCGCCTCCCAGCCCTCATTCCCAGCAACCAGGCAAGAGCATATTGCATGTAGACCTTTTAAAAACCTGTGTCAGCTTCACTGCTCCTCAGGTCTGGGTGCTAGAACTTTACAGGTGTGTGTGTGTGTGTGTGTGTGTGTGTGTGTGTGTGTGTGTGTGTGTGTGTGTGTGTGTGTGTGTTGAAAAAGTGCGTGCATTTCTGTGTATTGTCAAATGAAGATTTTTTTTTCTCTCAAAAGGACACAATATATTTAGAAGCGCTTTCCTTACACTGAGTTTGAAATCCCAGCGTGTGTTTTATGTTTATTTCTTCAGATGATCAAATGCGTCTTTGGTGCTGTTTATTTACACTTTTAACAATTCCGTTAAGAGTCGCCAAACTGTTTCACTGAACGAGCTTCTATACTGGGTGGATTCTGTGTGTGTGGGCGAGGTGAAGCTGACAATTCAAGAAAAGGGCTAAACTCTGGTTTCTGTTCAGAGCTTATAAATCGTTCGCCCTTTTTTTTACAAGAGTCCGCTCTGGTACCCACCTACTGGCCTCTACCCTCACATGGCCCCTAGGAGGTGCTAGTGAAATATACTTAAGCCCTCTCCTCGATGATTGCATCTCTTCTGAGCACTGAGCAACATTCTGAAATTCAGAGTGTGGACGTCTGCACACTCAATCAAGTCTGTGCTGGTGGCCAAATTTGTTGTCTCTGTTCCATTCTCAAGACTAGACAGTTTTCCAAGCACTGTTACCAAACAGTCTTGCCTTTTTAGAGCCCTGTACCCGGAAATATATCTCATACAAGAGATAACCACGTTTACATTTATTCAGTCATCTATTAGTTATTAAAAGTTTGAATTAGCTCTGCGAAATAGATGGATGTGAGGAAACCAGGTTACCCTAAATAATGCGTGAAGAATAGACATGCTCATTCTGCATAACCAAAGGGATGATGAGTAACAGCTCAATGAACTTTAAATAAACCTCTTCTGAATAGGTTTCCTCCTGAGTTTCTTCAGCAGGTAAATTTCTTTAAAGAAATGAAGACACAGTTCTAAAATGGTGTTTATTTCCCATAGATTAGTTTATGGAAGGGTCAGATAAATATACATATTCAGTCTTTCTCATCAACCTTACTCTGATCCTCAGGGACTAACATGTAGCAATATTTATTTCTTGAATTATAAGGGGGAAAGGGCTGTTTTCTTTCAATAAGCAATTTCCAAATATGAATATAATTTTGACTTTAATTATTTGGCTAAGTAAGAAAACATGAGAGATTAAAATTTGTCACTGAAACTGCCATTTTAGAAGAGCACAGATTAACTTAGATGCTTCCACTTAGAAAAAAAAAACTATAAATGTGCATGTTTTATAAGTGAATGACTTTTCACTATGCCCCTATTAGGGAAAAAAAACCCTAAGGTTTCAAATATTGAGAAATATGCTTTTTTTTTTTCTTCTTTTTTGTAATGTATGACTCCAGATTTTCTCTAGTCAGTGCATGTCTTTCTTTGGTTAACTCAGTCTTAATTTAGAAAAAAAAATCCCCATTAATTTTGGATACCAATACAATTGGGTGTTGGGATCCATCTGTGGATTAAATTTTTCCAAGGAAATGACAGTTGCTGTCATACTGATTCCCTCCACGGCAACCACCTGTTATTTTAGGGCCAAATATTAGTCACAAGCTAGATTCGCAGGCAGATTATGAATGGTTATGTGACACAAAAGTGATTGTTCTACTGAAAACACAAAATCTTTCCTTTGCACCTAAATAAAGGGCTCCAGCAACTGCTCTGTTCCCAGACTTCCATTAATCATATATACAGTTCAATTTCACAATAAGAGATGGGAATCTCCAATCATCTGCATCTACGCTGGTATTAAAAACCACTTACTAATACTCACAGCAAGAATTAATAATAATTGTCAGGCTGATTTGAAATACAAGCAGGATAAATGTGTAATATGCTGATGAGGACAAGCTACCCACTATGAGATTTTAACTCAATGAATACAATCTTTATTTAGTATTTGTTTCCATTATTATAAAATTTCAGGAATATAGTTTTAAACCTCTGTATATCTATGAAACTCACTGCACCCACCACCAACGTGCCAGTGTTACACTGCAAAATGTTATTCCATAGTGACAGTCTTATCTATTGGAGAACATCTCTGACAATTACGGTTAACATAGTTGGTAAGATTTAATTTTCATAGTAAATTGAACACATGCATTTCTTTAGGAACAACTTTGTACTTTATATGCTAGATGGTATGGAGAGATAACAGCTTAACAAAAAAAGTTACTTTCAAGAATTTAGTCTTTTTCTTTTTGCCTCCAGGGATATCACTGGGGCTCGGTGATGACACCAAGAATATAGTGCTCCCAGTAGTCATGCTTCCTTATTTTTTAATTCATGTTTCCTTTTTAAAAAAATTTTTTTTTATTCAATAGGACAGATGGAGCTGGGGCTCGAACTCAGGTAATTGCACTATGTGTGCTTAACCGAGTGCACCACCGCCTGGACTCTAAGAGTTTAGTCTTTAGTTGAGAAGACAATGTATAAGTCAGATGGTCTGATGACAAATGACTGCATACAAAGATTCAATGCAAAAACCGTGCAAAAACAAGCAACTTCTGGGGAGTTCCTGAGGACTGCAATCAACGGAAATCAAGTTTATGGGGAAGAATGAGTCTGTATGCGTTATTACCAAGTGTAGTTGTGCTAAGGATGATGACAGCCTACCTGAAATCAGGAATGCCTGCCTTTTCTGTTGATGGTTTAATATGCTTGTTATGCCCCCAGATCCATTACAAATTCATTTGTGTGTATAAATTAAAAGAATGGTATCTTGCACATCCCTGCCGACACAGCCAATATTTCCTTTGAAACAACAGTCTTGATTGCACAAGTTGTATTCACCATTTGTAATACACAGTGATGATGTTTGGCATATCTAGAAATGTAGTCAGCCCACAGTGGCTTTGCTAAAGAATTAAAATCTATTTTGGCAGGGGCCAGATGGTGGCGCACCTGGTTAAGTGCACACATTACAGTGTGCAAGGATCTGGGTTTAAACCTCTGATCCCCACCTGCAGGGGGAAAGCTTCATGGTGGTGAAGTAGAGCTGCAGGTGTCTCTCTGTCCCTCTATTCCTCCTCCCCTCTAAATTTCTCTTTGTCTCTAATAAATCAAATAAAGAAGAAATGTTTCAAAAATCAAAATCTATTTTGGCAGGAGGTCTCATCTAGGATATATTGTATGCATCCATGAATTGTCTGTGTCTGTAACACTTTACACATATTTTGGCAAGTACATAGTGTACACCTCTCATGTTCTTACAAATATCATTTTTATATTTATTTATTTTCCATTTTGTTGCCCTTGTTTTTTACTGTTGTGGTCATTATTGTTGTTGTTATTGATGTCATCATTGTTAGACAGGACAGAGAGAAATGGAGAGAGGAGGGGAAGACAGAGGGGGGAGAGAAAGACAGACACCTGCAGACCTGCTTCACCACCTGTGAAACGACTCCCCTGCAGGTGGGGAGCCTGGGCCTCTAACTGGGATCCTTCACGTGGCACCACGTGCACTTAACCCGCTGCACTACCGCCCGACTCCCACAAATATCATTTTAATCCATATATCTAGAACACAGTCAAGTAAATAAATGAGTTTGGAGAAAAATGCCAGTTGAATGATGAGATAAATGAAAGTAATATTTTTTGCATCATGTGTCCTTTAGCATAGTGACACAGTATTGTTATGATAAGCATAAGCCATTTCATTCTTACTTGCAAAACAGCATGCTTATTGGCATAGTCAGAGCATTCTTCTGCATGAAAGACTCTAGACTCATCTTACTACAGTTATTCATTTGTTTCTCCTCCTCCTCTGTCAATGACAGCTTTCACTTCTCTCTTTTTTTTTTTTGCTTCTGCCATGTTCCTTAAATCTATGAAGCTATCATATGCTCTGCCTAATTTGTTGATTCTAATCTGTACTGGACCAAGAAATTATATAATCAAGGTTTTAAAAAATGTGTGTAAAGCAAAATCAAATAAGGTCTGAAGGACTTGAAGCAGATATATATATAGAGAGAGAGAGAGGGAGAGAGGGAGAGAGAGAGAGAGATTTTTAAACAGTTTTAACTGCTGCTAAATCTACAGTTACATTGTTTTGGTCAGTTTCATTTGTGTTGGGAAAAAGCTTCAGGATATGAATTTATAGCAACTTAGCTTCTCAGGGCCCTTCAATGCTTTAGTTCTTACATTTGCTGTGTTAGGAATAATTAAGAAAGATTGTTGCCGTACATGAAGAAAAGTGCTGGATAAGGGAGGTGTCATGCATTTGCAAATATGTACTTGACAGGGATTTGAGTGTTTACTGTGTCTGTTCGATCACATGATTTTTCTATTCCACCAAATATGTCAAAACTATCATAAGCCGGGGTTGCTCTTTAAGAAGCTCACACTGGCTTGTTAATTAGCAAATGACTCACCTCTCCTTCATATATATATATATTCCCTTTGTTGCCCTTGTTGTTTTTATTGTTGTTATTGATGTTCTTGTTAGATAGGACAGAGAGATGGAGAGAGGAGGGGAAGACAGAAAGGGGGAGAGAAAGAGAGACACCTGCAGACCTGCTTCACGGCCTGTGAAGCGACTCCCCTGCAGGTGGGGAGCCGGGGGCTTGAACTGGGATCCTTATGCCGGTCCTTGCGCTTTGTGCCACCTGCGCTTAACCGGCTGCGCTACCGCCCGACTCCCTTTCTCATTCTTTAAAAGGCTTGTCTCATGTGGATAGCAGTTACACCCTGAAAAATAAATACTCATCGAAGGGCCGGCCTCTATATCACTATGATTCTCAATGCAGTCATTGCAATGAGCACTTCATTTGTCTTATCTGTGACATTCGAGCTCTCTGAAAGGTAAGGAACCAGCAGCCTCATATATTCTCTCTCTGTCAACACAAACCATGGCTTCTTACGCCAGGTATTTCTGCCATAAGATGCAGGCAACTTGGCTTTTTCCATAGTTTACAGCAATAATAATAATAATCAAAAAAGAAAAACAACTCCGGTAGCCAAAAAGTTGGTTACTATTATAGATATTTAAGGAATATGCCACAAGCTGCAAAATAAATGCAAAAAAAAAAAATTGGGGAGTCTGGCGGTGGTGCAGCGCATTAAGTACATGTGACTCAAAGCGCAAGGACCTGCTTAAGGTTCCGGGTTGGAGCCCCGGGCTCCCCACCTGCAGGGGGAGTCGCTTCACAAGCAGTGAAGCCGGTCTGCAGGTGTCTGTCTTTCCCTCCCCCTCTCTGTCTTCTCCTCCTCTCTCCATTTCTCTCTGTCCTACCCAACAACAAAGACATCAATAACAACAACAAAAATAACTACAACAATAAAAACAACAAAAGGGAATAAATAAATATTTTGAGTAATGACAACAATACGATAACAATGGTTTTCAAAGAAAGGATAATACTTGAATGTCTGGTTGGTGATATGGGCTTTAACAGTTTTAAATGTATTTTGTTGTTGTTGTTAAGTATGAGTGTAGGGGGCCGGGTGGTGGCACACCTGTTTGAGCGCACATGTTACAGTGTGCAAGGACTCAGGTTCCAGCCCCAGTACCCACTCGCAAGGGGAAATCTTCACAAGTGGTGCAGCAGTGTTGCGGGTGTCTCTGTTTCTCTTACTTTTTCTCTTCCCCATCCCTCTCAATTTCTGACTGTCTGTATCCAATAAATAAATAAAGATTTTAAGAAAAGTTAAGTGGGGCTGGGTGGTGGCACACCCAGTTGACCATAAATATTATACTGCGCAAGGACCCAGGTTCAAGCCTCCAGTCCCCACCTGCAGGGGGAAAGCTTTGCAAGTGGTGAAGCAGTGTTGCAGGTGTCTCTCTGTCTCTCCCCCTCTGTATCTCCCCCTTCCCTCTCTATCTCTGGCTGTCTCTATCAAATAAAGATAGTTTAAAAAAAACTTTTCTTTTTTTAAAAAAAGTTAAGTATGAGTATATGTAGGTCTTTAAATTTTTTTTATTAAAAGAGCTTGAAAGGATAACTTTTTCCATTGCATGATTATAATTTTAATTAAAATTATACCCAATGTGAAAAATAGGCAACACAGATATTTTAAAAATGCAACAAACAGAAAAACACAGAAAGTAAATTCACATTCCTATTATTACAAATAATAATAGTATAGTTCTGGTATAGTTCCTTTTCCCTATATTTTTTCCATATTTTATGATGACATTCTTAAGTGTTTTATGATAAAGTACAGCCCGTAAAGAATTTTGGTCCATACTCCAAGAGATAAAGAAAGTTTCCAGTGGAGGGGATGGGACATGAAACTCTGGTAGTGGGAACTGTATGGAATTATATATTATATCCTTATTATCTTTCAGTCTTGTTAATCATTATTAAATCACTAATAAAAGTTAAAATATAGGTATATATATGTATATATTTCCTACTTTCTGCTACATTTGTTATGCAGTTAAAAATAATTTGAAGGGGAGTCGGGCGGTAGCGCAGCGGGTTAAGCGCAGGTGGCGCAAAGCGCAGGGACCGGCGTAAGGATCCCGGTTCGAGCCCCCGGCTCCCCACCTGCAGGGGAGTCGCTTCACAGGCGGTGAAGCAGGTCTGCAGGTGTCTATCTTTCTCTCCCCTCTCTCTCTGTCTTCCCCTCCTCTCTCCATTTCTCTCTGTCCTATCCACCAACAAAGCAACGTCAACAATGGCAATAATAACCGCAAGGAGGCTGCAACAACTAGGGCAACAAAAAGGGGGAAAAATGGCCTCCAGGAGCGGTGGATTCATGGTGCAGGCACCGAGCCCAGCAATAACCCTGGAGGAAAAAAAAAAAATAATTTGAAGAAACATATTTGATATTCACATATATTTCATGCCCCAAATGTGTACAAACCCTCTTAAATCACCACCTGTACTTACACTTTCATTCACTTTTTAACTCTACTTATAGATTGGTATTTCCCTTCCTCTCTCATAATTGTCTTGGATTTCTAAATTTCAAGTTACTAGATTAAAGGCTATGATGTCTTAAAACTTTTATTTATTTCTTTATTTTTCTCAAAGACTAAAGCATCGAGTTTCAGGGATGTTCTAAGTTATGTGACCTTCACAGTGGTTGCAGCGTGTAGAGTCTGGGCTTTGGAGCAGCCTCATATGTGTCTGCAACACTGATCTCACTAGATGTCATATATTGCTTTAGGGTTTAGAATTTACATATGCATATAGATATGTACAAATGTTAGTATAAATACTGTACATACAGGGTGTTTAAATATGTACGAGTATGCATGTTAATCACTTCCACTTATGTTATTAATCATGATAAAAATAACATTCATAATAACATTCATAATAGCAAGTTATTAGACTTGAGAAAACAGAAAGCTCTTGCAATGACTGAGTGCCTAAGGATATGTGCAGTGGTTAATATCTGAAGACTTGAGGGGTATCTCATGAGACATTAACACTTTATGCTTTCAACAGGGAGGGATCTCCAGAAGTGTGAGTAGAAGGCTATGAGATGAGAGATGTGAGCATGGCTTTCGGAGCATTAATATGTTTGTCTTTTTGTTTTGTTTTGTTTTATCTCTTGCCTCTAGCTTTGGCACTGTCATCTGATCGTCCACATTTTTCTTCATATGATTTCCTAAGTACCAATTTTTAATTCATACAAAAGTAGAGAGACAGCATAGTGGTTATGCAAAAGGCTTTCATACCCGAAGTTGTGAGGTCGTAAGTTCAATTCCCAGTACCACCACAAACCAGAACAAAGCAGTGCACTCTCTTTCTCTTTCTCTCTAAACTTTCTCTCTGTGTGTATATGTATATACTCACACTTCTGGAGATCCCTCCCTGTTGAAAGCATAAAGTGTTAATGTCTCATGAGATACCCCTCAAGTCTTCAGATATTAACCACTGCACATATCCTTAGGCACTCAGTCATTGCAACAGCTTTCTGTTTTATTTAAGTATTTATACACACACAAACACACACACACACACACACACACACATACACACAGATATCACTCTTTCATTAAAAATATAACATTTTTTAAATCCCATTTCGAAGAAGGAGAATGAGGGGGAGGAGGAGGAAGAGGAGGAGGAGAAGGAGAAGGAGAAGGAGAAGGAGAAGGAGAAGGAGAAGGAGAAGGAGAAGGAGAAGGAGAAGGAGAAGGAGAAGGAGAAGGAGAAGAAGAAGAAGAAGAAGAAGAAGAAGAAGAAGAAGAAGAATGGAAATTCCAAGAAAGTACCTGGGTGGAAGCTGTGTTTATGGATTTTGAAAAATTTGGAGTTATTTTTTTTCCTATATTTTCTGCAGAATTTAACTCTCCACAATGTCTCTACTCAGTAAAATCTAGAAATCGTAGAATAGGATCAAAATCCTTTAGAGCTACTAACGCACCCCCCAAATCAGTTCTTCCTGACTCTCTGATTATGTAATATTTGAGATTTTACTCTTTACAAGACCAAATTCCAAATGTTGATGGTCCAATTTTCTTGGGAGCTTTCCTATAGGAGTTTTTTTTCAATTAAAAAATGATTACTATATAAGTATTTAATTGAACTTTTTTCTCCTTCATTGCCCAGTTTGAATTCTGCAGGTGTTTATCCTCAATGGATTTTCAACCCCAGACTTTTGACAAATTTATATTTGAATTCCCAAAGTCCTTGTTAATTAACTTCAAATAAATAAAACTGTACTGCAACTATGGAAAAATAAATGTACTTTGCTATTACTAACAACATTAGTGACTGATGGTAACAGAACAAATAACACTGGTAGCATTAAATATTACTAAAAGAAAATTCAAATAACATTATTACCCATCTTACAGGTGTTTACTTAGATATTCAATGAACTGATTAAGTTCAAACATAGAGACTTATTTTTCACTATTTAGCTATGAACTCCATCCATTCCATTTCACATGTTAAAGATAGTCAAATGAATTACCACTGTTAAGTGTTTGAAGAAAATTCTCTCTATGGCTTGCAATACAGAAACCTTGAATTTATAACATGAACTAAAATGCTGCCAGTAGTTTTTCTGCTTTTGATCTTATCAGAAAAGAAAGGGTCTCATTTCAAAACACATATTTACACAAAAACCTTTTATACGGTTTGCATAACTGAGTCATCAAGTTTTATCAAGGCAGGAACTCACACTATAAATAATACTTTTTCTGTAACCATATTGTCATTTCCCTACTTGTAAACTGATATACGTGAAGGCTCACACAGTACCTAGTAAGCCAACTCAGGAAAACTCAATGAGGAAAGTTAGCATTCCCATTTATTGAGATTAAACTTATTGTCCATGGCAACATATAATTGCAAAAATGCTTGAAAACCCTAATGATGCATTTCCTACTTGGGCAAAGGTTAAGCCCCCAAACTAGTGCTCTTTAATGCCTGTTATTTTTTTTTTAATAAAATTAGACTACCTTCCTGGTATAGAATAAAGTACTTAATAAATGAGCTGGCAGAAAACAAATCCAAAATATAAATAAACATGCAAGCACACAGAGAATTATATTTGTTGGTGCAATGATGAGAGCCCCACTTCTCAGTAACTTGCTTTCATGGTTATGATTTTATGATCTTTAGAATTTAGTTACACTTTACAGTCTGTAATTAAAAACTAATCTCCTCACTTATAGTTACATTTCTTTCTTATGTAACAAAAGACACAAACTTCAAGGTAGATAAAGGCAACTCTGTCAGTGTTTTCCAAAAGTGAAATCATCTATAAAGTTCTAAAACTCAACAATTTCAATATTGGAAAAATTTGGAATACTAAGTAAATACACATGGCATAATTTGTTTCCTTAGAGTAGAAGACAATGAAAATGCTATTTGTAATTCCATGTAGAAATTATCTGCACATCTACCTCGCCTAAGCATAATATCACACACTATCACACACAAGATTCAGTCACTGGCATCTTTACAGTTTCAAATTCCAGCCAGTATAATGGCCTCTTAAATCCCGACTCAAAAGACTCAGTGCTATTTCTTAAGTGAATTAGGCACAGAAATTAGTTTATTTCTCTTGGTGTTCTATCTTCTTTTCTTATGCACTGCTTCTCTTGATTATTTTTCCCCTCTCCCTGGTTTGTCCACTAGATCAGTTCTTCTAAGAAAGAGAAAGGAAGGCTATCAAGACAGCTTAGTGGGAATGGTATCTGCATTGCATTTGAGTATGACCACGGTTTGAGCCGGGCCACCTTTGCACTAGGGGAAGCTTTCATGCTGTGATGTCTTTTTCTCTCTCCCTCTGTCTGTCTCTCTGTCTCTTTCTAGTTGAAAGCGGCCTGGAGTTGGAACACAAATATAGCCAGTGGTCCAGGCAAAGTACACTGAATTACATTACTATTTGACTCGTTATTGGAAAAGCAGCCGAGATTCTTTAGGACTTCAGCTCTGTTACCTAGCGAAGTGGCAGCTCTGGAAAAGCATCAAGCACATGTGTTAGCAGAAAACCAACCTGTAGCTTGCAGGTGAGATGGTCCAGTCAGCAAAAAGAAATCAATTTTTTTATTATTTCTTATTTCACCATAATTGAAATAAATACTCTGTGATTTAACTTAAAAGTCCTAACCAAAATGAAAAAATAAATAAAATAAATAAAATAAAATGAAATAAAATAACTAAACCCTGGGCATCAACAGAGGATTTGTTCTTTTCCTGTCTCCTTAGCCCTCACTGAGTGTCTACCTGAAGATAGCCTGACTTGCAGCCCATTCGAAGCAACAAAAGATCTGGATGGAGCCCTTACCTACAAAAGGCTTTACCCTTAACTCCACCGAAGACCCCTTCAAACCTAGAGAAAAAAATGTTTTCTCACAGAAGAATTTGAGAGTATATGAGTTCATGCTCCAGTGAATTTCATTATTTCCTCTCTGTTCGAATACCAGGGTATTTATTTCTCTTACGTAATTTCCAGGGAGTCTGTTACATGACCCAACTTCTATTCTGTTGGTCTACTGAGAGGCCTTACCGTCAAACTGTCACCCTTGGTGAGAAAGTACCCAAGGACTGATATATGACTGCAAAGGAACTTAACAATTGCTGGAAGGAAAAGGGTTAAGAGCCAGTAAAAACAGCATAAATTTACACATGACCCAGTGAGATTACACTTTTATTCCCTTTCTTGCAGGGAACAACAATGACAATCTCCATAACCAATACTTCCAACTTAAAAAACAAAAATAAAATCTTCCCCTTTTCCTACAAGATGTGTTTTGACCCACTGAGGATGATCTCAGTTACCTTCTGATTAGAAGGACTCTCTAAGAGAAAGAGGCATACAGATACACCTATGGTTAATTTTCTTTTCTAAAGATCTAAACATTTCATTAGGTCATGGAAAAATAGTTTCAACAAGGGAACTGAAGGAACCAGTCTAATTGATTAGTTGGCGACTAGTTTGATTCTAGCTGACAAGCTCTAGAACTGATCTGAATCTTAACTTACTAGAAAGGGGATGGCTTGAATAACCAGAGGACTCAGTTTCAAAAATAATTAGGAGTAGGTAAAAAATAGTGTGGTTAGAAAAGTAAGCCGGTAGTCGGGCAGTAGTACAGCGGTTAAGCACACGTGGTGCAAAGCACAAGGACCAGTGTAAGGATCCTGGTTCAACCCCCCGGCTTCCCACCTGCAGGAGAGTCACTTCACAAGCAGTGAAGCAGGTCTTCAGGTGCTTATCTTTTTCTACCCCTTTCTGTCTTCCCCTCCTTCTCTCCATCTCTCTGTCCTATCCAACAATGATGACATCAATAACAACAACAATAATAACTACAGCAATGAAACAACAAGGGCAACAAAAAGGGAAAATGAATAAATAAATATTTTTTTAAAAAATGAAGTTAAAAATTTTTTTAAAAAATAAGCCAAAAAAAAATCTAGGCATGATATTATTATTTTTCATCCATCAGTATTGTCTCCTTCCTTCCTTCCTCCCTCCCTTCCTTCCTCCCTTCCATCCTGTTTTCTTTCTTCTTTCTCCACCCCCTCTTTTTCTTACAAAATAGAGTGCCGGGCTAGTGTGGGGTTGCCTCTTCCCGGGTGCGTACTCTCTGGGTTGGAGAGAACTTGACCAGAGCCAGCCTGGGCTGCTACTCACAAAGCGACATGAGGGAGATGACTCAGGAACCAAGCTCGTGGCTGCGAAGCAATGCAATATCTTTATTGATCAGAGAGCCAAGGCTTTTTAAGGACATACCCTGACGTGCAAGTCGGAAACGGAAATGGCTAGGAAAGGGGCGAAGAAAGACAAAGGGAGCTGGAAAGATAGAAACTTCCTTAGCAACTGTTGCGAGGGTTTTAACTGGTAGGATTAATAATACCTTGCAGGCAGGGAGGGTCTTGAGGGTAGAAAGAAGATAGATCAAAGGAATGGAATGAGTGGGGCTCTTTCAGGCAAAACAATGATTATGTAGATAGGCCATAGTATCAGGAATGCAGGGTGGAGGGGGGGGAGGGCTGGCTTAATGTTTTAAGGAATGCCAGGCTCCTGGAGGCAGAAAAATGCAGGGTGCTTTGTGAGGTTCCTCACAATTTCCCAACAATAGAGGATAAAGATTTTTATGAGTAAGAGGAAAAATACAGAACATGAGTTTGTTTTCCCTAACAGTTGAGATCAAAAACTCTAAAACGAATTAAGGCAGACATCATGAAGGCTGCCCTAGATGAACCAGCACTTTTCAAATGGAGCAAACAACAGAGAGTACTCTCTGGGAAGAAGAAATTAGGTAGCCTGGACAAGAGCAGGAGTCTCTTGCCAGTGCAGATGCCCTGGTCTCCTAGCACAACCTCATCTTAGCTCTCTTTTCCCTTTTCCTCTCAAATTTTCCATCACTATAAAGTAGGATATCAGTAGTGACATGGGCAGTAAAAATTGCACTTTTGACTTTTGTCCTTTTTCCTGGCTACTTCTGGTAGCAGTAACTTTGCCAGCAGAGCTACTAACATGAAGGAGTATGCAGCTGCCTATCTAGATATGACTCTACACTGTTTCTTTGTCTGATTCCTCCCCCTCCTCAATTTTTTCTGTCTACACACAATTTTCTTTTTCTTTTATTTTTTTTTATATTATTGGATAAAGACAGAGAGAGATGGGTGGGGTAGAGGGACACCTGCAGCCCTGCTTCACCACTTGTGAAGCTTTTCCCCTGCATGTAGGGGCCAGGGACTTGAACATGGATCCTTGCTCATTATAATGTGAGCACCTAACCAGAAGCATCAGCATCTGGCCCCTTACACATAAATTTCTCAAGAAAAATCTACCAAACTTCATGACAACAGAGACAAACTATCTAGGCCAACAGCTATTTAGAAAAGCTGGAATTGGGAACTTTTTAATACAATTAACATTACTGATAGTGTAAAAGTATCCAAAAAACTGAATTAAATGAAAATGGTAGCAATCTAGAAAAAAAAAACTTAAAAAAATGTGTCATTGGTACAAAGAAATTAAAGAAACTCCTTTTTTATGTAGGTTGGTAGAATAAATATTACTAAAATGACCATACTACCAAAAGCAATCTACAACACAATACCTATCAAAATTCCAGTGGCATTTTTAAAGGAAATTAAACAACTTACCCCAAAATTCCTGTGGAACCACAAACAACAACAACAACAAAAACCTAACAAAACTATGAATAGCCAAATAACTCCTGAGAAAAAAGGGGGAAATGGAGGATCAAGCTCCCCAACTGCAGTTTATACCAACAAAGCAACAGTAGCATAGAGAAATACAGGAATAAAAATGGACTCTTGAACCAGTGGAACAGACTCAAGAGGCAGAAACAAATCCACACATAGGCAGTGACCTAATCATGACAAAGGGATCAAATCCACTCAGTGAGGGAAAGGAGGGTGTCTTCACAAGTGGTACTGGAAATATTGGACAGCCACTTGTAGAAAAGTGAAACTAGACCACCACTTAATACTATGCACCAAAATCTGATCAGACCAGACCAGATATTAGATCTGAAACAACACTGTAGAGTTGGTCATCTTTGGTGTTATGGAATTAGTTACCTCACACAAAGAACCGAGGTGTTTGAGTAAGTGATTTTGAAAATATCTCACTCGGTACATCAGTACCCTGTAATCTCACCAATTTCCAGCAGTAATGTACAAGGCTTCCTTCTCACTCCATCCTTTCCATGATTTGTAGTTTCTTTTATTTTTTTCTTAATTTTTTAAATCATTTATTTATTTATTGCCTTTGTTGTTTTTTATTGATATAGTTATTGTTGTTGTTGTTGATGATGTTGTTGTTGTTGTACAGGACAAAGAGAAATGGAGAGAGGCAAGGAAGACAGAGGGGGGAAGGCAGAGAGGGGGAGAGATAGACACCTGCAGACCTGCTTTAACACCTGTGAAGCAACTCCCCTGAGGGTGGGGAGCCAGGGGCTCCAACCGGGATCCTTATGCGGGTCCTTGGGCTTTGTGCCAGGTGCCCTTAACCTACTGCGCTACCGCCAGACTCCCTATTTGTAGTTTCTTATTTTGGGTTAATGACCATTGTGGTAGATATAAGACAATAATCTTTTTTTTTTGCCTCAAGGTTATTGCTGGGGCTCAGTGCCTGCACTACGAATCCACTGCTCCTGGAGGCTATTTTTCCCATTTTGTTGCCCTTGTTGTGATTATTGTACATGTTATTGTCATAGCTGTTGTTGGATAGGATAGAGAGAAATGGAGAGAGGAGGGGAAAACAGAAAGGAGGAGAGAAAGACAGACACCTGTAGACCTGCTTCACCGCTTACAAAGCGGTCTCCAACAGGTGGGGAGCCACGGCTCAAACGGGGATCCTTCCTCGGGTCCTTAGGCTTTGCCCCACGAGCACTTAACCCGCTGCACTACCGCCTGACTCCCTAAGACAAAAATCTTAGAACTCAGAAATGAATTCGTGTCAAAGGTCCCCTTTCGATCTTGATATACCATTTAGGATTTAATATTACTAATGGAAAAAGGTCTACATGAAGAAAATGATGCAGATCAGAGTTGTAAGTTTGTTATTTTTATTATTTATTTTCCTTTTTGTTGCCCTTGTTGTTTTATTGTTGTCGTAGTTATTACTGTTGTTGTCGTTGATGTCGCTGTTGTTGGATAGGATAGAGAGAAATGAGAAAGATAGACACCTGCAGACCTGCTTCACCGCCTGTGAAGCAACTCCCCTGCAGGTGGGGAGCCGGGGGCTTGAACCGGGATCCTTATGACTGTCCTTGCACTTCGCAGCACGTCTTCCTCTCCCCCTCTCTATCTTTCCCTCCTCTCTCCATTTCTCTCTATCTTATCAAACAACAATGACAACAGTAACAACAATAATAATAACAACAACAATAACAAGGGCAACAAAAGGGAAAAAATGGCCTCCAGGAGCAGTGGATTCATAGTGCAGGCACGGACCCCCAGAGATAACCCTGGAGGCAAAGAAAGAAAGAAAGTATAATTCTCATGGGCAATAGGACCTTTTACTAAAATCTGACCCTTTCTGAAATTTTAAATCATGAGTGGAACTGGGGTCTGCAAACTATAGCCTAGAGATCAAATCTGGCCCATTCGCTATAGTCCATCAGCTAAGAATGACTTCAAGTTTTGAAGTGCCATGCTAAATATCAAAAGAGGCATAATGTTTTGTGACACTAAAACATTTTGTAAAATTCAAGTTCCTTCTTTCCTTCCATCTTACCTTTTTTTTTTTTTTTTCTTCCATCTGGGTTATTGCCTGGGCTATGAGCCAGGGAAGTAAGTCCACTGCTTCTGGAGGCCATTTCTCTCTCTCTCTCCCTTTCTCCTTTCTTTCTTTCTTTCTTTCTTTCTTTCTTTCTTTCTTTCTTTCTTTCTTTCTTTCTTTCTTTCTGTTTTATTTGAAAGTACAGAGAGAAATTGAGAAGGGAGAGGAAACAGAGAGAGAGAGAGAAAGAAAGACACCTGCAGACCTGCTTCACCGCTCATGAACCATCCTCCCTGCAGGTGGGAAGTGGGGACTCCAACTGAGTCCTATGTGTGCTTTACTGGGTGCACCACTACCTGGCCCCTGAAATTCAAGTTTTTTGTATTCATAAAACATAATGGGGGGGTCGGGCGGTGGCGCAGTGGGTTAAGCGCATGTGGCGCAAAGAGCAGGAACCGGCGTAAGGATCCCGGTTTGAGCCCCCGGTTCCCCACCTGCAGGGGAGTCGCTTCACAGGCGGTGAAGCAGGTCTGCAGGTGTCTGTCTTTCTCTCCCCTTCTCTGTCTTCCCCTCCTCTTTCCATTTCTCTCTGTCCTATCCAACAACGAATTGCGTCAACAAGGGCAATAATAATAACCACAACGAAGCTACAACAAGGGCAACAAAAGGGGGGGGGGAAATGGCCTCCAGGAGCGGTGGATTCATGGTGCAGGCACCGAGCCCAGCAATAACCCTGGAGGAGGAAAAAAAAAAACATAATGGAACATAGTGCTTGCTCACTAATTAACGTTGACTGCTTTAATGCTTCAAGGACAGAGTTGAATAGATGGGGCACAGACTACATGTACAGACTGCACAAAACCTGAAATACTATTTGACTATTCACCAAAAAAGCTTTCTGAATTCTCACCCAGGGTTTTCCTATGAGGCATAAATCCAAACAGATTGAGTAGAAGTGACTGCCATATCTCAACTCCCTTCTAATATGATGAACAAATTTAACTGAAGGACTTAACTACTCTTGCCTCCTTAAAGTGGTTACAAAATGTCCATGGATTTACTTTAGGATTAACTATGTGATCTTTCAGTAAGTCTTCAAATAATATATACTTGCTGTTCGAAATAGTTAAACATCTGTTTTTCTATCGGGCCAAATTTCTTCATTTTTTAGTTAATAAAATGCTATTTTAATAGACTTCACTGTCTCGAGGTATCATCTTTACCTTAGCATTTTAAGCAATGTATTAGTGATTCAATGTTGATTTACAAAAATTACAAGATAATAGGGGTATAATTCTACACTGTTTCCACCACCAGAGTTCTAGATCCCCATTCCCTCCATTGGAAGCTACAGCAGTTCTTCTAAGATTGCAGATGTGGGATAGTTATTATTTCTACAACTATCTGTCTATATTTGTATCTATTTGCCCATTTTTTCCCCACATGTTCCTTTCTTCTCTTCCTTTTAAAGTCACACCTACACCTATTACTACTTCTGAATGTTCTTCCTATTTTTCTCTTCTTTCTCTGCATCCTGATGGAGTTGGAGTTCAGAGCCCTCTGGTCATCTTCCCCTAACATTTCTCCCTCTCTGGGAGTATGGACCAAACTTCTTTATGGGGTGCAGAAGGTGGGTATTCTGGCCTCTGTTACTGTTTCTCTACTGGACATAGGTATTGGCAGGTTGATCCAAGGGGTATAATTTTAAATCCTTTACAGGTTAAAATTGTATAAAACTAAGAAGGTACATAAAATGGAATTAACAGTATTATTTACAGCAGTTCTTAAGTGAAGTTGACTAGCTTGTTCCCAAGTCTTGACTATTGTATGTATACTTTTTAACTTCTTGGGGAATCTCCATACTGTTTTCCATAGTAGCAGTAATTCCAGCAATAATGTACAAGGTCCCCTTCTCATCACATCTTTCCCATCATTTGCTGTTTTTTGTCTTTACCATAGGTATAAGACAATGAAATCATAAAGGGAAATTACACGAGTGATATCTTATTGTTGTTTTGATTTCATGGTTCCTAATAGTAAGAAATGATGAGCATTTTTTTCCATGTGCTTTTTGGCCATCTGTATGTCTTTGAAGAAGTTTCTATTCAGATCCTCTGCCAACTTTTCATTGGGTTTCTTGCATCTTTTGTTGTTGAGCTTTGTGGGTTGTTTGCATATTTCAGATATTAATCCCTTGTTGGATGTGTGATTGGAAAATACTTTCTCCCATTGAGTAGAATGTCTTTTCATTTTGATGATGGTATTTTTGGCTGTGGAGAAGCATTTTAGTTTGATATAGTCCTATGTGTTTATCTTTGCTTTTGCTTTCCTTCCCTTAGAAGCTATGCTCCCGAAGACACTGCTAAGACTAATTCCAGGAGCATATTGCTGTGTGGCACTTCATATGACTTAGGTCCACATATGCCAGCGCTAACATATACACATACAAATGTTGACTATCAGGTTCAGGCAAAAATGACTTTGTAACACACCTAAAATAGTCTTCCTAGCTTCTTCCCACACGAAGACCCCTAATTTCATCTGCTCTATTCCTACCTTTGGGTTCCTGTTTATTAATCAATTTATTCTGTTTTGTATCTTACTGACTTTCAGCCACCAAGTTCCAGATGCTACCATAAATCCATCCTGATCTCTCTTTGCAGAGAATCTCAACAGTGTGTCCCAGAACCTTAACTCTCCAGAGGTCTACCCCAACTAGGGAAAGAAAGAAACAGGTTGGGGGGGGGGTATGGGTTAACCTGCCAACATCCATGTGCAGTGGAGAAGCGATTACAGAAGCCACAATTTCCACCTTCTGCACCCCATAAAGAATTTTGGTCCAGATTTCCAGAGGGATAAAGAATAGGGAACCTACCAATGGAAGGTATGGGACATGGAACTCTGGTGATGGGAACTGTGTGGAATTATACCCCTGTTCTCTTACAATCTTGTTAAACATTATAAAATCACTATTAAAAATAAAAACAAGTTGGGAATCAGGCGATAGAGCAGCAGGTTAAGCCCACGTGGCGCAAAGCACAAGCACTGGCATAAGGATCCTGGTTGGAGCCCCGGCTCCCCACCTGCAGGGGAGTCGCTTCACAGGTGGTGAAGCAGGTCTGCAGGTGTCTGTCTTTCTCTCCCCCTGTTGGGTAGTATGCCAGCTCCCCCTGGCTTCTGCTTAACCATATGCCTATATAGGGATTGATTTGATCCCATTCAAAGCTTTGGTCTATTTACATAAATCACTTTTACATTTACACAAAGCACCACACTCCCTCCGGGGCATTGGTGGTTTAGTGGTAGAATTCTCACCTGCTCCACCCCCTCTCCTTGTCACACCCTGATCCTCTCCTTGTCACACCCTGATCTTCCACCAGTCACTTTTCGCTCCACCCTCTCTATGTCACATCCTGTTTCCACCATACCTGGAGAGTATAAAAACAGCTGCTCTTCTGATTAAAGACACTTGGAAATTGCTTTCTGGCTCCGAGAGTTCCAGAGTGTATCTCCTGTGAAGTTACTGCGGCACGAGTTCCTGATCCCTCTCCCACGCAGCAGCCTAGATCAGCTCCAGTTGAGTTCTCTCCAACCCAGAGAGCACTAGCTCGGGAAGAAGCACCCTCAGGCTATCCCAGCACCCCCCTCTCTGTCTTCCCCTCCTCTCTCCATTTCTCTCTGTCCTATCCAACAACAACGACATCAACAATAACAACCACAACAACATTAAAAACAACAAGAGCAACAAAAAGGAAATAAATATTAAAAAAACAAAAATAAAATAAAAAATAAAAACAAGTTAAAAAATTAAAAATTATAGTATAGTTACAAGGTCACTGTTATTCAATCATATATTTATAATGTGATATACAATTTCATAATCAGCTGATAAATGCATTTTAATGTGTTTTTCCTACTGTTTTGATACTGGAAATTTTCATTTATATCTATTATTTTATAAAAAGGAAAAACTTAGTGTGCCATAAAAATTTAAGAGTACAAAATTGACACCATTCTTTTTAAAGAAATCATCTCTAAGGTTTGCCTTCTTTGCTAAGGCTAATAAAGAAGTTTTATCTTTCCTGTGCTCAAGTGCATACAAGACTTTGCGATCATATTTTCTAAGTCACTGGAGGGAAAAATTTATCTGTCTAGGAGAACAGCTAAATCATTAATACAATGTGTTGTTCTTCAGTTGCTAAATGAGAGAATACAGAAATAGTTTTAAACCCATGTAAGTTCACTGGTAGAAGAGGTTCAGGGAAATCCCTCCACTGACTTTAACAAGAGGAAATAAAAAAAAAAAATAGAACACACATTTGGACCATAATTTAGTGTTCAGCTTTTACCACTGTGCCTTATTGAAGGCAAACCCTGGTTTACTGCCTCTAGGAACTGTATCCAAAGGCATCCAAAGATTGGCTTCTGCTAGAAATTTCTAAGAATGAAGAGAATTCCATTAGATGTGCAGGTCAATCTAATATAATCCCGATCCCATTCATCTTACATAAAATGAAGTTGTAGGTTTATTTTCATATAAATAATTTAGTAATAAATGACTAGGGAGTTTGACTTCTCATTTAAATAGTTTATGTAAGAAGAAGAGTTAGGAGAGCACAGCTCATTATTAACAATTGTGACTTGGGCTTGCCATGACAATATTAATAGGATGAAATGCTAACCCCACAGACAGACCTTGGAAACCAGATTCTAACATGTAAAACCTCTTGATAAAAATACTAGTTTTTGGAGTCGGGGTGGAAGCCCAGCGGGTTAACTGCGCATGACACAAAGTGCAAGGGCGGCATAGATCCGGTTCGAGTCCCCGGTTCCCCATCTGCAGGGGAATCGCTTCACAAGCGGTGAAGCAGAAAAAAAAAAAGAAAAGAAAAAGAAAATATATATATATATATATATATACATAGATTATTTTTCAGAAATATGTTTCTGATAGGTTTGCCATCTGACATTAAGTTTCCTAACACAGTTGGCTAGTAGCAGAATCATTGTGCTCCCACAGAAAAACCATTATCCATTAAAATCATATGGCACATGGGGCTAAATATTCAAAACTGTTTCTAAGAGTCAAAGAAAATCACATAGGGAGATCAAATATACAGAAGGATGGGACAGAAGCACAATTTTAAAAATGCATCTTATAAAAACCTCCAGGAAGAACAATTCACCAGACATTGAAACGTTTTATTTATTTCTTGAGTTTTGGAATCTACATAATAAAATTGAAATGATGATACCAATTATCTCAAACAGTATTTGACTCCTCCAAATCCTTGTATTTAATACTATTTTTTTTTTATTTAAGAGAATTTTAGTTATTTTTTTTAAGGTTATCATTGAAAATCCATGGAAAGTCAATTATATTTTGTTATCGTGCAATGTGGGAGAGGGAATTTAATAAGAATTTTATTGTGCTCTCTAGGGTTATTTTTCTGTAATCACCTGGCCACACTAAAATGGCAGGAAATTTGTTATATGGAAAACTGGGAAATGTCATGCATGTACAAACTATTGTATTTACTGTCGAATATAAAGCATTAATTCCCTAATAAAGAAATAACAAATAAATTAAAATAAAATGGCAGAAATTGTGTCTTCTGATTAGTAACTTTAACAATTTGATCTGCCAGGAATAAAAATGTGATTCTAATTTTTTCAAAAGCTTTTATATGAATGTGAGTCTTCTGGGAGTCATATAATTGTGAAAGACTATGATAAAAACACTGAGATAATGAACTAGCACCTTAGTATGCATTGCCTGGGTATTTTCAGTTCTTTAACATTCAACATTGCAGCATTATGTTATTTCTCTCCAGTTTTTGTTTGCACAGTTACTTTAACCTCACAATCTCTGAGGGTTGATCTATGGCGCTATTAATATTCTTACTATTATCATCATCATATCAGTCTTCAGAAAAATCTAGACAACCAGCCCCAGTGATTTCAAGTCATCTGAAAGCAAGTAGATAGTACATTTGATATTTTCAAGTCCTTGTTACTTTCTGTGAGTTACTCTCTCATTTATGTTAGGATAGTAAACAAAGGTCAATGACTTATTCCAATTGTCCAATAAATACCAACTGTACTATGAATTAAATATAAGCCATTCCTCATTTAAATGTGATAACTTATATTTACAGTGGCTATCACAAAATATACATCACAATTTTGTTAGATCAATATTTATTAGTCAATACAACAGTGAATGTCCTAATAAACAACCACAACTTTACAGTTATTCACTGACAACTCCATTATCAAACTTGAATCCAACATACTCTCTCTTCTTCATAATGCTTTCATTAAAAAGTGGAATGAAACTCTACTTTTTAATTTTCACCCATGACAACATATGTACTATACCAGTGCTCTGGTCTCAATCTCTCCTTTCTTTCTCTTCCTCTCTCATTTTGAGTCTTTTTCTCTTTTAAATACATCTTTTAATTAATTTTTTAAATAAAGAGGTTTTATTTTAAAAGAATATATCCCAACCAAGGCAGTATCAAATCTATCAACACCCTCCTTGCTCTCAAATATGGGGGGAAAAGTCAATAGTAATAGAATGTAAGAATTTAGATAAGGATGAGATTGACATTATAATAGGAAAGACCAGTCTTGACATTGCAGTGTGAAAGAAAAAATCTCGATTAATAGAGTGAAAAGAATTACTGAAAAATTGCCACTGCTACAAATGCATATTTGACACGCTTATTCAGCACTTGATTGCTATCTATCTAGTTAGAGTGTCAACAGTATCGATAGTACCAACAGTGGTCACTGTTCTAGAACAATTTCAGTTTAAAACAGATTCGTGCCTCTCAACCTCTCGACCTTTAAAACTGCTTCTAGCCCCGCTTTTTATTATGTTTTAGGATATACTAAAAAGCTTCTAAGACAGTATACAGACCCACGAGTAGAAGGGAATTCAAACATACTTTACACATTTTCTTTCGACATTTGGCTGTAATATATAATCAAAGAGAGCTGCAGAGCTGGAGTGCTGCAGAGAATCAAAGCTTTCTCTTTTGGAGAGATAAGAGATAATAAGATATCCTTTTGAGCCCAAATGGTGATCTGACCATTTATTTCTAGGTGTTCACAACTAATTTCAATGGCAAATAAAATTAGTTGTTGTTTCTATTTTTCTACTCAAGAACATAAAACATGTTAATTTGGAAAACTGGATTTTTTTCTTTCTTTTTTTTTAAATTGGTGATCAATAGCATACAGTATAGTCTTTTAATACATAGGCATAGCCTCTCACTTCTTGATTGGTGACTAGGTGACACAACAGGACCTCAATGTCCCTTCACCCTGGCCCTTCCTCTTCTTCCCCAGAGTCCATCCTTATGGTGCAATATGCCACATTCAGTCCAAGCTTCACCTTATGTCCTCTCTCACTATCCTTTACTCGGACGTTGCACTTATGAAGGAGATCATTCAGTATTCGTTTATCTCTTTCTGGGTGTCTCACTCAATATGAACCCTTCAAGTTTTTTTTTAATATTTGTCTAATACTGATTTATAAGATTAAAGGGGACTGAAATAAATAGTTTTAATAGGAGTGTAATTCCATACAGTTCCCACCACCAGAGTTCTGTGTTCCATCCTCTCCATTGGGAACTTCCCTATTCTTTACCTCTCTGGAAGTATGGACCAATATTTGTTTTGGGGTGCAGAAGGTAGGAGTTCTGGCTTATGTAATTGTTTCTCTGCTGGATACGGTTGTTGGCAGATTGATCCATACCCCCAGGCTGTTTCTAACTTTCCCTGGTGGGGTAGGGTTCTGGAGAAGTGAGGTTCTGGGTCTCACTGGTAAGATCACATGCCCAGAGAAGTCAGGATGAAATTATAGTAGCATCTGAAACTTGGTGGCTGAAAGGCAGTAAGATGGAAAGCAGGACAAAATGTTTAATAGACAGGAACCATAAAGTTGAAACAGCACGGCTGAAAGTAGGGAGCTCAGGGTAGGAGGAAGCTAGGAAGTCTATGTTAGGAATGTTTCTAGGAGTCTATGTCTTAGTAATATTTGCTTGAGCTTTAGAGCTAACATGGAGTGGACCAGAAATATAATCTTGAAAGATGGTTACAAAGTTGAAAGTGGAACTAGGAAGCAGGATTAGGTCAGATAGTTGTTTGAAAACTTGAAGAAGACATATAAACGCAATGAACTGTTTACTACATTGATCTAACCCAGATATTCATTCCTATTTAGCACAAGAGCCTGTACAATCTCCAAGTCCCTATAAGACTGAGTAACCAGTCTTCCTCAAATGGCAGAGTAGGATGACCCAGCCTCCCTTCAGAAAGTGGGGCAGTCTCTACCATTATTATTTCATAGTGAGGGTACAGTCTTGAAGCCTACAAGAGATCCTCTAGTGACATTCCCAATGGGTATGACCAGTGAAGGGAGAGAGAGGAATCTATCAGAGGTCTAGGCCCATCTTATCTATGGTTGAACCCAAGGATTCCCACTCTAGGACTCTGGGTGATAGATGCCCTGCAAGTGGCCAAAAAAGGACATCAGTGTGTGAGCCAGTCTCCTGCTTTTATCCAGCTTTTGTATGCCTTTAAGTTCTGGCCTTGATGCAAAGGAGATTGCCTCATCATATTTTTAATAGCTGCCCAGAACTCCATTGTGTATATGGACCACAACTTGTTGGACATCTGGATTCATTCCAAATTTGGTCAATTATAAACTGTGCTGCAATGAATGTTGGTGTACATAGATCTTTTGTTTTCCCTGAGTCAGTCCCTAGGAGAGGGATTGTTGGGCTATAAGGTAGGTAGATTTCTAGAATTCTGAAGAATTTCCATATTGCTTTCCATAGGGATTGGACAAATGGATGTTTCCCCAAGCAATGGAATTCCTTTCTCCCCACAGCCTCTCTAACTGCTGGTGTTTCTGTCTTTTCTTTTTCTTTTTATCCATTTTATTTACTTTCCCTTTTGTTGCCCTTGTTGTTTTATTGTTGTATTTGTTCTTGTTGTTATTACTGTTGTCATCATTGTTGGATAGGACAGAAAGAAATGGAGAGAGGAGGGGAAGACAGAGAAGGGGAGAGAAAGACAGACACCTGCAGACCTGCTTCACCGCCTGTGAAGTGACTCCCCTGCAGGCGAGGAGCCAGGGGCGCGAACCAGTTTCTTGTCTTTTCTAATGTATGACATTTACATAGTTGTACAGTGATATCTCATTGTCCTTATTTGCATTAAGAAGGGATTTTTTAAAAGCTGTAACTTATTGAGAGTTTGTTTGGAGGTTCTAGCAGGGGAGCACTGCTACTCCTATACCCTCTACTAAATACCGACCCATCTCTATTCGGAGAAGGCCGTCCTCTTCCACAGAAGACCAGCTTGGGGCAAGGGCGGGGGGGGGGGGGTGTTGCACATAGAGCAGTGAGGGAGGAAGGGGCCACCCGCCCAGCCAGTCAGATCAGCTGAATCAACCCTGGCTATCAATGGGGTGATAGATGTCACAGCTAGATCACCTTCACATCCAAAAAGCTATAAATTCTTATGAACCATAACTTATGATGAGTTATAGATAAGCATGCTTCTATCTTAGCTCAATGACATCATTCTTCAGGTATGATCAAAGGCCTCAAGGGCACTTCAGGAATGAATGACTAATGATCCTATTGTATTTCTCTTGTCCATCCATACTCCTAGTCTCTGAGATCAGCATTTGAACTTTTCCCCCCCGCTGCAGTCTCCAATACCCTTCATTCTCAACTCATTTCTTTGCTTCTCCTTACACTGAAAGAATCAAACCAGAGGGCCTGTGGCTATACTAGTTTTTTTTTTTTTTCCCCGAGCCTGAAATCTGATATGTAGATGGATCCAAGTTATTGTCTGGGGAGATGATGTTATGGCTGGAAAAAGGACTAGAAAACTGGATCAGGGAAGACAGTAGCTCCCAAATATGGGAAAGGTATATAAATATTGTTGACTGTAAACCCCATCGATTTGATGTGATCTGGGGGCTCATATTCAGCTTAGGAGCCTGTGTGACCTCTGCATCCCTGTAGATCTGAGCTCACATTCTGTGGTCACGAGTAGGAATGTTCCAAGCTGCCCCTATATCAACCCACCCAACTCTTCATCTGCACTATTTCAGATTCATGATTAGTCAACAGTTTGTTTGGCTTTGTATGTTAACTCTCTTTTCAGCTACCAGGTTCCAGATGCTAATATGATGCCAACCAGACTTCCCTGGACAGACAACCCTACCAATGTGTCCTGGAGCTCTGATTCCCCAAAACCCCACCCATTAGGGAAAGAGAAAGGCAGGTTGGTAGTATGAATCAACCTGTCACTGCCCATGCTCAGCTGGGAAGTCATTACAGAAGCCAGACCTTCCACCTTCTACATCCCACAATGACCTTGGGCCCATACTCCCAGACGGTTAAATAGGAAAGCTAGGGGGTCGGGCGGTAGCACAGCAGGTTAAGCGCACATGGCACAAAGCACAAGGGACCAGCTGAAGGATCCCAGTTTGAGCCCCCAGCTGCCCACCAGCAGGGAAGTTGCTTCACAGGTGGTGAAGCAGGTCTGCAGGTGTCTGTCTTTCTCTCCCCCTCTCTGTCTTCGCCTCCTCTCTCCATTTCTCTCTGTCCTATCCAACAACGACGGCATCAATAACAACAACAATAATAAAACAACAAGGGCAACAAAAGGAAATAAATAAATAAATAGAATAGGAAAGCTATCAAGGGAGGTGATGGATACAGAGTTCTAGTGGTGGAAACTGTGTGGAGCTGTACCCCTCTTATCCTATGGTTTTGTCAGTGTTTCCTTCTTATAAATAAATAAATAATGTAAAAAAAAAAAAGAAACAAACCAGAGAGACAAATACCTTCCCCCTCAGTTTTCTGTCCCCAGCATGGAGTCAGATCTGTATATGCTACTTTCCTTGCTGTATCTGAGGCTTGTACCATCCCCCCCCCCCATCGGAGGCCACATGCCATCCCTTCTCGTCTAGTTCAGCACTCTCCTTCTTTAATTATCCCCTCTCCTACATTGTCTATTTTTTTTCTTCTCAATGGTATCATTCCCATCTGTTCATAAGCATGCTGTACTCCCTCCCACAAAGGATAAGTACAAGGAAAGGATGAAGTGGGAAAAAAAGCTGCCTTTGAGCTTGTGGCTCTTTCTAACCCCCTACTTCTCTTCTTTCTTTTACATGAAGACTTCACAAGAATGATCTTTCTCACCTCTCATTTCGCTGTTGGATTTCATTCCATTGGGCACTTGCCCCAGGCATTCTTTGCAAAGTCTTTCACGCCTTGGTCGATGTTGTTCTCACGCACATGGTTTCTAGGCAGCACTTCAGACTCCATCACTTCTTGGCTCAGTTTCTTTACTTGGCTGCTAAGTAACCATTCTTCATCCTTTACTTTTTTATCTTCCGCTAATGGATTTCCTTATATCTCAGCCTCCTCATGCTGCAGTGGCCCTGCTTTCTTTGTCTTCAAACAGTTCCTAAGAAATCTCATGGGCGCCTGTATCTTTAAACATGCGTCTAATGGCAGGGCTTCTAAACGTACTTTTTCAGGTATGACACTTCTCCTCAATGTTGCTGTCTAAACAAATGACACCTCAGCCATGAAGCCTTCCCTGACTACTTAGAATGACTCCCGTCCGTCATCTTACAGGTACAAATATTTCAACTTAGATTTGTGCCTCGGAGGACTTGGAGTCAAATACAGTAACACAGGTTCTTAGAAAGAAAGAGGAATGGTTTCTTAGAGCTAAAGAGAGAATAATGGGGTGTGGTAGTGGTGATGGGGTTGGGGGTGCACTGGGTAGTGGCACAGCTGATTGGGTGCACATGCTGCCATTCAACAAGGACCCAAGTTCAACCCCCCAGTACCTACCTGCAGGCAGGAAGCTTCACAAGTGCTGCCAGGTGCCTCGCTTTCTCTCCCCCACACTATCTTTCCCTTCCATTTCAGTTTCCCTCAGTCTCTATCCAATAGACGAATGAATGAATGAATGAATGAATGAATGAATGAATGAATGAATGAATGAACAAGCAAACCAATAAAGAAAGAAAGAATAACGATGAACAGTCCCTCAGATTTTTTTTTTTCCTCCTCCAGGGTTATTGCTGGGCTCGGTGCCTGCACCATGAATCCACCGCTCCTGGAGGCCATTTTTTTCCCCCTTTTGTTGCCCTTGTAGCTTCGTTGTGGTTATTATTATTGCCCTTGTTGACGCAATTCGTTGTTGGATAGGACAGAGAGAAATGGAGAGAGGAGGGGAAGACAGAGAGGGGGAGAGAAAGATAGACACCTGCAGACCTGCTTCACCGCCTGTGAAGCGACTCCCCTGCAGGTGGGGAGCCCGGGGGCTCGAACCGGGATCCTTACGCCGGTCCTGCGCTTTGTGCCACATGCACTTAACCCACTGCACCACCGCCCAACCCCCCCAACCCCCCCCCAGATCTATTTTCCTAGTGTAAACAAAAGCAAATCCAGGAAGGGGGGAAATAGGAGGAGCTTCAGAAAGAAAGAAGAATCTACATCATACTGAGTTATCAGATTTCATAACATTGGCTACCTCTGGGACTGGATGTAAGTGGCTAGCCAGTAAAGTAGAAGGGTGTATTAAAATAGCAGAGACCCAGCTACACAATATATATAGCTGTTAACACTGGGTTATACATTTGATTCTTTAATTGCTGCCTTTCCTACTAGATTTTTAAGTTCCAAGACAAGTTCATCATTCTTTTTACCTTTACAATGTCTGTTGGTGAGCAGACACAGTAGATACTTGAATTATAAATGCATGAATTGATGAATTTTAGAGAAATCAGACACTGTGACAATGTCTTAATTATCTTGCTGACTGTGTTAATTCTAGACCTAGAAAATACATGCATATATATATATATATATATATGTGTATACACACACATACACACACATACACACACACACACACACACACACACACATATGGAAAGAGAGAGAAATAAAGATGGAAGAAAGGAATATCAAAGCTATATTCATGGTTTATAAAGAGAATCACTTTTATCACAGTGAACTTTTGGTAAGCCTATAGAAATAGCAGCCTTGTATTCACGAATGGGTTCTGTTAATAATTACGTGGTTATAGGGGAGATGTTTCTGATTCTTAGTATCTCACTGACAAAGTACTAAAAGTCGTTCATGGAAGACTTTTCTGTTTTAGAATGCAGTGGGAGGGCCAGTGAAATAGCTCACTTGAACACGTCAGTGTGATGCTTTGTCATATGCGCAACCCAGGCTTCAGCCCCACCACATTGAGGAAATTTCTGTGGGGTGGTTTCTCTCTCTCTTATTCGCTCATTCTCTTCCCCCTCCCTCCCTTCTTCCCTCCCTTTCTGTCTAGATCTAAATAAAATTCAATGAAATGCATTTCCAATTTATGGTGACACTGTGCATCTAAGTGAATAGTATTGGAACATCTTATGATGACAGATATTTTAATATTAAATATGGATACTTTTTTCAGAAAAAAAACATACAGGTAAGAATGATGAACTCACTACTCTAAGGTAAATATTGTTTTAAGTGCTTTTACAGGCTCATGGAATTGTCTTGCTCTCTCTCTCTCTCTGCACACACAAACACACACACACACACACTACTTAAAATGACAACACTGTTGGGACTTTTTTTTTCTCTAAAACTTTCATCCTTGATAAAAGCAACAGTCTTAATCAAATAAACACTGATAGTATAAACCCTGCTGCATTTACAAATCTAAAATATATTACTTAATCCCTATCCATCCTCTCTCCTCTCTTCATGTCAGAATGCTGACAAAAGTAGAAATCAGAAAATAAAATATCAAGTCTTTGAAATTCATAATATTTATGATGTTATATTACAACACAGCACAATGTATAAAGTAAATCACTACTCTTGTTATTAAATCATGATTATTAAATTATATATATATATATATATATATATGTGCACTAACATGACTGTTCTAAACTGGTATTTTAATGGGTACTTAAATTCTGACTACTTTCCTTTGCTATAGATTGTTGAGTTCTTTATTAGGTTCTCAGTGAACGTTATCCAGACATCCAAGTCTAATACTTGCTGATTGAGAATAGTAACCCAAATAAAGTTCAAGTTTTATTTTCTATACACATTATTCCCATTGAAGTATCAGAAGGAAAGTAAATTACATGGAATCCAAACATATATCAATGTCATTTGTTATTTTCTCATGTGTGGTATCTTCTGACTAAAGGACCCATTGTATTTTCTTTCTTTTTTTTTAAGATTTTATTTATTGATTGATGAGAAAGATAGGAGGAGAGAGAAAGAGCCAGACATCACTCTGGTACATGTGCTGCTGGGGATGGAACTCAGGGCCTCATGCTTGAGAGTCCAAATCTTTATCCACTGCGCCACCTCCCGGGCCACCCCATTGTATTTTCTTTGTATGCATTATGGACTTGTGCTTCCCAACTTACTCTTCCAAGTATCGTCCTGCAACACTAACGGGGGAATTTGAGGGAAATAAAAGCTTAATGAATTCATTTCAGGGTGGGAAATGTGTTTTTTTGTGACCACAAGGTGGCACAATGGTGACCAAGAATAGTCACCCTTCTAGTAGAATTGCGATTACTGGAAAACTTTACAAATTTGTTATTAATAATCATAATGTTATACTGTTATCTGTATGTTATTTTAAAGACCACCACATCACCCTAGCCTTTGGTAAACGGTAAAGTGCTTTTATTACTATTTCTTATATGTCTTCTTTCATGGGCAAAGTCAGCAGTAAAGTCAATCCCCAAACCCAGAACAGACAAATGGGTGTGCATAGCCTTCCATCTCCTATACAAAGTTGTAAAATAAAGAGTCCTAACTTATATCACCAGTAACTGTCCTGGATAAGAATAAATAAAACATTGTCGTGTTTGACGGACTTGATATTGCTCTCACGGTCTCAGTCATTCCATGAAAGCTCTCAATATATTTGCAATGTAAGAATTTTAAAAAGTCATTTTGGAAACTCTGGCTTGCACTAAATGGTCATTTTTGTTATTTTCAAATTGTTATTTCCCCAGGATCTATGACAACCTGATACTGGGAGTAGCACCCAGAACAGCTCCGCATTCTATTTATTTTTATGTTTTTTTATTTTTAATGTTTTATTTATTTATTTATTTACTGTATAGAGACAGAGAGAAATTGAGAGGGGAAGACAGGGAGGGAGAGAGACACTTGCAGCCCTGCCTCACCACTCGTGAAGCTTTTCACTTATAGGTGGGGACCAGGGGCTTGAACCTGGATCCTCATGCACTGTAATATGCACTCTTAACCAATGTGCGTGCTACCACCTGGCCCCGTCTATTTAATCTATGGACTTCTAGCATTAAGGTTAGACTACCTTTTCCCATGAACAGGGTACTAGGAGACCACCCATATCTGGTAAGTCAGCTGCTACAATCCAAGTCAATGGTACTTATTGGGAGGATACAAAAGAATACATATGTTTCTCCAAATGCAAATCAAAGATGGTGAGGAATTCACTGCCAGACCCATTCATCTGAAGATCTTTCTTTCTTTCTTTCTTTCTTTCTTTCTTTCTTTCTTTCTTTCTTTCCTAATAACCCAAAAAGTAGCAGCATCTTTGATTCCCTCCTCCCACCTTCCTTGGATTATACAGTCTGGCCTTTTATACACTTTAATAATGTCCTGAATGACTTTGGTGAGCTTAAATTGAGTTTGTCCTCCTCAGAATCTTAGTGCTTTAATAGTCACTACATTTACTTTCTTCCTGCCACTGTAAGGCTAAAATAATTTTTCATTAAAATTTTACTTGCATCTGTTTTAAACCCCCTAAAATGTAATATTTAAAACAGGCTAAGCTGTAGAAAAAGACAGTTACGTCAGATTTGAAAACTATGTTCGACAAATATTATTGTTGTAACTGAGTCATTGATGTATTCAAGGACTCCATCTTAATTAGTAGAACACCTACAGACATTTAAGAGTTTGCACTTTCTTAGCGCTTATGATGTGTATAGGTCCTTCCCTAAACACTGCAAATATTATTTCACCTAATCTTGACAAATGTGAGGTGGTACTACTATTTTTCTCACTTCACAGTTTTGAAAACTAGGGCACAGAGAGACTAAGTAAATTGCCCAAGGTGATTCAGCAGGAAAATAATAAAAAGATCCAAGCATCTGCCTCTTAAGCCTGTACTCTTCATCACAGCTTAACATATCAAGAACAAACTACAGATAAGAGAGGTAAGACTTCAGAAATGCCAACTAAGTTGCGCCAGGTTGTATCATGTAAAAAGATGGGTGGCTGTCATCAACTCAGGCTCATGTGACTCTCTCAATTGGACTACTTGCCTTCTAGGTTCTGCCTCGAGAGGAATGGACACCACCTCCATTTAGTGGCAGCAAAACCCAACTCCTTCCTCACTGTTTGCTTGTTCCCTGTGATTACCCCTGTCAGCTTCTGTGCTATCAAGGTAAAAGGTTGGGCAGCAGTGGATCAGCACACAGTGACTGTCCCCACTACAGCTCAGCATTGCTCTAACCAGGGCTGAGCCATTTGTCAATTCAACCATTTTATTTACATTTTGGAGAAGATTATCTTCATTCACCAATGTCCTTACTAGCTGTTTCTGAAAACAGCTAGTCTATTCACCAGCCTTTCTCGACATCATAACCAATTAAGAGTTCTATTCAGAATAACTTCAGAAAATATTGTGCTTCAATGTAGCCAAAGGTCTTGAAATGATCACTTTCCCCCATTAAACGATTATAGGATAGATCCTTCAGCCTCAGGCAGCGTGAGAACCCACTATGGTCTATGACGATTAATAAGCCTTGGGTTGATCACTGACAGTTTGGTTTCTTCTCTGGCTAGTTCTCTGTGATTGTGTCTCATTGAGCATGTAACTTCTTGAAGCTACATGCTCTCTCATATGTACTGGAATCTTTGGTTCTGAACTGGCAATGGTAGAGGCTAGCTTTGTCTTTAACCTGGCCTGTTCTCAAGCAAAGCGGTTTCACAGAAAGTCAACTGGCAACACAATAAATAATTGATCTCTAACATGTGCTTCTAATTCAAGTAAAGAGCCTGTGACCACAGTGTGTAGTGCATGTGACTGAAGTACTTTATGTGGAAATTGAAAAGTTTCTGATAACTTCCTATAAAGAAGTTTTCACCAGGACTAAGCCTCTTGGGATTCTCTCTCTTGCAAGTTAGAGTTACTTAGTGATTAAGGATGTTTTATAGGATCCTGGGGGTAAATGATAGCTTAAAAACATTCCTTGAGGGTTCCATCCAGTGGGTTTGTGGCAATTTTCAATGACTGACTTCTTTCTTTGCAGTTTATGGAGGCCCCAAAGTTTCCATGGTGAACTGAGGTTAGAGATTACCCTGCTCAAGTTTTCAAAAGATTAATTAATTAATTTATTTGTTTTATAGAGACAGAGAGAAATTGAGAGGGGAGGAGGAATTAGAGGGAGAGAGACAGAGAGACACACCTGCAGTCCTGCTTCACCTCTCGTGAAGCTTTCTCCCCTGCAAGTTGGGACTGGGGGCTTGAACCTGGGTCCTTGTGCACTGTAACATGAGCACTTAAGTAGGTGCACCACTGCCTGGCCCCTAGAAGACTCTTTATTTATTTATTTATTTATTTATTTATTTATTTCAGTATATTTATTTTCCCTTTTGTTGCCCTTGTTGTTTTCATTGTTGTTGTAGTTATTGTTATCATCAATGGCATCGTTGTTGGATAGGACAGAGAGAAATGGAGAGAGGAGGGGAAGACAGAGAGGGGGAGAGAAAAACAGACACCTGCAGACCTGCTTCACTGTCTATGAAGGGACAGGGCTCGAACTGGGATCCTTACTCCGGTCCTTCGTACCACATGTGCTTAACCCACTGCACTACCTCCTGACCCCCAGACTCTTTATTTAAAAGACCCTCAATATCAGTCTAGATGCTGTTTCTTGGATTGAAAGACTCTAAATAAATTATTACTTTACTTGGCAGTACAATAAATCAATGGCACTGAACAACAAAAACAGTAGTGTATTTCATTTATTTTTCAATGTTTCCTCTGCTAGCTACTCAGTCTATTGAACTAAACATTTACTCATGTGGAAAGTCTCCTATATTCCCCGAATATTCCCCAGCCATAGGCAAAAATCATTCTCTAGAAAAGGCCTCCATACACTGCAGGGAAAGAAAAAAAAGGAGCCGGGAGTAACAGGCTAAGATGCTGGTCACCCTTGAATTGCGAATTGCGTGACCTAAGCTCAGAGTCCTGAGGACGGTGCTCAACTGCTTTAGTCAAAAGCAATGAAAGAAAAACTTGTCAATTCACTTGGACATCAGCTTTTCTATTACAAAAGAAATAAGCCCCAGAGCAATGAAGGCCAAGCCTGGTTTCCCAGCAACACCAGACTTTGTTCTCCTCAGGAAAATGGCCCTGTGGGAGGTCTTGCTTGCTTTCTGCTCATGGATATATCTGAATTCAGTTCACGTTTTTTTCCAAGTCCTCATATCTAGGAAAGCTTTTGCAAAGAATTAGTCCAAGTCTTCCCTGCTGTTTAATTGCTCTGTGTGACTGTGTTATCCATAGTTGTGTTCTGTGTGCGTGTGACACTCACAGGCATTTTCATACAGTTCTGTAAAACATGAAAAAGTGGTGTGTGTGTGTGTGTGTGTGTGTGTGTGTGTGTGTGTGTGTATGACACAGGCTGAGACACAGGGAATGAAAAGTTAAAATTGAGGCAGGGTTTTGTAATGTATAGCATCCCATGGGTATAAAATGGGTGGTTTTCAGAAGTCCACTGGCAAAGCTTTCCTATATTGAAGAATTAAGAACAAAACAAATTGGCTTAGATTAATGTACCTTAGAAAGCAAAAGAATTAGGCTTTAGATTTTTTTTTTTTTAACCAGAGCATGACACAGCTCTGCTTTAGGATGCTGCAGAGGATTGAATCTGTGACTTTAGAGCCTCAGGAACAGAAGTTTTTTTTTGTATAAACATTATGTTATCTCCACCACCCACTAATAGAATCTTTTAAACTGAGTAGAATTCAGTCCTATATTTTTAAATAACTATGGCTTAGAGAAACTACACAGATCCTGATGAACTGAGAAATAATAAAATACAAATTTCAAAATAAGATTCTAATTCACTAGCATAAATGTAAAGTCCACCTAAGAAGCCATGGAAGAAACTCAGTGGGAAAAACACTTGCCAAGTGCTGGGTGTAGGCTTTGAAACCAAGTACTGCATGCTGGGGTAGTGCTCTGGTCTATCTCACCCATCAAATAAACTAGTAAATATTTAATGCCCACCAGAATGTTCTCCAGGAGTGCAGTTTGATCACCAGGTTGCAAGGCAGAGGTCTAACACACAATGCTGATAGAGTTTTGGTTTTATTGCTCCAGCTGCACAGTGTTCATGGACCTGAGCCTTCAGAATTCCAGGCATTAGGCCTTTTAATTCCATTAAAGAAGGGAAGTTCTGCAGGAGGGAAGGAAGCCTATCTAGCAAGTCAATCAAACCTTTTATCAATGTCACTCAGCCATCAGTATCTTAAGAGGGTTTTCTAGGCTAAATGTAATCCTTTTGTGTTGACTTGACCAGAAGTGTGGCATTTCCTCATTTTCTCAGAAATGTTGGATTTCATACAGAGACCGGCTCCATCAAATGTCACGTACAAGATGATCTACATTTGCACATCACAGTTTCCCTTCAGAATCATGTGTCCTGACAATTCCTTCTACATCTACCACCTACTGTGTTCCTTAGACATCATGTTTATTTTCACTCATGTAAGGCAGTCTTGAGACAAGTTTTTTTTTCTTTTTTTCTTCATTTCCCCTTGTAAAGAGTTATTCTTGATTTTTGTTTTCACCAGTTGTTTGCAAGAGCTTCATTTGCCGAATTTGACGTCTTATGATCTATGAGAGGGCAAGCAAAATGCAGACACAAAGAGGAAAGGCACAGCTGTGGCAGTCCTCAGTAAAAGAGCCTTTCTTTCCTTTTCTTTCTTCTTCTTCTTCTTTTTTTTTTTTCCTTCTATCTTTTTTTTTTTTTTTTGACCAGGAATGAACTAAAGGCCTTGTACCTGGATGATATCACTACTGAGTAGCCTCCATGGACTGACTCAGTCTTTTCTTTCTATTATATACTATAATGGAAGAGAGGAAGGGGAGAGGAAGACACACAGAGAGAGGAGAGACACCACAGCACTACCCCACCAGCCACTGAGCTGCTTTTCTGGATGCTCGCCACAGGGCAGTCCCGTGGTGCTGGGGTTCGAATCCAGGCCTCAAGCACAAGGTACAACGTGTTTTCTACCAGGTGACAATGCCCTGGTTTTTGGTTTTTTTTTTTTAGTTTTATTTGTTTGTTATTATGAGAGAAAGAAGGGGAGAGAGAGAGAGGGAGAGAGCACCGTCATAACACTCTCAAGCCAGGCATTTAGTAGTGCTGTGCTTGGTAAAGGCTTTTTAAAAAAATCATAGCCAGGGACCAGGCAGTGGAACATCTAGCTGAGCACACCATTGCAAGGACCAAGGTTCGAACCCGTGCTTCCCCACCTGCAGGGTGAAAGTTTCACAAGTGCTGAAGCAGGTCTGTAGGTGTTTTCTTTCTCTTCCTGTCTATCCCCTTCTGCACTCAATTTCTCTCTGTCCTGTCTTATCTAATAAAAGAAAGGAAAAATGGGGGGCCTGGTGGTAGTGCAGTGGGTTAAGTGCAAATTGCACGGACATGCCTAAGGATCTCAGTTCTATTCCCTGGCTCCTCACCTGCAGGGAAGTCACGGTGAAGCAGGTCTGCAGGTGTCTGTCTTTCTCTCCCCCTCTCTGTCTTCCCCTCCTCTCTCCATTTCTCTCTGTCCTATCCAACAACAGCAGCAATAATAACAATAAAAATAAGAACAAAAGCAACAAAAATGGGGGGAAAAGGGCCTCCAGGAGCAGTGGATTCCTAGTGCAGGTGCCAAGCCCCAAAGATAACCCTGGAGGCAAAAAAAAAAAAAAAAAGGAAAAATGGTTGCTGTGAGTGGTGGATTTGTCATGCAGCAATATTCCCCAGCAATATCCTTGGTGGAAAAAAAAAGCAAAAATAAACAAAAGCCTATCTAGAAAGTTCTACTGACATATGGACTAGAACTGCACTCCACTCTCCTAATACAAACTAGCTCAAAGGGGGATGGGAAGGGTGTGTGTGTGTGTGTGTGTGTGTGTGTGTGTGTGTGTGTACCTGGGCACACGTGCCAATAATTTGTTAGTCTGAGAAAAGCAAAGAATGATTTTAATGATAAGGAATACAAAAACATCCACCTCACCTTCTGTTGCAGGAATAACATAGCTGCATATGCACCAACACCACTGGATGAACTAATGGCACAAGAATAACATTTCTTTCATTCTCCCTGTATTTTCTCACTCCTCAAAGCCCTGGATCACAGGCTATATTTAGCGGAGTGGAGCAAAGCTTGGATGCCACAATTGTGCTTTCCATCTAATTAATTCCACTGAATAATTTCATCTTTAGGGAGAAAATTGATGCCATATGAAAAAAAATATATTCAACCTACTTCTCATCATTGACAGCATTTGCAATTGAAAATGCCATTTTGCACAGAGCTTCCTTGCAATGCTTAAGGAGAATTTAACTATTCATTTGGATACAGCATTTCTAGAAGCTATTTTAAACCTACAAAATGTGTTTTTGGGAAACAAAAAAGTTGTTTTCAAGTGGTTGTCAAGAGATGGTTCACTCAGTAAGGCACATACTTGTCTTGTCACTCACAAGCTCAGGCTGATACCATATAGAAGTTCCCGAGTATTGGAGCAAGTCCCATGGAGGATGGATTAGTTCTGTGTTTCTTTACACCCCTCCTCCAAGCCCCCCACTTCTGTCTTTGTCTCTTTCTCTCTAGGACAGAATAAATAATGGTTATCAACCAAGTAGCCATGGAATCGAACATACAAGAGATTTTGACACAACACATGTAAGTCATTTTAAGATACCTCACCCAGCAAATTACCCGCCCTGGACCTGAGCGTGATATCCCCATATGGCCTGGGAATATCACTTGGAGCACCAAAGGGAGCTTCATGGATGGCTGAATAATAATGCTATGGGGTCTCTCCCTGTCTTTCTCTGTAAAAAATAACGATTATAAAGTAAGTCAACCTGGAAGCGGTGGAATTGTGCACACCAAGGTTCTAGTGTCATACACACAAATTAAAACAGGAAAAGTTATAACATGGGTTATAATGCTGCCCATGTTATAATAGGAGGCAGCAGTGTCATTTTCTGTGCATTGTACCCCATGCTACAGTATTCACAAACACTGTTTATATTACTCTGGATATATGTGACTTGCATTTTAAACTCTGTTGTTTAAGTAGCTCATTGGAACATCAAAGTATTCTATATGCATCTACAGAAAAAAAAAATCAGAGATAGCTATTACAGAAGGATACTGATTTTGCTTTATAATCGTGGCAAGATGATTTGATGGTGGAGGTGCACAGGACAACAGAATGTATTTATTTGGATATTGATTGATGCCTGTGTTCTGACACTGACAAAGTAAGACCAGATAGGCGTGTGGATAGGCGGAAAACAGAAGCAAAAACGTTTTTGTTTGTGAGGTGTTTGCTGTTTTCCAGACTGTAGTGCTCTTGGATCATAGCTGTTGCTACAAAAATCCAAATCTGTTGTGCATGGTAGGAAAATGGGTCTGACATCCTGAAAGCAAGACAGGAAACTGCATTTTTTTTTTTTTTAATCTCTGGTATTAGATTTCTGGAGAGTTTTGTAATCTGTTGCCTGAAGAATTTCAACTCCAGAGCTAGGGAGATAGCATAATGACAATGCAAAAAGATCTTTCACACCCGAGGCCCTGAGGTCTCAGGTTTCTTCTTTAGCATTTCCATAAATCAGAGCTAATCAGTGATCTGGTGTCTATCTCTGTTTCTGTCTCTCTCTCTTGTTAAAATAAAGTAAAATAAATTTTTAAAAAAAGGGTCCGGGTGGTGGAGCAGCGGGTTAAGCTCACGAGGTATAAAAATATAGCAACAACTCTGTAAGATTTAGACGTGGGACTTTATAAAGAAACTGTATGATGCATAAGCAGAGGAAAGGAAATTAAGACAAGGAAGGAAAGTTGGGAGAAAAGTAAAAAGGATGTGAAGGAGGAAGGAAAAAAGAAAAAAATAATAAAAAGCAAATCTTTTTATATAGCTATGCATTTTACTTGTTGGTATTCCTAGACTATGGGATTCAATACAATTTACTTTATGATTTCATTTTCTTTATCTTGCTGCACTGGGGTTTCACCCATGTGTGATTTCACCTCTCCAATTTGCTTTCTTCATTTAGAGAGAGAGAGAGAGAGAGAGAGACCGACCACAGCACCAGGGTTTACTCTAGTGTCAAGTCACCTTACATATGGTATTAGTGCTTGAACTTGTGTTGTACTCATTATGGTGAGATTTCTCATCATATTTGCTTTAATTTAGATCCAGAAAGACTATATAGCATAAAAACAAAAACTGTCTGTGTAAAAAATAAAGAAAATGACTCAACACAATGTGAAAATAAAACACAGATAATTCTCAGTGTAGTTAATAACTCTTCTATTTATAAAGCTTAAAAAGACTCTTCACTCACAGGTTATTAGATTTACACTCATAGTGATCACGATTAAAATATTTTAACAAATACATAGAGTATGTAAATTTACCTATGTTCTAAAATTTCAGGAATTCTGTAAGTTTGTCCACTTTGCTTATGCATAAAACCAGCTTAAATAATTTCACAAAATATTCAGTTTAAATGACTGTTTATATTCACTGGAACAATTGAATATAAACAATTTCTTAAAATCCACAAGTCAAGTCATTTATGTTTTGTAAAGTGAAGACAAGAAGTACGCATAGCTTTGGGCACAAACAAATAACTCTCCCCTTGTTCCCAACCCCCCCCCCCCCAATATTTTTGTAGTCAGTCCAAGCTGGCAGTGTTTATTCTTGTCATCCACTCCTTTAAACTGAATCTAAGATTCTTTATTATTATTTTTTTCTCCTTGGAAAAGTTGAAAAATAGATAGAAGAAGCCCTTTTGATGGAGAAACTACCCAGTTCATTGTTGCCTGTTTTCAGTTTTTTAATAGGAGGCCATTTCTTGCAATTAGCCAAGGTGTTTAAGAGAAAAGCAGTGCTCTCATTAATAATGTCAACCTTTCTTCTGCCTCATGGATTAGAGAAATAAAGGTTCTACCATGCATTGATCACTATTTAGGTTAAGTGGTAGTAAAAGATTTTTTCTTCTGGTCGGTATCACTGATTATTTCTTATAATCATTACCTCTGCCAGCAGTGACATAATGAGAAGCAAATACTGAATGGTCAGTACATTTCACAGTTAAGTATTTCAACCTTATAATCTACCCATTTCATATCTTGGCCAGACCATCTGATTATTTTTTGATATAATAAATCACTCCACTCTACATTTTTGTATATTAAAGATTTTATTTCATCTATTACTCTATCTGAGCTCTCCATTACTGAAGATTAGACTTCCAATTGGAAATATAAGTATATGACATAATAAAAGAGAGAAAAACCTTAAACCTTAAAGTTAATAATTAACTGTATCTTAACAGTATCCCTCATATAAATCTGTTAGCAAATAAAAGATTAAATAATTGGCTATTATATAATTTTAGGCTATCTTTTGTCAAGTTTAACACACTCTATTAATCTACTGTGACTATCAAACTTAGTTATTACAGTTTTTAAAAGTCAATTTCCTTCGATTTGCCTCATAGCGGTCAGCTAAATACTGAAATCATTGAGTGGCAGTCATTCTAACCACAACACAGGACTACATTTGGGACTCTACAGAGATTCTATTTAAAGACAGAAGAGCTTTCTGATAAGGTGCTTCCTTACACTCCTCTGTGACTGAGATGGTTGTCTCCTCTGGGTTTTCACAGCTGCTGACAATGGCAATTGCACTAAACGACCTTCTTCTGACCTTGGTGTCTGACACTCCAGATCCCTGTACTGGTGGGGCTTTTCCCATGTTGTGGAGCTGCTGGTCTTTCCAGTCCAACTGTTTGGCACTACAGAAAGGAGCGTAGACTTCAACACTTCCTTCGAACTGGAGACAATTCACTTTGTAGTACTTTCTCTTAACTTCCAAGACATCATTAAATCTATGTCCCCACAGAATTTCTCGGGGAACATAGGAACTCCGGGATTGGTGGGAAGTGCCCGTGGAATCACCAGTATAGATGAAAGTCACCAAAATTTCAAAGTTATCTTTGGCCACTGCTTTTCGGTCAAGGGCATACAAAGGGCTCTCATGGTCGATTTCATGAACGATCGTTACTGGTGTGACAAGGATGATTTGGTCATTGACTAACTTTAGGTCTTTAAAAGCCATGGTCATACGTCCTTCACTGTCTTCTGTGTAGCGGAGAAGTTGAGCTCTTACTGTGCCTTCTACCACATGGTTTGGTCGAAAATCACCAATACGCCACATGAGGCAAAGCTTCCCGTCTCTCATGCCTATGAGTGCAAAATAGCTGAACCGAATGGTTTGGGCTCTCTTTCGAGCAGTTGCCATTTTGGCCAAGGCAGCTCCAATGATGAAGGTATTTATGATGCAACTTAAAATGGACTGGAAGATCACCATAAGCACCGCCATGGAGCATTCTTCAGTGACGCAGCGGTAACCGTAACCTATGGTGGTCTGGGTCTCCAGGGAGAATAAAAATGCACCTGTGAAAGAATGGACGTTGTCCACACAAGGTGTGATGCCTGGATCATTTAACAGATCTCCATGATGAAAAGCTATGAGCCAGAAGATAGAGCCAAAGATCAACCAGGAGAGAATGTAAGACAGAGAAAATATCACAAACATGTGACGCCACTTGGTGTCTACAAGCGTGGTGAAAATGTCGACCACGTAGCTCCCCCACTCTCCAAAGATGTGTTTGAAGTACACGTTACAGCTTCCGTCTTTGTGAAGCAGACGTCTCCTTGCTCTCCTCTTTTCAGCTATGATGTGTTCTGGGGGGTAGCCTGCGTATTTGGGGTCCACATTTACAACTGGATAGTTGCTACTATAATAACTCATTCTTTCTTGTGCTCTTTGGGTATCCAGGTTAAGTTCTGGAGCAATAGCAATTTTAGGTGTGATGTTAATTGTCGGTGCGGCTTTTCAGTTAAAACCTTAAAGAATGAGAAAGAAACAGGCTTTAGTTGTTAAGTTCCATCTTTCTAGCAATGCGCCGATTCTGAAGCCATCGGATGCCGTCTGAGAGAGCTCAGGCTGTACTGGGATGATAAGAGACATTCAATCTCAATTCCTCATTTCAGTTTAAAATTCAGCTCACTCATGATAAGAACAAAATTTGCAACTAAAGAAAATAGCAATTTTATATAGGCACAAGACTTGAGTGAACACTATGCTTAGCCCAAATACAGGCTTACTATCTTTTCTGACTGGGCATTAAAAAAAAAAAAATTCTGTCTTCTTTGTTGTCTCCTCTGGCAAGCAGGCAAGTAAAAAGCAAAGCTATCTATAATGTGAAAAAGGCAATAATCCAGATACTTGTCTAGAGAGAAAGGCCTTAGAAGCTTTGAAACAGTTTATGGCAGACGGTTTCCCTTACAAGATACAGGCAATTAAGGGGTTCCACCTTCATGTTAGAGTGTAACTTACATGTCGGCTGCTGTCACAGGCTATTTCCTCACCTTCAGCACCTACAACTTCCTTGCTCTTCCAGAGAGATGTTTCTTCTTCGTGAACTTTTCAGAACAGAACTGAACTGACAGTGCCAGGGCCACTACTTCAGATAAAAGACTTTCTCCCTAGCTCCACCTTTAGTCTTAGAGGAAAATAAATAAATAAATAAAACTTTTTTTCTTAACCCCAGAGGAGTTGAAAACCCCTCCCAGGTAAGCCTTCAATGAGGTATAAAATTGCTTTAGTTTTGTTGCAGAAAAGTCCTTTCTCTCTCTCTCTCTCTCTCTTTTTTTTTTTTTTTTTGGACATTGGAAACTTTTCTCTTTCCTTCTGAATAGAAGTCGAAAATTTGCCAGAGTTGCTAATTGTGTTTCTCTCTTACAGAGCACATACTACAATCGGACCCTTTCTTCTGCTCTTGATCTCTCCTGATAATTCCACAAGCAAACTTGGGCAAAATTCCCATTCTCCAAATATCATGACAAGCGTACAGCTCTTAGTGACTTTAGCATCCGTGTAAGTATCAGTATGTTAAGCAGTGTCAATTTAGATGCGATTGTGTTACTTTTCCGGGGAGGGGGGAAGTACCACAACTCACTTTTAATGGTTTAGTGATTATTAGAAATGTTTTTTTTTTTTTTTTTCACATAGTTGACCTGAACTAGATGAGGAAAGGGCATAAAGGGGAAGAGAAAACTTTAGAGCAGAGTAATCTGCCACCTAACTGCGCAGTTGGAGGAAACAGCACTCTTGACATTGAGACCACCTTGGAGCCAATCAGGAAATTAATCAGGAGGTATTTACCCAGTACCTTCCCCAACGCAAAAAAAAGCAGCAACAGTTTATTTCCCTCCAGTTAAAAATGGATCATTTTTCTTCTCTAGGGACCAGGCCCACTTTACAATGACCACTATGTTCAGGGGATCTCTATAAAGAACACTTTGCATATAACTAAAGAATCCTGTAAGGGGCCAGGCAGTGTTGCAGCTGGTTAAGTGCACACGTCACAGCATGCAAGGACCGAGGTTCAAGCCCGTGGTCCCCACTTGCAAGGGGGGAAAGCTTCACGAGGGGTGAAGAAAGGCTGCAGGTGTCTCTCTGTCTCTTTACCTCTCTCTGTTTTCCCCCTCGCCTCTTAATTTCTCTGTCTTTAATAATAAATAAAAAGATTAAAAAAAAGAATTTCAATTTTTTTTTTTTTAAAAAAAGGAATCTTGTAAGTCATGAAGGAGTGATTTTCTCTTGGTCACTTCATCCACCAGAACTATAGATCTGTTTTGCCTTGTTATATCCGGTTCTTTGTCCATACTTCAATAGGGAAGCAACTGCATAATTTCAAGATGTGACCCAGAATTGACAAAATGCTTCTGAGAATGCTGACTAGAATACATTTCCCCCCACTCTGTTCCTGACACACATCACTCACTGGAGGTTCCTTTCTGAATTGACAAGGAGAAGCTGTTCTAAGGTTTTCAGTGCCTTCTCTCTCACCTGATCGTTCAAAGCATGTGAAAGGGACCAGTTATAATCAAAGTCTCCTGTGATTTCAAATTAAATAGCAGATTTGGAGATAGAGTCCTTTTCTTCTTCAATGCTGCCAAGCCTGCTCCTTAAAGGGAAAGACACACATCGTGGGACTTAGGGAATAAGAAAGCACAGTTCATAAATCAAGAGCTACTGTGTGACTCTGCTCTTTACTGCTGCCAGAAAGGGGAAAAAAAAAGGTTTTATTTGAAATGGCATTCAGTTGGTATCATGTTCAGTGCCAGCAGTGCCAAGGACTGTTGTAAAGAAAACATTTTAAAAACGCTCCTTCAACAGCACGCTAATTGGAGAGTGAATTTTCAATTAGTATAAGCGACAAGTGAACAGATTTGAATTATTTCTGAGTAATGTAACAATTCAAGGGATACAAGTTACAGATGTGAGAATCCTGCCCCGTTTAAACCATGTCCTCTGCTGTGGTTCCTTACAGTCACCATGAATTCCAACTTCTTCGAGGACAAGCTCAGAGGATTCTGCTTAGGAGAATACTCTGTGTTCATCTTTTACTTGATTCTCCAGCTATCTAAATGATACATTTTCTTTTTCTTTTAGTTTTTCCTTTTTTTTTTTTTTTGCCTCCAGGGTTATTGCTGGGGCTCAGTGCCTGCACCATGAATCCACTGCTCCTGGAGGCTATTTTTTTTCCCTTTTGTTGCCCTTGTTGTTATATCGTTGTTGTAGTTATTATTGTTGTTGTTATTGATGTCATTTGTTGTTAGATAGGACAGAGAGAAATGGAGAGAGGAGGGGAAGACAGAGAGGGCGAGAGAAAGACAGACACCTGCAGACCTGCTTCACCACCTGTGAAGTGACCCCCCTTCAGGTGGGGAACCGGGGACTCGAACCGGGATCCTTAGGCTGGTCCTTGAGCATTGCACCATGTGTGCTTAACCCTCTGTGCTACCACCCCACCCCCGATACATTTTCTAAAAGGAAACTGTCTCTAAGCTGCATGATATATTACAACTAACGTTATTTAGTTTCACTCATTTCTCAGTATACACAATGAGTAAAGAAGGTTCTAGAGGCCTTTCCATCCAAACAGCTAATTAATACATATATTAGTTATTACTATATATGAAATATATAAAATAGCTATTCATCTCTTCTTAGTATCATTTTAAACTGAGAAGTTTCCATACTTATTGATTTTCTGGACATTCTATATTTCTTATTTACAGTTTTAGGATTCAGAACCAACATTAAAAGTGACTTCATGCTTTCATAGTCATTGTGTCATCATCAATTATTATGACAAAGCATTGGTAATGTATTTATTCATATTTCTTTCTTCATGCTAAACTGCTTACTCTCTGATAGTGGCTACTTCTAAAATGGTTCTGCAATTCAATTAAAAATGTTCCATTTATTTACTTATTGGCTAGAAACAGAGAGACTGAGAAAGGGGGGGGGGCACGGAGATAGAGAATGAAAGACACCTTCCCTCACTACTTCACTATTTGTGGAACTTCCCTACTATAGGTGGGAATCAGAGCTTGAACTTGGGTCCTTTTGCATCACACCATGTAGCCTCTGCTCAGTGTGCCACCACCTGGCCCCTAAATTCCATTCTTAATAGAAATGGAAACGTAAGGACTGAAGGAATGGTTCACTGGACGGGCTGCTGTGGGTCTAATGTGTGTTCGAGCACTGATGGTTGACCCCTCGGAAGCTCATCTACCAGAATCCCCCTGGCATGCCAGCTAGCCTTGTGGTCGATGTGGCCAGAGGAGGTGGGGGAATTCAAACCTTCCTATCAGCCTTGTGGCATCATCCCACCCCTCCTCCCTCTGGTGGGCTTCACCTTCCTTATGTTTCTATGTCCCTGTTCCTGCATCACCATCCATACCTTTTCATTGCCTTGCTCTCCTTTCCCTGCTCTCCTTTCCCTCATAAGGAGATATTGGCATTAGCGGGTTAGCATGGGGGTACCTCTTCCAGTGCGCATGCTCTCTGGGTTGGAGAGAACTCCACCGGAGCCAGCCTGGGCTGCTACTTACTCAGCCACGTGAGGCAGATGACTCAGGAACCAAACATGTGGCGCAAGACAATGCAATATATATTTATTGATCACAGAGTCACGGAAACAGAAATGACTAGGAAAGGGGAGGAGAAAGGCTGGAAAGATAGAAGTTCCTAAACTTCCTTAGCAACTGTTGTGAGGGTTGTAACTGGTAGGATTAATACTACCCTGGAGGCAGGGAGGGTCTTGAGGGTAAGAAGATAGAGCAAAGGAATGGAATGGGTGGGGGGGACCTTTCAGGCAAAACAATGATTATGTAGATAGGCCATAGTATCAGGAATGCAGGGTGCTTTGTGAGGCTCCTCACAATTGCCCGACATGGCCTCACTGGCCAGCTGGCTACTACCCCTGCACAGCTACCTCTTTATGAACTTGTAACTGCGTCAATAAAGACATCCTGTTCTCCGCAGCAGTACCCTAAGGAGGTTTGTGTATTGTCTGCTGCCACAGTATGCTAGAAGACCCCTTAGTGAACTCGCTTCTGCTTCTGCTTCTGCTAGCCTGTAGTTCCCTGCTAGCCTGTAGTTCCCTGCTCTCCACCTGTCTCCTGGTGGCCAACAGGCACCAGCTGCCTTCAATGCAATGCCACTTGGCACTCCCACATAATGTCAGGACTTGAGCCTGGCCTGTACGCATGGTAAGTTAGGCAGCCTGTCTGGATTCCTCAGGGAGAACAGGCCAGCCTGGCTCCCACTTCCCCACCTGGCCTCTTCTTTGTCTATTTATTTGTTATTTATTTATCAAAGCACTACTCAGCTCTGGCTTATGGTGGTGTGGAGGTTTGAACCCGTGACTTTGGGGCCTCAGGCATGAGAGTCTCTTTGCATAACCATTATGCTGTTGACCCCCACCCTTATTATCTTTCAATCTGAATGAGAAAAGCAGCTTGTAAATGGTAAATTTGCATCTGTACAAAACCTCAGCCTGTGGCCCGGGAGGTGGATCAGTGGCTAAAGAACCAGACTCTCAAGCATGAGGTCCTGAGTTCAATCCCCGGCAGCACATGTACCAGAGTGATGTCTGGCTCTTTCTCTCTCTCCTCCTATCTTTCTCATAAATAAATAAATAAATAAATAAATAAATAAATAAATAAATCTTAAAAAAAAAACAAAAAAAAAACCTCAGCTTATTCCCACCCTCCACCCCTCCCCCCCAAAAAAAAAAAGAATTAAAAAAGGAAGGAAAGAAATTTGATTACTGCAATATAAAGTTTAAAAGTCAGCTCTGAATCAAGTAGTATCTCCTTCTACACCAGTTTCAAATGATCTTGTCAGACACTTAATGACAAAGGCAGAGAAAGAACTACAATGACTGTCATGACATTAAGTATTTTCATAGATGCAGCTAGAGTAAGAGGCCATGTTTAGTTAGATGATGGAGGGATTCCTAACCATTTGCTCATTACAACTTAAAAAGACACTTGAGAAAAGTATCTCCCTTATTTATTTCATCCTATAAATGTTTTTAAGAGGTATTTTGGAAGGTGGGAGTCATCAGTCTCTACTTGAGAGAAATGTTACTCAGACCTGGCTCATTATAGAAAGTTCACTCACAAAGAAATGGTTATTTCTTGCTCTTCTTGGGACCTGCTTTAAAGAAGAAACCTTTACCAATTTAGCACATTTCAAAAGGGACACACAAGAGAAAGCATATTCAATAAAAGCAGTGAGTGGCTTCTATTTCTGTCCCTGTTTGTCAACATGTGAAAGTATGTCTCTGACTAGCCAGTTTAGAAGCTATTCCTTTGCCTTTTGACATATCCTCTCCAATTCAGCACTTTAGCAAACACAATACTTTTGTAGACAGTTTTTTTTTAATGATTTTTTTTTTTTTTTTTTTTACAACTGAGCACTGCTCAGCTCTGGTTTATGGTGGTGCAGGGGACTGAGCCTGGGACTTTGGAGCCTCAGGCATGAGAGTCTCTTTGTATAACCATCATGCTATTCACCCCTGCCCTGTAGATAGTTTTTGAAGCTTAAGGTTTTCAGCAGTGTGCTGAGGGTATATCATGAGTAAAACTTGACAATCCAATGTCTCTTTGATAATTAAGTCAACCTTCCTCCAGTATTTCCTTTCTCTAATGTGAGGCATACCACTAACGATGCTATAAAAACATCTCTAGTAGTTTTTAAAATTATTTTTATTCATTGAATAGAGACAGCCAGAAACAGAGAGTAGGGGGGAGATAAAGAGGGAGAGAGACACCTGCAACACTGCTTCACCACTCGCAAAGCTTTCTCCCTGCAGGTGAGGACTGGGGGCCTGAACCCAGGTCCCTGCACATTGTAACATGTGCTCTTAACCATCTGCACCCCCACCCAGCCTCTCCCTGGTGAATATTCAACGTCCATGGCCTTTGAGATTATCAAAGACTTTCTTTACTATGAAAAAAAAAAAAATCACACACGTAAAGTCAAGTCATCAGTAATCAAGTTCCTTTTTGGGCAACTGTTAAGTGAGATAAATGTTAGTGGAAATGTGAGAACTGATGGGAAAAGAGTGTAGAAAGGATGACTTAAATTTTGAGTAGCAGCCATTGTCTTCGCAGACAAGGGTGGAGCTCTGAGGTGTGTGGACAAGAGTCCGTGAGTGAAGGCTTTATCAGATGCACCTGCAGGGGGGATCTGCTTGCCAAGCAGGAACTGAGTTAAGACAGAATCCTAACAAGTTAGCTTATTTCATTCAACGCCTTTCCCACAATGGTTACCTTGGAATTATGTCTGACCCTTAGTTATTTATTCTTTTTGTTGTTGTTGTTGTTATCACTGGGACTACTTTCTTTCTTTGTTTTAGATAGAAAGACAAAGGGATAGAGTCAGAGAAAGATAAGACAGCACAGCACCAGTTTCCTTTAGTGTGGTGGGGACCCAGCTCGAACCTGAGTCATTCACGTGAAAAAGCAAGCACACTATACAAGGAGCTATCTTACTGGCCCTTGCCTGGGATGCATTGGATCGACCTTCTCGTGGTGCATCCCGTGAGTACCCATTTATTGGGGAAACTGACGATCCTTCCTAGCCGACTGAATCCACATGGATCCCAGTCACTTTCAAAGCCAGCAACAAGCAGACATCAGGCTCAACCTGACGCTGTTGACCGGCTAAGGAAGAAGGGCAAACGCTAGAAGAAGAACTGGCCCTTGCCTAATACTTGTCTTGCCTGGAAACCTCAGAAGACATTCAGATACTCTTAGATGGAGCTCTGGATTCAGTTACTGAACAACTGCTTCAGCCAGCACCTACTAGGTACCATTTAGAGTTCTCTGAATATTCCCTATCCTCATAACTTCAGTTTCTCTTTTTTTTCTTGGCAAATGTGTGACATCCTTCTCAGCTGCCATAACCCATAAGCAGGCCTTGGGCTGTCTTACAGCTGTTACTTCCTTTGTTCTCCTTCCCCCTTTAAAATCTACCTTCTGACCGTGGTGAAATTTATCAGCAACTATGCACTTTATCTCTTTCTTGATATTTCTTTACAATTCCTACTTATGCATCAATCTAAGAAAGGTCTGTGCTAGTTTGTGATTAGGAAGAGGGTATGTTATAAGTAAACAATTTACTTGAAATCTAGAACTGGAAATAGAAAACATAAACTCAGTATTACAGTATCACTAGTAAATTTATTTGGAGACTTTTTTCCCCCTAGTCCAGCTTTTACATAAATGATAGCTACAGTCTCATCATAAATCCTTCCTCACCCAAATAATGTTGTTATTTCAAAGGGTAGAAGGTGTGTGTGTGTATTTATATCTATATCATCTCTCTCTCTCTCTCTCTCTCTCTATATATATATATATATATATAGAGAGAGAGAGAGAGAGAGAACGAGACCACATGACAGAGAGGAATAATCACCATAGCACCAAAGTTCTATTGCCTCAACTTGAACTTGCATAGCACATGGCCTGGTTATCAGTGAGTTATTTCTAAGCCCCTCCTCCACCTCAAATGTTTTCTTGGTATTGTTGAGGAGTGAAAGGCTAACTGAGCCCTTTGTCAGCCCCCTTCCCTGCGGGTTCATTGGATTGTCTCTTGAAAGAATTCCAGGTTAGCACATGTGATTTGTATGTAGTACCAAAATCCCCAAGCTTCTTTAATGTAGTGATAAGGTAGTTATAGCTCAGAAGTGAAGTTATTGAGAGGAGGTAGCTTGGAGAAGACTCCCTGAGGGCCTGGGAAAATTCCCCCAAAAGGAAAAAAGAAAAAAAAAAGCCTCTCTGTATAAAATCCCTCTCAAACCTTACACAGGACACACCTGGGTCAGCTTCCCATTGGCCTGATGGAAACGCCAGGTGTGGTTACCCTCCCAAACTCCCTCCTGTACTACACATATATATATATATGTGTCTGTGTGCCCAATTCCCCCCGTTCCTGCTTTCCATGTGCTTGTGCCCCAATTCCCATGTCTCATGTGTGCAAACACAGTGCAGCAAAGCATCTAGGTTCTCCAGGTCCTCCCCATATATGCCCCACCTCAACAGTGTCGAAGAGGAGACATTAACTCGAAGCACACTCCAATTCTAGTTGTGTCTTCAAGATGCTAAGTGACTTTTCTCCAAATCTCAGTGTTATTCATGATATAGAGATAACAATTTCTATGTTACTGAGTTACCATGAGACTTGAAGGGAATAATGAGCTAGTTATATGTCATCTCTCATTACACTAGAATCATTACACTGATACCCACTCAGTAATCCTTGCTGGGCTCTGAGTCCCATCAGGTCTTCCTTTCCCCTCTATAACACAAGCATCTACCTTAGTTCTCTCCATGAGTGTCTGTTTACTACTGTCAAATAACTTTTCATTTGCATGATAGTATTTCTACTCAATTATTTCTACCAAGCTACAGGGACCACTTTTCTTTCTACTAGTCCCTTCAAACTCAAGGGCTGAGTCATTTTCCTTTCTTTTCTGTAGCTATCACCAAAAGCAAATGAAAGATCCCCTATTCTTTGTCCTCAACACACACACAAACACCTGCATACATACACGCTCCTGCATACACACATAACATATATGCATACTTACAATTCAGTTTATGAATCTAACTGCTATTTAGAGGAACCACTTTAAATAACAAAACTGATTAACTTGACACAGAAACAGGCTAAAGAAATTCACAAGGTAAGTGTTAAGTGTATTATTTGACCTAAATGGCTCGTACTTGTTTTACTAAGATGGCTCTGAAAGTCTATTTTACTATCTTTAAAATCAACCTGCTCCACCCTTGGCTAGATGCCAGGCAGAGTTGTCTAGAGTTAACCTGAAGCTAAATCTGGGTTGGGTGAGCTATTATATGGCCCTTTAAACATCAAACTTAACTTGTCTTTGTGTAAGGAGAGTATAGTATCGATAATTCTCCAGTGACTTCTAAATTACTCCTGGGAAGAACTTATTATTGCTTGTTTTCTTCTTCTTTGTTTAATTTACTTTTCTAAATCGAACTGCTGTGTAACAGATACACTAATTAAGGAATTAGTGAACAGAAGCCTACCTCTGTATTTCAGAGTTCAGCATCAGTAAACAAAAAGACAATAAAACAAGAGAATCACTGCCAAAGAAAAAGCAAAATGAAGTCTTAAACATAGAAACAGCCCAGAGGGTGGGTGTTATTCAGCCAGGGCACTCACAGTAAGTCAGGTCCAGGAAGTGACTGTTCAGCCCAGAGTGAGGCTTCCTCTTTTAGTTCCAACCTTAGGGAAAAAATGCTTTTACTTCAGACTGTTCTGTGTTGTTTGTTTGAGGCACCTTCATTATTTGGTTGTTAAGGCTCTCACTATTCATAGGTATAATTTGGCTGCAGTATGTTTTGTTCTAAGTAATCTGAAGACCTGGTTCTCATAAGAACCTATCTTTGCAGGAACTCATCTGCATTTTATCACTGAATTCAGGCTTTCCAGATCAGATGAAAGCCTGGTTTTACCTGGTTTACATAACAGCTTTCTAAGTCATCCCTTGCCATTTTCATCCAGAGCATTTGTTCTAATCTGATGGAATTGGGGAGCAGGGGACTGGGGGTAGACCAAGCTCTACAATGCCTCCTGCAGTGACAGGGGCAAAGGACAGGGGTAAAGACCTCAAAGGATTTTAGTTATATTTATAGGACTCTAGTCATAATATTACTACCTCTGAGAAGTATGATATCAGTATCTTACAAATATCTTTAAACTGCAGTGCATTTATTTAATTAAAGGAAAAACTGTGGATTCATCTATTAAAAGGCAGCTTACAACAGGAATTCTATGGGCCTCACTGCCAAGTTCATTTCCTCAAGCAAAGCAAATGACTTCTCCCTGCCTTCAGGTATGGGGGCTGGGAATTTGTAAACATTCACTTCCCTACCCCATAGGCTAGGAATATGATCTCTCTCTCTCTCTCTTCTTCTTCTCCTTTCTACTTCCTCCTCCTCCTCCTCCTCTTCTCCTTCTTCTTCTTCTTCTTTTCTACTTCTCTCTCTCTCTCTCTGTAAATCTCCATCCCTAACCTTCGGGCTGAGTAATTTTAATTCTTTTTTTGCTTGACTTCATTACTGAAGTTTCACCTTTAAAAAAACGTTTTCACTTTTCCAAAGTCTTATCCAATGAAGATATAAATGAAATCCCTTTCTGAAATCATTATGTTCTTTTGTTTAGTTTTATTTCTTTGCTTTTTATTTTCTACATTTTAATGGTACTTTTTATGGGGAGGTTTTTTTCTTTTGGGGGGGCACTGTATAACCAGGGACTTGGTATTTCAGACATGAAAGCCTTTTTATATAACCATTACACTATCTTCACAGCCCGCATCATTACTTTCTGTCTCATTAACATGACTTTTTAGACCTTTTAAGATAGCTCTACTTACTGACTTGTTTGTTGGCCTAATTACCCTATGTAATTAAGTGCAAACTCTAGAAGAAAAGTTCACCTTTATCTTACCACTGCTTTCTGCAGGGTAGAATACTATGAAGTCCTAGTCAATTATAAAAGGAACTAATCAATCAATAACTCAACAGTAAGAGACATCCAGGAGATTTCAGTACAAATATGGAAACTGGCATCTTTAAGACTATGAAGACATCAGTGCCGACAGTTCTCCACACACGACTCTCAATTTCTTCCATTCATCTGCCTGCCCCTTATGAATTGTTAGTTCAAAATGTTCTTTTTTTTTTTTTTTTTTTAAGTTGTACTATCTGCTACTACCTCTAGCAGTGTCTTAAGAATTAGATATTCTGGTGCAACAAGTAATTACATCATCGCATAAGGCTCTAGAATTCTTCAGAAATCTGAAAATAATTTTGCACCACACTAAAATGTGTTAAAGCAATTACTGAATTAATAGAGCTGTGGGTCTCCTGACACGAAAGTGTGCTATAATATTGTTCTTAAAAATGTATAATCAGACAGGGGTAGATAGCATAATGGTTATGCAAACAGACTGTCATGCCTGAGGCTTCAAAGTCTCAGATTCAATCCCCTGCACCACCATAAGCCAGAGCTGATCAGTGCTCTGGTTAAAAAAAAAAAAAAAAGGTATACTCTAGGGGTACAGGATACTGGGAACTTGCATGGACAAACAATGGGAGGGGATTGTTCTACAGTCTCTCCTCTTTCCCTGTCTATCTAAAATAAAATAAAAAATCATATATATATATATATATATATATATATATATATATATATATATATATATATATATATATATATTCTGGAGGTTAATTGTTTGTGATAATAGTCCATGAAATGAGTTCACCTGCTGATAGAACACTTTCATTCAAAGCAGTTTATCCTAAAGAAATCACCACAGATGAACATAAGGATAAGACTACTTTGTAGGGCTACTTAAGAGTAGCCACATTTGACTATGGGTTAGCCACCTAGGAAATACATTGTTTCAGGTAATAGTATATAGTATGTTGTATCTTTACTTTCCTTTTAGTGTCATTTTTTTTTATAGTGATGAAGTAGAAGAATGGTAGAGAAAATATAAAACATGTTTTAGTGAAGGAGAAAATTGTAAAACAGCTTTTACAATGTAGGTTTTATAGCTTAAATCCATGTAAATACGGAATGTCACGCAACAAAGATGCTAATTACGGTTCTCTTCTTGCATGATTGTTTTTTCTTCTCCTTTTTCCCTTTATGTGCTTATTGACATTTTCTAAAACTTTACAGTGAACATGCACTGCTTTTACATAAGAGAAAAAAACAGGTGTTTTCAGTTGATACTTTGAAGTGTACCAATTCCAAGGCTACACAAAGGGAAAACAAACCAATAGCCATCTAAAAGCATTTATTAGAGCTTTTAAAAGGAAAACTATAAATAGTCCAAAGAAGCAGACAGTCTTACAGACATTTAAAGTCAGACACTGATGCTGTAATTTTTGCTGGAACAATTCACAGAAACAAATATAGTGACATTTAATTCATCTAAGTAAAACCAGATCTCACTTAAAACACGGAAAGGGAAGGAGGAGGGGCTAGGTTAGATTTGCCCACTGGAGACCAATTGAAGAAATCATGAAAGCAGTTGGTAACAAATCAAGGGTACATAAAGCAGAGTTAGAATTCAACAGGGGTCCCATGCAGTCATCCGCCCCCCCCCCCCCCCAGCGTTCCCTTTTCTTCCTACTCCATCCCAAACCATATTAAACTGCTAATACCTTCATTTCTTGGCTTTGGATGAGAATGTCTGTTTTAGGAATCTTTCATCTTAACATTTGAAAAGAAAAAGTGAAAAACCGTGCTAGTTTGCAACTTCATTAGTTGAAGGTCTATGTTAACAGACTTTCAGACCTGAGGAAAGAGTCTTTTGAAATTAACAAATTTGAGGGGAGCAAGACCATTTTTATGATGTAGATTTGCCTCAAGAGCTGACCCCCTTTTTAGTTTTTTTTTTAATTTATTCCCTTTTATTGCCTTTGTTGTTTTATTGTTGTAGTTATTATTATTGTTATTGATGTCATTATTAGATAGGACAGAGAGAAATAGAGAGAGGAAGGGAAGACAGAGAGGGGGAGAGAAAGATAGAACCTGCAGACCCGCTTCACCGCTTGTGAAGCGACTCCCCTGCAGGTGGGAAGCCGGGGGGTTCAAACCATGATCCTTTTATGCTGGTCCTTGTGCTTTGTGCCACATGCACTTAACCCGCTGCGCTATTGCCCAACTCCCCCCCCCTTTTTTTTCGGTTTTTAGTAGTTCATATTCATGAACTCTGCAACTTCAATCATATATGTCCCCGCAAACAGACTAGTATGGCAGTGTTTTTTCAAAGTGTAGTCCAACAACCTGCTTCCAAATTCTAAGCAGGTGTGCAGACCCAACCCCTGAATTTTGCTACAGTCATTTTGACTCTGGACCCACTGTTAATTTGTATGCATCTTCAAGATAGCAATCCAATACCTTAATATTAAAAAAAAAATGTCAATGTTGGTTTCAGACAGGCATGAAACTGAGCCCTAATTAAGGCCTGTTTGACTACTAGAAAGACTGCATTTTTGCATAAGTCACTTAGCCTTTTATTCTCTATTGGGTCACTTGAAAAAATAAATGCTTATCATAGGACTGCTAGGATGATTAAATGAAGCTATGTTACTAAACATCCATTTACAGTATGTGGTTTTGAATAAGCATAAAATTGCAGTGTGTACATTACAGCATGCAAGGACCTGGGTTCAAGCCCCAGGTCCCCAGTGTTGGGGAAGCAGGGAGAAGCTTTACCAGCAGTAATGCAGTACTGCAGGTGTTTCTCTCACCTATATCCCTCTCTATCTTCCCCTTCCCTCCCAATTTTTGTCTTTATAATATATATGTGTGTATATATATATATATATATGATAATGAAGGAGAAAAAGATAGGAAAGAAAAAAAATTGCAGTGTGTATAGCTATGGCCACAGCTGATTCAACAAAGAGAGCTGAGAGACAGTGCTACCATCCCCCCCCATCAAAAATTATCAGGTGATTTCCTAGATTTTCTTGGAAGTTCCCTTGTAGTATCTAATTACCTTGACATAACCTTCAGGGAGACACGGCAGGGCTGCTTAGAAAAGAACACACACCACACACAACACCCGTAAGAATAGAAGTAACTGTGTATCTCTACCCAATTCTTTGTAAATGTGCTGTCACCTATTTAGTTTGTTTAGGGAGTTGCATTGGTTCAACTTTACTGTTTAAGCTAAAAAAAAAAATCCATTTGTAATATATGTATTTCTTGACTTTTGACTTTTGCAAAAATCTTATATTTATTGTGTTTTAGCAGAAAACCACTTTCTCTCTGCGTGCTGCTGTTTCGCCATTTTGTGAGAATTGCCTGAAAATAGCCCTCTCTGACAACTTACAGAGTCTATTTATTAGTGACCTCACACACAATATTTGCTAGTCTGCTTGGTTAGTTAAGCCTCTATAACTCCTTCAGCCTTTAAACGATTGAGTTGCTGTTTTAAGCTATCAAAATAAAGACTCGGGACATCTTTACTGAAGAGAGAAATAAAGGAACTGCTAGTGATTGTTATTTCAATTCCCATGTTCCACTGTGGGTACAGATAAATTGAGCAGGCCTTAAAATAGAAGACAAACAGTCTTCCTAGGATGATCCAGATAGATAGCCTATTGAGAGACGTCCGTGGGCCGTGTGTTGCCAATCGCGTAAGATTAGCTTTCTATTAGTCCGGGTCTTTTCAAGGGCACTTAGTGAAAAAGCGCTAGCATGTAATACAGAGAATAGAAGAGTTAGGGAGCTGACAGAAAAGAGTGCATTTCATAGAGCTGAATTTCCATGCATTTCACGTTCTATATTTTCTTTGGATTATTACTGTGTTTTGTTTTATTTTTATTTATGTATTTATTTTTAAACATTTATTTATTCCCTTTTGTTCCCCTTGTTGTTTTATTGTTGTCGTCATTGTTGGATAGGACAGAGAGAAATCAAAAGAAGGGAAGACAGACAGGGGGAGAGAAAGACAGACACCTACAGACCTGCTTTACCGCTTCTGAAGTGATTCCCCTGCAGGTGGGGAGCCGGGGGCTCTAACCGGGATTCTTAAGCCGATCCGATCCTTGTGCTTTGTGCCACCTGCACTTAACCCACCGTGCTACCGCCTGACTCCCTGTTTTTTTTTTTTTTTTTTTTTTTATTGACAGCAGGGTTATCACTGGAGCTTGGAGCCTGCGCTATGACTCACCATTCACAGCGGCTTTTTTCTTTTTCTTTTCTATTTTATTTGATGGGGCAGTGAAAAGTAGAGAGTAAAGGTGAAAATAGAAAGGGAGAGAGAAAGAGAGGCCTGCTTCACTGCTTGTGAAGTGTCCCCCCTGCAGAGTGGGAGCAGGGCCTTGACTCAGGGCCTTGACAATGGCAATGTGTGTTCTCAGCCAGGTGAGCTGCCCCTGGGCTCCTTAGTTTATATATTTTATCAACCAATTTATACTTGTTTCCAGTATAGTCTTGGAGAAGAATGAATTGCCCTATAGGCTTGATCTCTTCATTTATATGAATGCTGCTACTAACAGAGGTGACCTACATGAGATATACATATTTCAATTAGATATTTTATTTTATTTTATTTTTTGCCTCCAGGGTTATTGCAGGGGCTCAGAGCCTGCACTAGGAATCCACTGCTCTTGGAGGCTATTTCCCCCCCTTTTTGTTACCCTTGTTTTTATCATTATTGTGGTTATAACTGTTGTTGTTACTGATGTTGCTGTTGCTGGATAGGACAGAGAGAAATCAAAAGAGGAGGGGAAGACAGAGAAGGAGAGAGAAAGACAGACACCTGCAGACCTACTTCACCGCCTGTGAAGCGACTCCCCTACAGGTGGGGAGCCAGGGACTTGAACCTGGATCCTTACGCCGGTCCTTGCTCATTGCGCCATGTGCGCTTAACCTGCTGTGCTGCCACCCGACCCCCAATTAGATTTATTTTTATAACAGCGAGAGATAATACTGATTCCAACATTTCTTAGTCTGGAGTAGTCATTGGGATGGACCTAGGGAGTTGAGTTTGAGGGAGATGGAGATATTTCCCTTAAACTTCAAGGTAAGATATTAAAATTTCAACTGGACAGGTGACTCAGTGGGTACAGTGCATTCTGCATACATGAGGCCTAGGGTTTGATCCCTACCACCTGTTTCTCTCCCTCTCTCTCTCCCTCTCCCTCTCTCTCTCTCTCTCTTACACACACACAAACATAAAATAAGTATCTTATAAAAATGAATTTAAATAGCTGTCCTTGGCCCAGACAGCAACTTTGTAAGTCTCCCTCTTCCTTGCTCTCTTGCTCTTTTTCCAGAATTACCATGTGAGCAGCATGTAAGTCAGCTCTGTCTCCTCTTTCTTTCTTTCTTTCTTTCTTTCTTTCTTTCTTTCTTTCCTTCTCTGTTTTTCTCTACCTCTCTTGCCCAAACATATTCTGTTTTCAATAAAATTTTAATTTACCTGAAAAAAATATTCATTTAAATATTCTCTGTAAGAGATTTTATTACTTAGCTAAATTTAATGGCTGGGAAAGAGTTGGAAAAGATCACAGAAATAGCCTTTAGTTCCATCAAACTTTAACTATGGCTTAGACACTGTGAGGATGATTACTGGGAATTATGGGTACTACTCCTGCTTGAGGAATTCAGTATATCACAGTCTTTCAAAACAGCTGAGCATGGGGGCCAGGAGGTGGCGCACCTGGTTAAGCGCTCACATTATAGTATTCAAGGACCCAGGTTCAAGGCCCTGCAGGTGCCCACCTTCAGGGGGAAAGCTTCACAAATGATGAAGAGGTGCACATGTCTCTCTGTCTCCCTCCATCTCTATCTCAATTTCTCTCTCTCTCTCTCTAATTAATAAAAATTTTTTTTTTTTAAAAAAAGAAACAGCTGACCATGGAGGTTTCTATAGGAAAATAATTTCAAGATGGGTAGGTTTGAATCCTATTTCCAGCATGTCCGATACAAAGATGTTTCTTCAGAATTCTATTTTTGTGTGTAAGTGTTGATTATTAAAATAGGTAGATGATGCCACAGGTAGCCATGGAAGAAATGTTGTTGATTTTCATTTGAGTTGGAGTAAATCATATGCTTTCAAAATAACATCTCATTTCTGTACATTGCAAACTGTTTTTAAAAGACTTTCTATTCTTTGTACTCAAGCTATCAGACAGGGTGTAACCAAAGGAAATATTTTAGGTAGTTGAGCAAAAATCAATTTAGGAACTTTTATTTTTAATTCCTTGAGGTAATTCATCCAGCAGGTAATCTGCCTATGGAAATTTGAGAGGTCGCTGGCTTGAACAAAAAGATTTCCTGTGGTCAATTAAAATTTTATTCTTGGCCAAGAATGTACACAACACAGCTTCGTGGAAAATATTTTCATTGCGTTTTTAAAGTTTAACATTGTTTAGATAATGATTCATCTAAAATTGTTCATAGTGACTAACTCTAGGAGGTAGAGCCTCTCTTTACCCTTGTGCTTTAATATTAATTTTATTTGATAGGACAGAGAGAAATTGAGAGGGCAAGCAGACAGAGAGGGAAAGAGAGAGAAAGAGAGACCTGCAGCCCAGCTTTACCACTCAATGAAGCTTGCCTCTCTGTAGGTAAGAACTAGGGAACTGAACCTGGGTCCTTTGCATTGTGATATGTGTGCTCAACCAGGTGCACCACCACATAGCTCTGCCTCATTTTGAAGAAAAGGGACTGTCTTCTCTGGTAATAAATTTTTTTGTTTCAACTTAATCAAATTCTACTGTGGAAGCATACAGAGTCAGTAACATTTATATAGGACCCATTCAACTGATAAATTTTTGCAGTACTACAGAACTTCAACAAAAAAAAAGATTCCTATCCATAGAGTCTAAGGTCAGAGGAAGAAATACTGGCTTTTTAAGTGAGAAATATAGGCATCTTAAGTAATGAAGAAATTCTGTCTCACTTATTTTTCCAGTAGAAAGACAGACTGGAAAAATATATATGTAATTTTTCAGAAAGATTTTCAACAATCTTTGATGATGCCCATATCATTATCTAAAAACATTTTGGAAGAAATAGAATGAAGGAATATTTACTGTTAGTTACGTGTATTTGGTTAAAGACAACAAAGCCTTGCGAAATCCATCAATGTGTGATCCTCTGTCCCTCTCTCCCCACCACCACTCTGCTCCCAGACAGTTCTTGGGTTCCTCCATTCAAGGTTGTCTTGGCATGGAAGCACAATTATCTACACCTGAGTCATGAAGTAGTACAGGTCCCTTCTTCCTCTCTCTTGATATTTTCACCAAAGAGCACTCTTTATACGAAAGCAGCACACTGGGATTAGTGACTAACATGAAGACTATCTGTTTTCCTGTAACTCCAATCACTTGGGTTATAGTGAGGCAAGCTGACATCCACGGTTGTTTTCAAGTTTTCCTGAGATCTATCTACTCACTCTGATGATAAGACCAGCCTTTGGTGTGCATTCCAGCGTACACTTGCACAAGTGATTCTACCCAACAACAGTCCACCAGATCGAACCATTATCAATGTAAAGAAGTATCTGTGAGGAAAGTCTGAGACCCTTAGAAGAGAGGAATACTGTCAGTGAGAGGCAATTAGGCAACCTCCTTCAATGGAGAAGAATGTTTCCAGCAGCAAATGAGGGAGCTGGAAGGAAGATTTGTTGCTTTTGGATGCCTTTTGGTTTTCAGCCAAAGTGTTTGAACAGAAGGGGAAAACAATTCAGTATGGGTGATGTCACAGAGCATCCTGAGGAAAGCAGCAAGGATAAAACTTCCTGCTGCTTGGATCCAACACACACAGACTTCTTTTGGTATTAATTTCTCCTGTAGCCAGAAGCTTGATTCTTAACAGGGACAGAGAGGGGATGGCGTCCAGGGAATGTTATTTCTCATCATAAAGACTCAGAGCTGAAACCAGCGTGTGTGTGTGTGTGTGCGTGTGCGTGTGCGTGTGTGTGTGCCCTGATTTGTGAGTTAGGAAATCAACATTCCCACCCCTCTGTTGCCCTTTGTACAAGGTTAAATTGATTATGAGATAAATTTCACTGAGGCCAACAGTCTATTAACTTACTCTCCTTCAGAATAGGAATGAGGATGGAGTCGGGCATAGCGCAGTGGCAGTGGGTTAAGCGCATATGGTGCAAAACGCAAAGAACCTGCGAAAGGATCCAGGTTGGAGCCCCCGGCTCCCCACCTGCAGGGGAGTCGCTTCACAGGCAGTGAAGCAGATCTGCAGGTGTCTGTCTTTCTCTCCCCCTCTCTGTCTTCCCCTCCTCTCTCCATTTCTCTCTGTCCTATCCAACAGTGACATCAATAACAATAATAACTACAACAATAAAAACAACAAGGGCAACAAAAGGGAATAAATAAATATTAAAAAAGGAGATCCCAAACAGTATTGGGGACAGTGCAGCAGCCGTAAAATACAGAGAATCTCATATCCTCTCAGGTGACAAGGAAGAATCTGTCTGGTTAGATCAGGAATGAAAGAGAATACATACATAGTAGAGTACAGAGTATAGCAGATGGTGGGAGTCTTTCCGTCTTGTCAGATAACCGCTAAACGCTACGTGAGGAATGCGGTGCACAGCGATTCTGAAGGACTGGGAACATTCAGCTAGTTAGGGCGATTTCTCCAAGGTTACACAGGTAGTAAATGCTGAGGGGAAGAGAACTAGACAAAATTCACCTCATTTCACAACTTGTGCTTTAACCCTTAGCAAGATGATATTGGCAGCATCAGGGATAATGTGGGTATTTATTCCTGATCTCAGAAAAAAAAAAAAAAAGATAAAGCCCAGTCTCTAGAGTTGGGGACAAGTTCAGAGGAGAACTAGTTTTGAGAGACACTGATAGGGTTTTAAATCTTCTTAGGTGCTCTCAATTTGACTCACTTTAAATCGGAGAATAGAGGGGTTTGACCATACAAGGATTAGAGAACTTTGTAGCAGGAAAGTTTAAACAACTAAATGTTTCAGTGATTACATCTAAAAAAAAAAGTTGATCAATATCAAGTCCAGAAAGCAAGCAAAGATGAACAGTGAGATAAAAAGGGACAGCAAATCAGACAGAAATGATACATTCTCCAAAGAACTATGGCAAAACTCAATGCAAATACCTTCAATTAATACACAACCTAGTGCAAGTAATACAAATATTATGTAATTGGAGATATTTCACATCTGAAGAGTAATTAATGCTAGGTGTCTTGTTTTTAAAGAAGTTTTAGTTGTTTTATGAAGCACAAAGGAATGAACCCAAAGCCCTGCTGAACATCATATTTATGATACTGTCATTCAGTAAACAGCCTTGTCCAGTTTTCCCTTTCTTTTTAAATGTTACTTTTTAAAAAATATATTTATGGGAGTCGGATGGTAGCGCAGTAGGTTAAGTGCACGTGGCACGAAGCAAAGACCGGCGTAAGGATCCTGGTTCGAGCCCCCAGCTCCCCACCTGCAGGGGAGTCGCTTCACAGGCGGTGAAGCAGGTCTGCAGGTGTCTGTCTTTCTCTCCCCCTCTGTCTTCCCCTCCTCTCTCCCTTTCTCTCTGTCCTATCCAACAACAATGACATCAACAACAACAACAATAATATCTACAACAATAAAACAATAAGGGCAACAAAAGGGAGTAAATAAAACATATATATATATTTATTTTATTGTGAGAGAGATATGGAGACAAAGATACACACACACACACACACACAGTGGGGAGGAGTAAGTGAGAGAAATTAGAGCACTTCTCAGTTCTGGTTTATGGTGGTGCTGAGGACTGAACCTGGGACTTCAGAGCCTCAAACATGAAAGTCTTTTGCATAATCATTGTGATATCTCCTCAGCCCCCTTCCTTCCTTCCTTCCTTCCTTCCTTCCTTCCTTCCTTCCTTCCTTCCTTCCTTCCCTCCCTCCCTCTCTCCCTTCCTTCTTTTCTTCCTTTTATTTTATTTATTTTTACCAGAGTACTGCTCAGCTCTGGTCATACAGGGGACTGAACCCAGGGCTTTAAAGCCTCAGGCATGAGAGCCTCTTTGTATCAACATTATTCTATCTCTCCTGCCCTTCCTTCCTTTTATAGCCACCAAGATTATCACTGGGGCTTGGTGCCTTCACAAAAAATCTACCAATATGGTGGCCATTTTCAAAATCAATCTTTCTCCCTCCCTCCCTCCCTCCCTTCCTTCCTTCCTTCCTTCCCCTCTCTTTCTCTCTCTTCCTTTATTTTCTTATAGATACAGAGAGAAATTGAGACAGAGGAGACAGGGAGAACTAAAGAGAAACCTGCATACCTGATAATCCACTTGTGAAACTTTCCTTTGTAGGTTGGTACTGGGCTTGAACCCAGAATTTTGTACATGGTAATGAATGTTCAAGAGAGAGAGGGGGAGGTGGGGAGAGGCAAGTAACAGAAAGAGAAGGGGGGGGGAGAGAGAGAGAGAGAGAGAGATCATCTTCATTCACCATCCCGAGCTCCCTGAGTGCTGTCTATGGTGCTGTGATGTGCCAGGATTGGAGCCCAGGGCCCCACATCAGATGTGCACTCTGCCAGATGAGCTGTATCTTTGGACCTGAGTGCCTTCCTTTTAAAAGAAATCACTATGAGGAAGGAGCAAAATAGGAAACAACAGAGACAAAAATCAATATTAAAGAAAGTATGCACATGAGGTTATCTACTTAAAACAAAGTGAATCAAGCAAACCCTACAAAGAATAAGGAAAAGAAATGATGCAATCATGTTTCAAAATAGTCCTTGAACTGTGAATTAGATGTACTGAGAAAATTAAAGTAGAACCCAGCCCAAATAGCTTGTGCCCCTGAATCTATATCCATGCAAAAGAAGAAAGGGTATCCTGTATCAAGTTAGAGAGGGAGCTCTATGGAGATTTTAGGGAAGTCGTTTTCTTTTCTATACGGAGAAGCATTATTTTATCGCTTGTATCTCTAACGGTGAAATCCAATGATGGTAAGGATGCTTTACTCAGAAATTAAATGATTAATGTGAAGAATACATGAACTAGCTTCCTGAATTTGTAAGGAGTCAGAACTACATCATTCTGAAGGTCTCTGCTCACAGGCTTTAAAAGTTTAATGATGTTTCATTAATTAGTAAAACTGGAGCATCTGCTCTAATTTAATGAGTTGAACAGTGGTAAAAGACTGTCCAAGTTCATTAAAATTGAATGTCAGAAAGACTTCATCTTCATACCAAAGTTAGGACACTACTCATCTAATTAAAAAAAAAACCAATTATGAGCATGTTGACATGTTTGGCAACCTCACTGCCTTGACTTTTTATCTTAGCTCATCTATTTATTTTCGTTTTGTATTTCTGTGTATGTTTCTAAGTTAAAAAAAAAATCAGACAAAAAAAAAAACAGTGGGTGTTCTTTGGAAAAACTCAGGGGAAACTCAGGATAAAGGTTAACAGAGACATTTTCACCCCTTATGTTATAGTATGCCTCTGAGTCCCAAAATGAGGTTGGATATACTGTTTCTTGATAGTGAACCAAATTTAGGTATTGATGGTCTGGATCCTAGAAGTACCTGATCATTGTTATTTATTCTCGATACATTATTCATTCATAATGCAAGTGAAACAATGCCTTTTCCTTAGTTACTCATACTTGATTTTTGGACTTAGGCTGATTTCTGTTTGATTTTCATTTCCACTCAAAGCACTCACGAGTAGAAGAAAAACATTAAGAGTTAGAAATCTCAATGTTTTTACACCGAATCAGCCCTTAGAGCCTTGGGATTTTATTACTTACTGAATATATCTTGTAGCATTCTTTTCTAGCAAGTTTTTAACAATATTTCTGGCTGTGTTTGTCATTAAAAAGATGTAATTTATAACAAGCTGAGGAAAGCATATTTTATCAGAGTTAAAATTTTTATTGCCCTTTTGTTGTCAAAATAGAAGAGTGACAAAGACAGAAAAAAGATGGCTTTCTGAATGTTTTCACAGGAAAATTAAGACTCATGGTTTTCCATGTTGTCTTTCATCAATAAGCAAGAGTCAACAGGCTAAGTCACCATGCTTTTAACCTTTCTTTTTTGAATGCTATGTCCCTTACCTCATCTATAAATGGCATAAGTATTCTTCACCTGTTTGGTTAAGAACCCCAGAGATATATGAGAGAAAGAAAGACATTATGTAGGCCTAGAGCACACAGCAATAAGGCCCGACTACCACACTAAAGGCAGCATCATCAAGGTGTCTACCAGTAACCACACAGACAATACAGAAGGAGCTTAAAGGAACAGATAAACAGGTCAGGCTTTCGATCATTTCATAATCTACAAACAGTCTTACCGTAGTAACAGGTAATGAAGTTCAGATGAGAACTTTTCATGTCCTTTTCATCTCCTAGGAGTTCTATAGTTAGAAGTCTCGGGGTTCCTGTCTCTTTCATCTCCCTGCTTTCACTGAAGCTGTTAGCACCTAGAGTTTCTCATGGAGATGAGAAACCCCACAGGAGAATCTGGCTCTTCTTTGCCTTTCCAGACACATTCACAACAGACAAAGGACCCTGAGTTCTCAGCTTCATTCTACTGAATCAACACTTTCTTTAACTGGTTCCCATGCCTACATGTAGTAAGTAGTCTTTCCAGGGTGGCTTAAAAAAAAATCAAGAAGAAATATCCTTGTTTCCGCTCAACTATACTTTTTTTTTTTTTTCTAAGCTAACAGTTGGTACTTATTCAACAACCAACGACATCCCAAAACACAAAATGACCAAAAATCGGTCCTAAAGGGCTAGACTTTCTCTAATGAATACTTCCAGGACTGGCACAACTCCTTCTCAGTGTGTTCTTCTTAAGGGTGGGGGCTCCATTATCATTACTACAAAGATTTTTACCTATGCAAACACACACCCTGTCTGATTATGTAACAATCCTACGCCCAAGACAAATAGCCTCTTGGCCAACATGGGTTCATTTGGATATCAAGGATCTGTGTGCCCCTAGAAGACATGGACCGCCCCCCCCCCCAGTAGCAATTCCAAGGATAAAGTGTAAACATTTTATAGAGAAGCTAGATTTCTTTGGTAACTTGCTTCCTTCTTCTAAACTTGATGGAGGGAAGGAATAGTATCTTCTTCAATGCCCAGTCTTAATCTGTAGAGAATTCTCATAATGTGAAGTGCGCAAGCGTATGACAATGTGGGCATTTTGAAGAAGCATATTGGAATTGGTGTCCCTTACTTAGATGAAAGAACTGGGAGGGAGGAATCGGAAGTGCTGGAGTCAACAGTTGAGGTTTTGCAGTAGGAACTGTATATACTCTCTACCAAACAAATGAAGATGTCAAGTTGGCATTCTCAAGTTGAGAAAGAAGGTACAGAGTGAAGACATAAGACTGGAAGTTATCAGTGCATCCCTAGAGTTTAAAAACATAACACGCAGCCAGGGAGGTGGCTCATTAGAAGAGCACATTCCTTGTATGCAAGATGTCCCAGATGTGGTCTCTGGCACCACAAACAAAAGACTGGTGCTTTAGGCTCCCTATCGCTCTAAATAAATACACGTTTGTATGTTTGTTTGTTCGTTCGTTTTTTAACTGTAACTTGAGTGCAACTACATATTAAGGGAGAGTAGCTAGAAAAGAGAAGAGTACCACTGAGTAAGTTCAGGGACAACTCTGATTTAGGAAGATGAGGAAGAACCAATCCAGGAGGTAGACAGAGAACAGCTTAAAGTAGAATAAAAATTATGAGATATGAAAATATAAATGGAATAATCAGCTGTGTCAGAAATTAAAGATAGTAAGGGGAGCCGGGCAGTGGCACATCTGGTTAAGCGCAAATAATAGTATGTGCAAGGGCCTGGGTTTGAGCCACCACTTCCCACCTGCAGTGGGGAAATTTCACAAGTGGCAAAGCAGGTCTGCAGAAGTCGATCTACTATCTTTCTCATTCCTTTCCTATCCCCCTTCCTCTCAATTTCTCTGTATCCTATCCAATAAAATGGGGGCGGGGGTGATGGCTGCCAGGATTTGTGGAGCTAGCACTAAGCCCCAGGAAATAATGAATGAATGAATGGATGAATGGATGGATGAATGAATGAATGAATGAATGAATGAATAACACTATGAAATTCTATTACCTATACCCATTTTCTTTATGAATTATAGTAACATCAGGACTAGCTTATGGGTATCTGAAATATGTTGCCCACATAACCCTGAGAACCACTATCCTAGACACAAAGAATAGAGTTTATGTGGTTTTTTTTTTTCCTAATTAGTAGAAGTAAAACTGAACTTCAGAAAAATGTTGAAATACATTTTTAAAACACATATCCATGAGGAGACACATGCAAACACTGTGTTATCAGAGCATCGTGTCAGAATGGGTTCAATATTCTGTCTGTAAAGTGATAAAGAATAAAGTAATTAAGTTGACTGATGATTAGAATCCTGAGTAAAGATAATTGATTTAACCATCTTATGCCTCAATCCCATCTGGAAAGGAAAGATAAGAATAAAAATATAAGTATTTGATACAGCTTTTAGCATAATTAACTTAATTTATGCTTATAAATCAATTTAAATGCTACCAGGAAATAGATACTATTTATCATCTTAGTGTTTGTTAAGTAGCAGTCTGATTGGAAGACTGTATAGAGCAATGCATGAGACTAGAAAATAATTGTCCGTATTTCTGGATGATGGAGTGATGAAAAAGTCCAACGGGAAAAGAAAAAAATATTGAAGAAATTTACACGGCTAGAGGAATAAGCAATTGGGTTTTAAGCAAGATTTTTACTTATTTTATTTATTTTGGGGATATAAAGAGAAACTGAGAAGGAAAGGGAAGATAGAGAGGGAGAAAGATACCTGCAACACTGTTTCACTTGGTGGGGACCAGGGGCTTGAACCGAGGTCATTGCACCTTGTAATGTGTGCACTCAACCAGATGTGCCACCACCTGGCTTTGTGTTAGGTAATCTTAAATGTGTGCAAATGAGAGGCACTGATCTTGGGTAAAAGCTGTACAAAGTATTCCCATGATAGTTCATACGATGATCAAACTGCTGACTAAAGTAATTTGAGATAGAGATTAGCTATCTAACTTTTATGTGGTATGCTGTAAATACTAGGTAATAATTTTTAACCTGATTTTCCAAGCTCAGTTGCAAGTTGTTTTGTATAGTCTTAGCTCCATGCCTTCCACAGACCCAAACAAACGTCACAGAGGCCATTTTGTTGTTGTTGTTTTGAAAGCTTCCTGTTATTCTAGCTGTGAGACTACCATAGGACACAGAGGAAGTGTCTGTATTCCTCTGCACTAAACAGTATATTCCTCTTCCACTACTTACGAATGTCCGTCCCCTACTTAAGGTGCTATTTGAAACTCCTCGAGTTATTTTCCTCTCTAACCAAACTTCATTAAAAGACAGGTGACTATCCTGAAAGTCTAAAATCACAAATAAATCTGTAGTAAATTGGTTAACATGTAATTCCTTGCAAATTAGTGATTATTTTAATCTTTATTGAACAACAAGACTACATATGAGTTTCTGCTTGGGTTTTGTCATTTTTTTTTCCCCATAAATTCAGATGAATTATTTTTCTGGTTAGTTCCATTTTCACTACACACTCTCTCTCCCTCTCCCTCTCTCTCTCTCAAGCAAAGATCCTCTGAGAATTACCAAAACATCCAAGTCAGATACAATTAATAGTGAAGGATCAACTCAAAATATAACTCCACTGAAGGGCATTAAGAAAACAATATTGTGTGAGTCCCTCTTCAGGGTAATTTTCAGACTCTGCCTGAGCGATTTCATTGACAATGACCTCACTGACCTCCCACATGTCTCTTCCTATTTTATGATGACTCAACTCTACCAGTGAGGAAGTGCTTCCTTAAACTCAGATAAAAATGTGTCTCCCCATTAGATCCTCAAAAGTCTTTCCTGTATTCATGGTGTCTGTCTACAAAAGAAGTCATGTACTACTTCCAACAGCCAGTTCTTCAGGAACCGTAAGATAAGAATCATATAGTTTCTTGTTATCTTCCAAGTGGGCCTTTGCTTTTTCCAGTGAAAAAAATCTCCAAAGCATCCTGTTATTCCTGACGGACTGAATCACTAACACAGCAGGTGTAACCAGGACTGCTTGGACATTGGGCTAAATTTGTTTTAAGTAATGGTGTGCTAGAAATTTTGTTGTTGCTGTATGGTGATGAGTTTATTTATTTCTAATTTTTATTGAAGTACTATTAGTTTGTAAAATCATATAGGCTTCAGGTGTACAAAATTAAAAATCAACTACTATATAATTATATTTATCACCAAATGTCTAGTTTCTGTTTTCATACAACTGATCTCTTTTATTATAATCACTTCTAGTCACTGCTACTTTGTAAAGTCTTAAAAATGATTTTGTTGGAGAGTCGGGCGGTGGCGCAGTGGGTTAAGCGCATGTGGCGCAAAGCGCAGGGACCGGCGTAAGGATCCCGGTTCGAGCCCCCGGCTCCCCACCTGCAGGGGAGTCGCTTCACGGGCGGTAAAGCAGGTCTGCAGGTGTCTATCTTTCTCTCCCCTCTCTCTCTGTCTTCCCCATCTCTCTCCATTTATCTCTGTCCTATCCAACAACAAAGCAACGTCAACAATGGCAATAATAACCGCAACGAGGCTGCAACAACTAGGGCAACAAAAAAGGGGGGAAAATGGCCTCCAGGAGCGGTGGATTCATGGTGCAGGCACCGAGCCCAGCAATAACCCTGGAGGAAAAAAAAATGATTTTGTTTTATTTCTGTTTTTTTCAACAAGATTATTTTATTTGTTAAGTATTTTGATGCCATGCATTGGCCACCTAGCTGAAGAGGGGCTGTTGGCTCTGGTTCACTTTCTCTTCCATCACCCCCCCCCCCAACACACACACACACTTCTACTCGCAGGAGACCCTGATAAACTACTGTCACATACCTTGGGTAATTTCCAGTTTTCTTTTCTTTTTTTTTTTTTTATTAATTTCTCTTTATTAGAGTTTCAAACTGGATTTACAAAAATCGTGTTTTATTTCTCTACTATACGTAAGTCAATTCATGGTTGTATGTCTTTATATTCAGCTTTAATCTCGACCAAAAAAATGAATATACTTTTATAATTAGTTTTTTGAAGTAGGATCTTTATCTCTTAAAAACCAAGGGTATGTTTGGTTTTGTTCTGCAGTAGTTGTGTGTGAGTCACATTTCCCCAAGGGTGTAATTTACACCCTTACTCCATTCATATTGAATGGTACTGGATTGGGACAAGTATGTTAGCACTGAACAGGAGTTAGCAGGGAAAACAGAAATGTTTATTTGGCTTGATCATGGGATTTATGATGGGGAGAAAAGAGATGAAATAGACTGGAGCACTGAGCAGCTTCTAGTAAGTCAGGCAAGAGAATTTCAATGAAAGGGCTTTTATCTAGACAGTTAAGACAATCTATCAATATAGTTGTTTGACATTTAAGCAACTATATTCTAAAGTGGTGATAAGAATGAAAGTCATACAACAGAGAGGAAAGACAGTAAGGAAAAGATTGTTTCACTTGGTGGGATATAATAAAGTGGCCAGATTCAGATACCTGAGAGTCTAAATCCCAGGGAATCTAAATCTATAGTCAGAAATCCATCAGAGAGGGAGTCGGGCAAAGAAAGGAGTAGTTGCCTAGTGGGGGAGTGGGGAAAAAGCCAAGATTCCCAGCAAAGCATTTGGTATGGATGTGATCAATTCTAAAGATCAAGTGTTACAAAGATTGGGAATTAATTTTCCTCTAGAGCGAAAGGATGGTGAATAGGGGGAGACAGGAGGAGGGATTTACGTATTCATATACTTATTTTAGATTTACTTATTGCAGATGAAATAAGAGTTTTACATAAGAAAGAACAAGAAGCCAGAGTATCCCTCAGTGTATGCGTTGCTGGGGATCAAATTGAAAGCCTCAGGCATGTAAGTCTACCTGCCGCTCTATTTCTCTAGCTATCATGAACAGAGGCTTAAAGACAATAGAAAACACTGGAAATAATCACTAGAGGAAGTTGAAAAATATATTACATGGGACTGCGTTATGGGCTCATTCTTAGTAACATTTCCTCAAAAATTTAATAGGAGGCAAGTATTTTAGAAAGTGTCCTTGAGGACACTCCTGACACATCTCCCCACTTCCTGATTCTGACCTCTTCCTCTAGTGTCTAATGAGAACCACCAAGCAAAGCAAATACTTGGTGATGTAAGAATTTTAACAAGGTAACTCATTCCATTCTTAGTTTCCGGATTGACCACTAAATGTCGCTTGTGACACAAACAGTAAAATTCGCACAAAATACTAGCTCTGAAAACATCTGCTGGAGAAACCCCCACACAAATCCCTGTCATCAGCAAGGAGATGGGAAACTTGGACATTTAGTCAAGGAACAAATCCCAGTGAGGTCATGTCTTGTTTGGGATTAAATACCTAACTTTGCTTCTGTGATCATATTAAGAAAAACATACACAAAATGCTCAAAATTTTTTCCTTTGTCTCAGAAATTAAACTTGCTTACATCATGTCTGCAAAATGAGAATTTCACTATGTCAGATGCTTTCTTTGTGCTCGGTTAGGGAACACACCGTCTTTTGTCTATGACATGTACCTCAAGGCTCTTTGGAAGTTGTGTAAAATGTAGCATTTTCTGCATTTCGAAAAAGTAAACTAGACTCAAGAATATAGATCAGCCACCAGAGTGCCTGTATTCCATATACACATCTTGGGTTTCAGCCCCAAAGACCCCACACACTGGAGTAAGTTGCTTTGGTGTGATATCTCTTCCATGGTCTTGTCTCTCTCCATTTTGACTCTCTTTAAATTTGAAAAAAAAAATTCTTGGGGGCCCAGGTAATGGTGCACCAGGATGAGTGCGCACATCACAGTGTGCAAGGACCCAGGTTCAAAGCCCTGGTTCGCACCTGCAGGAGGAAAGTTTCAGGAGTGGTGAAGCAGGGCTGTAAGGTGTCTCTCTGTCTCTCTCTATCTCCCTATCTCCCCTCACCTCTCAATTTCTCTCTTGTCTCCAATAATAAGTAGATATATATGTTTAACTATCTTATTGAGCAGTGGTGACAGAAAATAAAAACATTTATATACAAAAAACCAGGGTGACATTAGTAGTTGTAATATATCTAAATATTCACAGTCATTGAGAGTGCTGAAGCCAAAATATACCCCTGACTGCCTACTACAAATCATCCTCCTTTTGAAAGATGTGGATTTCAGTAAAACAGGAGCTGTGTAGCATCTGAATTATGAAGACAGTTGCCTTCACTCTCCATATGACATGATGTACATACTATCTTATAGCATTATCTATCTTCCACCTAGAACAACCTGGAAAAGATACGGCACTTTACTAGTGAGTTTTAAATCGCTGCTTTAAATGTTCTGATATTAAGAAGATTGTTTATTTGAAAATATGAGCACCCATTTTGACATAATTGTGACTTTTACTTATTGAGTACATATTACGTGTTAGGATTTTGTTAACAGTTTTGTAGAGACCATGCTTTAATTATTTTTCTTTCATGAATACAGCAACTCACATTTTTTCAGACTTATTTGCAGACAGAGAATGAGAGGGGGGTGGGTGGGTTAGGTAGGTAGGTAGACAGGTCTGTGGGTACTTAGGTAAGTAGAGAGCCCAACACGACAATGCCACTCACATTCTTTAACTCTTAAATAGCTCCACACAAAAAAATAAGTGTCACCAGCAAAGTTTAAATAAGTGAACTGAAACTTAATTATGTTAACAGACCCTTCCCCAAGCCACATGATGAACAAAAGTTATTAACAGGGGGCCAGGTGGTGGCACACCTATTAAGCACACATAATACTAAGCACAAGGACCCACACAGATTCTGGGTTCAAGCCCCCGGCTCTCCACCTGCAGGGAGAAAGCTTCACAAGCAGAGAAGTAGATCTGCAGGTGTCTCTCTTTCTCTCTCCCTCTCTATCTCCCCCTCCTCTCTCAATTTCTCTATGCCCTTTCCAATAAAATGCAAAAATGGCTACCAGGAGCAGTAGATATGTAATACCAGTACCGAGCACCACTGATAACACTGGAGGAAAAAAAAAAAAAATATATATATATATATATATATTAGCAGGATTTAGGATTGACACTAACTTCAAAGACTGTAAGTTCTTTTTTCTATTTTCAGTAAAAAAATGGAAAATTAACCTTATAAAGGAAAAAAGAGAAAATCTAAAGTAATATAAGGTGAATGCCCATCACACCTGAGGAGTTCAATAAAGAAAATCATTTGTCAACCAGAGGAGTGAGACATCTGCTCTGATCCCTTGGAAAGCGACCTGAGTGGTAAAAACATCATCACACATCTGAACTAAGTCAGACCCCAGTTTTAGCCAGTTGAAACAAATGTTCTAGTTTTCAAAATGATTGGCACTCCACTCCATACCCAGTATCCCATAAATTATTTTCTAACGCGGGGCAGGGCTTGTCTTGGTGTTTAAAGAATTTTCATCGAGATATTTTCACAAATTTTGTAAAACGAATGTCTACCAAAGACACAGCAAGGGAAGGGAATCTGGCACAACCTTTTGTGTTTGGAAGAGAGTCACTGGAAGACAGAGGGGTGGGAAAGCTTTACAATGTACAAACAGGTTTTGGGTGTGCTATGATCAGAGACTGTTGGCATGGAAAGCTGGACTCGGGTTAACTGGAACCAAAGCATCCCATGACTGGTTCACAGAGCATATCTGACATTCTTTGGTTGCTTTCAAGTTAGAAGTAGTAGAATAGAAGGTCAGGTGGTGTTACGTCTGTTAAGTACCTGTATTAACATGCATAAGGACAAGGACTGAGGTTCAAGTACCCAGGCCTGCCCTGTAGGGGGGAGCTTCATGAGTGGTGCTGCAGTGTCTCTATCTCCCTCCTCTCTCTCAATTTCTCTCTATTCTATCAAATAAAGTTAAAAAAAAAAGAAGTAGGTGAATAGGGAGTTTGGAATTTTTGACCAAGTCTTGATAATTTTGGAAGCTATGGCTATAAGCCTTATGATTTGTCATTCACTCTCCGCTGTTTGTTATAGAGGCTGAGCTTGGAGTTGTGTTGTTTATGTGGTCTTTACCATTGTCTGTTCACATACTTAGTCTCCCAAACTACACACACACACACACACACACACACACACACACACACACACACACACTATGGTGATAAATCAAGTGTGTGACAGTAAATTTATGTGACATTTCTTAAACCTACAACCTCTACACTGACATTTATAATTGAATTACTTGTAAATGCACCTTCCAAATCAACTATCCATGAATGAAATATCAATGTAATCACTTTTTTATTTTTCAGGAATGTGAATATCTTGGAAATCCTATTATTAGCTTTATCTTTTACTAATCCTATTTATTTATTTATTTATTTATTTATTTATTATTGCCACCAGGATTATTGCTGGGACTCTGTGTCAGTACTATGAATCCACCATTCCTGGAGGCCAATTTTCTTCCTTCCTTTCTTTCTTTCTTTCTTTCTTTCTTTCTTCCTTTCTTTCTTTCTTTCCTTCTTTTTTTTTTGCTTCCTGGGTTATTGCTGGGGTTTGGTGCCTGCACTTCAAATCCACTACTCCTGGAGATCATTTTTCCTATTTTGTTGCCTTTGTTGTAGTTGTTATAGCAGTTGTTGTTGTTGGATAGGACAGAGAGAAATGGAGAGAGGAGGGGAAGACAGAGAGGGGGAGAGAAAGACAGACACCTAGAGACCTGCTTCACAGCCTGGGAAGCGACTCCCCTGCAGGTGGGGAGCCTGGGCTCAAAGCAGAATCCTTAAACTGGTCCTTGTGCTTTGCACCATGTGCATTTAACCCACTGCTACCAGCCCAGCACCCCAAGGCCATTTTTTCTTCTTTTCTTTTCTTCCTTTTTTTCATAGAATGAAAAGAAATTAAAAAGGGGAGGGAGAGGTGGAGAGGGAGAGAGGACAACAGGCACCAGGAGATTGGCCTTTACTGCTTCTGAAGCTTATCTGCGTATCCCCCCCGCAGGTGGGGGGGGAGCAGGGGCTCCAACCTGGGCCCTTGTGCTTGGTAACTTCTGTGTTCAACTGGGTACACCACCACCCAGCCCCACCATGCTGGATTTTTTTTTTAAATTGCCACTGAATCTCTGATTTTAAGGAAAAATGTTAACAGTTATTCAGTGGAGCTCTGAGGAGATGATTCACAGGTTGTATGTTTCACAAACATGGGACCCTGAATTCAGTCCCCAGCAGCATAAGAAGGTGATGGAGTGTCCTCTCTCAAAAACAAACAAATGATAAGAAAACAAAAAAAAAACCCAAACCAAAACTTTTGTTTGTTTTATTGTAGAGAAACTGCAAGTCTTTTTAGCTTAGGATTTTAAGAACAACGATTCCTACCATCTCTCAGAACTGGTACAGTGGGGTAGTCGGGCAGTAGCACAGTAGCGCAGTGGTTAAGTGCACGTGGCGCCAAGCGCAAGGACCAGCATAAGGACCGGCATAAGAATCCCAGTTCGAGCCCCTGGATCCCCACCTGCAGGGGAGTCGCTTCACAGGTGGTGAAGCAGGTCTGCAGGTGTCTGTCTTTCTCTTCCCCTCTCTGTCTTCCCCTCCTCTCTCCATTTCTCTCTGTCCTATCCAACAACAATGACATCAATAACAATAGCAACAATAAAAATAAACAAGGGCAACAAAAGGGAAAATAAATATAATAAAAATTTTAAAAAAGAACTGGTATAGTATAGCAAATTGAATATATCTGTTCTGGAAATGTGACATCTTGGCCACTTTATCTCTTAAGGTCGACTTTATTTTAAAAGTCTAAATTTAATTTAAACTCTGGAGGGATAGTGCGTACTAAATTTCAGCCTTGTTTAATCTATCAGCTCAAATTTATTTTTATGACAAAAAGTAAAGAAAATTAATTCCATCACCCCTACCCTCACCACCCTGTCCTTCACTGGCTCTATTTCTCTGGCTCATTTTACCATATTGTTTAGTAGGATACAGTGGATGGGTAGTTTAAATATTTTCCCAGCTCTGTGTATACAATATATACTTTCACTAATTATTACAAGCTCAAGTTCTTTCATCTTCAGTGATTCTCTTAAATTCACACATGCAACACTGACTAATCAAAAGTTTTTTTTAGCATGTTTTCTTAGATTCATTTGACATTTCCACTGTCCCACCCCTTGTTACCCCTTTTCCCCGAGACACTCTGCTTGAAAATCTTACTATTGCTGCAATGAAAATACGGACCAAAAGACCAAAATATTTGCCAAAATATTTGCGTCAGTTGTCCCATGCAGAAGCTTCCTGAAGATTACTTTTATTTTCACTTTGATTTTCTCCAAAACCTTAAGTGAATGCAAATGTTACCATTGTTATTTCTCTTTAGTCTAGGCAGTCTGGAAAATATAGAGGAAGCTTCAGAAACACACAGCTGTCTGGGGCACAAGTGAAGTTATGGAAGCAAATCTGATTCACGAGCTATGACATCAATACGAAAATCTTTATTTTCTCCATGTTTATAGAATGACCATTTGTGAGAATATTTTCTGCCGTTCACCTTTCTTCAACCCACAGCTGAACTTTTTCTTTTATTTCCCCTCTATGCTCATCTTTCTCCTCCCTCATTGTGAGACATCACCTACACTTTGATTACTTTCAGCTTTAAAATTGCTGGCTTACAGAGAGCTAACCCAATTCCAATGAAAACAGCAAACTACCCGGCCCCCTAAAGTACAGGCAGGCCATGCCTTTTCAAGGAGAGAAAAGAATTAGTACAATGAGTAGAAAAATAAACACTTCCATCTAGTTTTACTTAATCATTCCATAATGACTTACAGACATAAGCATCACAATAATGGAATTATTAAGATTAGGGAAATAAACTTTTTCTTCATTTCACAATGATTCTCTGCTCCGTTATGAGGAAAGAGTGCTATTTCTTATGTTTCTGCTTTAACCATCTGTTACGGGTTGAATTAGCCCTACCTACATACCCCCAAATTGATATGAGCTTTTTTCCCTGTTTTACTGTTTTTGTCCTGAAGGTCTCTCTCTCTCCCTCTCTCTCTAAATATTTTTTAATTCTTTTTTTAAGCTTTATTTATTATTGGATAGAGACAGAGAAATTGAGGGGAAGGGAAGATAGAGGTGGAGAGAGACAGAGAGACACCTGCAGCTCTGCTTCACCACTCGTAAAGCTTTCCCTCTGCAGGTGGGGACCGGGGGCTTGAACCCAGGTCCTTGCGCACTGTAGTGTGTGCGCTTAACCAGGTGCGCCACCGCCTGGACTCCTGAAGGACTCTTTTTAAGGTTTTTTTTATTTATATAATTTTTATTAAAAGTGGAAATATTGACAAGACCATAGGATAAGGCATTTCCACACAATTTCCACCAACAGAACTTCATATCCCATCCCCTCCCCTGACAGCTTCCCTATTCTTTATCCCTCTGGGAATATGGACCCAGGGTCATTATGGGGGGCAGAGGGTGAAAGGTATAGCTTCTGTAATTGCTTCCCCGCTGAACATGGGCGTTGACAGGTGAATCCACACTCCCAGTCTGCCTCTCTCTTTCCCTAGTAGGGTGGGGCTCTGGGGAGGCAGGGCTCCAGGCCACATTGGTGGGGTTGTCTGCCCAGGGAAGTCAGGCTGGCATCATGGTAGCATCTGGAACCTGGTGGCTGAAAAGGAGTTAAGATATAAAGCAAAAGAAATTGTTGACTAATCATGAACCTAAAGGCAAGAATATTGCAGATAAAGATTTGGGGTCTCTGTTTTAGGAAAAGCTAGTAGGTCTATTTTAGATATATTCCAAGTGCCCATGACTTTGCTAGTTTTTGCCTGAACCTGACAGCTAACATGCAGGTGGTGCCAGGTGATTGTCTGGGGAGATGGTGTCATACTTGGAATAAAGGACTAGAAAGCTGGATCAGGGAAGAGAGTAGCTCCCAAATATGGGGAAAGTGTGTACATATTGTTAACACTGTAAACCCCATGTGTTTGATCTAGGGCCCATATTCAGCACCCTGTGTAACCTCTGCATCCCTGTAGGTCTGTGTGGGACTATGTGAAAGCTTGGTAGAGCTTAGGGGAGCTCTGCCATCCTTGGATGGAGGTCTGGATAGACACCCCGTATCTTAGCCTCTCTCCTTATAGAGATGAGCCAAGAGGGAAAAGTCTCCCAGACTCAGTTTCTCTTTGTCAGTCTCTCAAGCTCACAGAAATCCTACAGGCCTGTCACACTTAGTTCTCCCTGCTGTCAGGCCAAATGGCTGCCTGCTTTAGGGTTCACTCAAAGTTCACACATCTGCTTCACCTTTTGATCATAAAGGAGAACACATTCTATCATACACCTCTCATACACTCCGGCAGTGAGACCCCAAATCCTATTTCCTTGTGTTCTTTGATATCTGTGATTTACATCAAGTTTTGTTTTTCTTTTCTCTACCTCACCTTACTGGTTTAACCCCTATGCTTCTCTCAAATGCCTTTGAATAATTAACCTGCCTGCATCATGGAGACTATTCATTTTGACCTTTAGGTATTGCAACAATTCTTGTCATACCAGCCCCCTACCATAGGGGCAAGCTGACCTTTAAGGAACCTGTAAGTTCTGACATATGTGAAAACTATTCTTTGTTTACTCTCTATATAAGCCCATACCCATCTCCAAATAAATGAGTGTTTGTGTCAGAATGCTCCCCGATGCCTCCTTTCTGAATCACACAGTCACTAGAGCTGGTCAGGGAGGATCGGAGACTTACCCCCTGGCTGGATCCCCTCCATGGGAGTGCCAGCATGTCTGAGCTCACATTCTGTGGTCAAGGCTAGGAACATTCCAGGCTGCACTAATTTCAGGACCCATCTTCCTCAGGTAGTAGGTAGAGTATGTTACCCAACCTCCCTTCAGAGAATAGACCATCCCCTACCATTGTTGATCCACAATGAGAACAAGGTCTTATAGGGCCCACAAAGGGGTCCATTATGTGGTTCCTGATGGAGATAACCAGTGACAGCAGTGAGAGGAATCTGTCAGATATCTAGGTTGAATTATGTCCCCCTACATACCTCCAAATGGATTTATTTTTAAAACAACAACAAGATATTTGCAGATTTCATCACCATAATATATGATCATTAGGGTGGCTCCTAACCCAGCATTACTCATGTCTTTTAAAAGAAGAAATGTAGGGGGCTGGGCCATGTTGCACTGTGTTAAGCACACACTACAATGTGTGAGGACCCAAGTTAGAGCCCTGTTGCCTACCTGCTGGGAGAAAGCTTCAGGAGTGGTGAAGCAGGTCTGTGGGTCAGTCTCTCTCTCCCCCTCTTTCTCTCTCCCTTCCTCCCTCCATCTCCTATCCCCTGTCAACTTATACCTGCCCTGTCAAATTAAAAAAATAATGAAAAATGACTGCAGGGGGGTGGGTGGTAGATTTCTAGTGCTGCCACCAAAACCCAGCGGTAACCTTGATGACAATAAAAAAATAAAATGAAAAAGCTGGTCTCTTATTGACAAGATTTGCCTCAACACAGTTCCCCAATGGGCCTCAGTTTGCTGAAGATCCCTCCCAGTTGCCTTCAACCCAGCTGCCACCATCACCTTTTGGAGACTATTGACAATATCAATAGGATATCTTTCCCAGAATTTCTTAAACAGAATGTGCTATAGTTCAAGAAGGGATTGCAAAAGATCAAGTTAGTCTGTTTTTACAACCATAGGAGGGGCAAGTATGGTCACATAAGGTATGAAGAGACATTTAACACTTTTTTTTCTATTTAAAGAAACTCGAGAGGAGGGGCTGTTAAAATATCATCCATTTAAAAATATTATACATTTATTTATTTACACTTGAACTGCATTTGTGATCAAAATAAATGTCTGATATCTGTAAAAGAGAATGTGATAAGTGCTTAGAAGATGATGGAGCAAAGGGCAAGCAGCAGTGAAATATAATCAGCATATCCTTGGGGACTTCTCTGCCTGGTTCTGTGTATACTATTAATCAATAAAATAGAAAATACTCCTGGAAAAAAATAAATAGAAAGAAAAATAAATCTCATCTGCTATATTCTTGCCTTTAAGTTCCTGATTATTAAACAATTTGTCCTGCTTTGTATCTTAGTGCTTCTCAGCCAACAAGTTGCAGATGCTACCATGATGCCAACCTGCCTTCCCTGGGCAGACAACCAATGTGTCCTGGAACTCCCCTCCCCAGAGCCCTGCCCCACTAGGGAAAGACAGAGACAGGCAGGGAGTATGGATCTACCTGCCAACACCCATATCCAGAGGAGAAGCAGTTGCAGAGGCCAGACTTTCCACCTTCTGCTCCCCGTAATGATCCTGGGTCCATACTCCCAGAGGAATAAAGAACAAGAAAGGTTTGAGGGGGGGAGGGATATGGAATTCTAGTGGTGAAAACTGTGTGGAATTGTAACCCTCTTGTCCTATGGTCTTGTTGATCTTATTAAACCAGTAACAAACTAAAAACACATACATGTAAAGGAAAAAAAAAGTTAAGATATGGCCAATGTTTCTATTAGTCAAGACAAGTGCAGAGCTAACAGAAGCCGAAAGAACTGAAGAAAGAGCCTCTGCTAGCATCTTCCAACATTAAACAAGCCCAGATAATAACATTGGATCTTATTTTAGAACCCATATACTTCCTAAAGTATAATCATGAGGAAGTGATCTATGATTACATCTGACAGTTGAGCCAAATAAAATAGGTGCTATTTCCATGTTTTATATGTTTGGCAAATCTAGCAGAACTCCACCATATTTTAAATGTTCTTGATCTCTTATGATAGATAAATCATTGATGACTGGAGAGAAATTGTAAAGATTAACAGTTGAAAATGACAGTAATGGACACTTAAGTGTCTTTAGCAGATGAAGATGCCAATGAATTGGTAACCATCAAGTAGGATTGTGTCTAAATTAGGTCTGTAATTCAACCCAGGAAAATAAAGTGTTTTTCTTGGCCTCAATTACTCGAATAATGTGTGCGATTTTATCCAGTCGAAGTATTACAAAGATGGTCTGTTTTCTAAAAACACTTGTGAGCTAGCACATACTGTTTTTAGGGACACTATTCATCTATCTTAGAACTTTGCTTACAGGGGGAAAAGAAAGAACCCAGCACAATTATACTATTCAATTTTAAGATCAGTGCAATCAGTCTTTCTCCTACTGACCCTTTGGACAGAAGCAGAAACAGCCGGTTCTGCCTAGATTCAGTTGCTCTGTTTTACTAGCACAAATACTTTGGCAGGACGTTAAGTAAGTGATTAAAACCAAGGTGGAGCTTAAAAAAATAAATGCTTGAGCAAATAATTAAACAACTTTCTTGTGGTACAACGAAATAGCTGAGGCTGGACAGAAGTGGACACCTTCAGTTCTCCTGTCAAAATTTCCTTTGTGAAAAAGCACTACTTCATTATGACCTTGTCAAGGTAAAGGGGAAAGTTACTGTCAGGGTCATGAAGTATACTGAAATTATCCTGAGTGTGATCTAACTACAGACTCAAAACAGAATTAATCAGAGCTGTGTGTGATCTGTAAATACTAGAGTAACTAGTTTTAAGCTTTTCACCTCCACATAGATTTGATAAACAGATATGGGAATGTTTTGTAAAAAATTGACTTAAAGTTGTTAAGTGTAGTTTATAGCTAAATATTAGGAGGCAAGGCTATTGATTGGTGCACCTCTGGTATGTAGACTGCCAAAATTAAGGAAATCCTGCCATTTTAAACTTTAATGAATTTCTTTTTCTTTTACTATTTCTCCCAGATCAAGATTTCCACCTTTGGAAAGTGACTTTAAGTGATTATTTTCATAATTCAGGGGCCTGGGCTTACTGGGGGTTAAAGGATAGCAGGCTTATAGTTAAAGCTCCTGCAAGGCCTTTAAAACAAACTAAAAACACATTTAAAAAAATTGGCCAACTGATGTGACCTAAATACTGTAATTCCTGATAACAGAACACTCTCACCCTAAACTGAACACATGTATCAACAACTTTCCTGTAAGCCATTATTTCCCATAATAAAATGATCTGGAAAAAAAATAAACGAAAAGATAGAGAAGCAAATAAATGAACACAGCACAGCGGTGCTTGCCATACAGCATCATGCCATTACAAAGCAGCCAGTAGTGGTGACTGTTCTCTACCTAGTTATGTTCAGGAATAAGATCGGTGATTCATTTATTTATTTAAAACCAGAGCACTGCTAAACTCTGGTTTATATTGGTACTGGGGATTAAACCTGGAACCTTTGGTGCCTCAGGTATGAAAAGTCTTTGCATAGCCACTGCTTCAGGAAGGAGAGAAACAGAGACTAGATGAGAAATTAATTTTCCTTTTTTCCAGTCAATCTTTCTTTTTCTCTTCATACTTGTATATCCCATGAACTACCAAAGAACAACCTTTATATGTCTTGGCGGAAGTACAGCTGAAAAACATCTTTCAATGAGTTTGTAAACTGAATTTATAGATTTTCTTTTTTTTTTTAACTTAAGACCTCTCATCCACATGGAACATACACATTTTAGTTTTAGCCATGGAAATAAAATGGTCATTAGGAAAATTTACTAGCATGACTGCTAGAATTACATAAACATACAAATGAAACGATGAGGACAAAGACCTTTGTAATGAAATTCCCAGATAGAAAAAAAAAATACGTTAGCCCCTACCTAGTTCTCACACTGTCCAGGTGTGCTTTGGCCCTAGTAAACGAGAGATAGCCAGCACTTTGGGGTTTTGATATAGTATGACATTCAGGAAAGGTGACCACTTTGCTTCTTTTCTCATAGAACCCAGACTTAATGAACAAGATGGTATACTCACATTAATAAAATTCAATACCCTTGCACAGTCAATATTTCTAAAGTGCACGCTGTATGTTAGCTGTTTCAGATCCACTGTCACAATGCTCAGAGGACTTTATAATGTAGCTATTTGAAACTCAATTTAAAGAGGAAGTAGAAGCCCTATGATGGTCAAGTGCGTAGCATGGAGCACTAGTTTTCGAACTTTCATGTCTATCAGAATCACTTGGGAGCTTGGTAGTAACAAGTATGCTGGTTTTCATCCCCAGAGTTTCTTATTTGTTACAAGTCCCCAAGTAATTCTAACACTGTGGTCCTAGATTAAACTTTGAGAACCACTAGACTAAACCAAGTAAATCATAAGTGGTAGAGTCTCTTAGTTAAAACACGCTGTTACAACCCAAGCCTTCCTGTGTTTTAATTATAGAGTACAAGATGATGCCAGACTGAGAATATACCAGTTAACCTCAATATTCATCTACTGATGAGATGGGAAAGGAGAGAAGGCATAGTCACACTTTATGGAATAGAAATGAACTCGAGGGAATCATGTTAGGCGAGATCAGCCCGAAAGAGAAGGATGAATAGGGGGTGATCTCACTTATGGACAGAAGTTGAGAAATAAGAACGGAAAGGAAAACACAAAGCAGAACTTGGACTGGGTTTGGTGTATTGCACCAAAATAAAGGACTCTGGGGTGCATGCATCAAGTCCTGGTGCATGATGTTGGAGGAGGACTTAGGCTGGGAGTGAGAATGTTTTGCACAAAAACTGAGAAATTTTACATATGTACCAACAACCATATTTACCTTATACCACTAAGCCTTCAATTAAAAATGAAAGAGGAGGAGAAAGAGGAGGGAGAGGAGGAGGAGGAGAAGGAGAAGAAATTAACCTGTCGTTGCAACACTGTAGTTTGAATTAGTCTGTTTCTCATGTCCCGGCACAACACTTGTTCGTGGTCCTTACTTAGTGCAGAGGCCAGATGGAGACTCGTTCTGTAGAGTGCGCATGTCACCGTGTGTGAGGACCCAGGCTCAGCCTGCAATTCTCACCTGCAGGGGTGACGCTTCCTGAGTGGTGAAGCAATGCTGCAGGTGTCTCACCTTCTCTGTGTCTTTCTCTCTCTAGTTCTCCACCCCCTCCCTCCCCCACCAAGGGGAGAAGGAACACATAAAAGAAAGGGACAAACAACCACTGGGACTGGTGGTGCTGTGCGGGCACCAAGATCCAATTGATAGCCCTGCTTCTATCACTGATACTTTTATTACCACCAAAGACTTCTTTTGAAAACATTATGTGGTTACTGATGTAAAGGAATTTTATTCTTTTTTTGTTTGTTTTCTTTCCTTCTTCTTCTTCCTTCTTCTTCTCCTCCTCCTCCTCCTCCTCCTCCTTCTTCTTCTTCTTCTTCTTCCCCTTCTTCTTCTCCTCCCCTTCTCCTCCTCCTCCTCCTCCTCCTCCTCCTTCTTCTTCTTACTACAGCACTGCTCAATTCTGGTTCATGGTGGTGTGGGGGACTGAACCTGGGGCTTCAGAGCCTCAGGCATGGCAGTCTGTTTGCATAACTATTCCTGTAAAGGCATTTTCTATCAGCATAAGTCCAACCACAAATGTTGTTTGTTGCTTTACTTTAGAATCAAGTCAGAAGTAAGATGAAGAACAACAATACTATGTCAGTAGAAGATCCAGTCTTTCATCGAAAAGCTGAAACTATGTAAAAGGAAATGCCACACACACAGAGAGACGTTTATTTGAACCTTCAGGAGTTCTGTCATCTTTAAGATGGACGCACACACAAGTTTTAAGGATTGTATGACTGCAAATTTTTTCCATAAAATTTTCTACTTAGACAATGAATCATTTTTCTTCAAGAAACATTTTTGGTGAATAATAAAAAGGACTAGTAAAATATTTTGTTGTAATTAATTTTTTAATATTTATTTTATTTATTTATTCCCTTTTGTTGCCCTTGTTTTATTGTTGTAGTTATTACTGTTGTTGTCGTTGTTGGATAGGACAGAGAGAAATGGAGAGAGGAGGGGAAGACAGAGAGGAGGAGAGAAAGACAGACACCTGCAGACCTGCTTCACCACCTGTGAAGTGACTCCCCTGCAGGTGGGGAGCCGGGGTTCGAACCAGGATCCTTATGCCGGTCCTTGTGCTTTGCTCTACCTGGGCTTAACCCGCTGCGCTACAACCCGAATCCCTGTAATTAATTTTAAATAGTTAAATATTAATGTTAATGCCTACCTTAGGATATACAGACTTTTTCATTCACAGACTACATCAAAAATACAATTTTGTTATACTGATCATTGACTTCTAGCTGACAATCTTTCTAAAAATAAATGTAGCGTGATTTGTTAGACAGGAACAATCTGATAACATTCAGGGCTTTTGGGAAATAAATGCCATCATTCAGACCATTTTTACTCTTCAGTAAGTAACATTAATACAAACGGAAGAACTAATATGGTTTCTATGTTCTCTAGGAAATTTCTCATTGTATTTGCATAGTAAGAGCAGTAATATCTACCAACGAATATCCTTCTACTCTAGTAATCCAATGTTTAAGTGAAAGGAAGACTTTTTATTCCAACATATCTATCGTAGCTCTCTGACGTCCACCTTTATCTGTGCTCCACTTCCTCAAATGACTCATTTGATATTAGTTCAATACTTGGCAGTAAAGGGAAAAGCTGTCCCTACATCAGTTGTAGAATAAGGAAGAATCACATTCTCCATCGTAGTGAAACACAGTTCTCTTTATTTTGGACTTCATGTTTGCTCAATGAAGTGAGATTCTTATTTTTAAAAATATTTATTTATTTATTTTTGTTGCCCTTGTTTTATTGTTGTAGTTATTATTATTGTTGTTATTGATGTCATTGTTGTTGGATAGGACAGAGAGAAATGGAGAGAGGAGGGGAAGACAGAGAGGGGGAGAGAAAGACAGACACCTGCAGACCTGCTTCACCACTTGTGAAGCGACTCCCCTGCAGGTGGGGAGCTGGGGGCTCAAACCGGGATCCTTAGGCCGTTTCTTGTGCTTTGCACCACGTGCGCTTAACCTGCTGCGCTACTGTCCGACTACCTGAAGTGAGATTCTTACTGGTTTCTGTGGTTAACATTCTGTTAGTGTTTATTAACTTTTCAGGAAAACGACAAATCTCTGTGCTGCCTCATCTGGGGTTTTGGCCACTAAGTAGAGTGGAGAAGTACCTTCTGTTTCTGACTTGCTTATGTTTAAGCTTTAAGCACCTTGATAAAATACAGTTTAATGTTCTCCATGTAAAGCAAAACCCTTCAGAGAGCAGAAACTGGGTTCAGGTTATAGGGTTTCATTCATTTGTTATTTCAATGCCTGAACATGTCTCAGGATTTTAATCTTAGTTTTCTGCAAAGTTGTATTGACTGTTAAATGTATAATGCAAATTATGTGCTAGTATGATTTAGTACCTCCAAAATCCAAACAGATAATTATTTTATGGAGAACTGAGTTTCCATAGAAGGCAACATTAGAAGTTAAAAACCAAAAAACACATATGACAAAAACTGCGTGTTTCAAAGTAGCCATGCCACTTAGGCATGGCTGTGTGATCAGAGCTACAAGGTCACTCATTGTTTCCTTATCAGTAACAATGAACAAAATAAAGTATATCAAGAGGTGAGAATGATTAGTGTTTTTAAACACTTATAATTATGTGCTTCTTTTTGGTATGGAGTATTTGTTAAGTTCAATCAGTACATTAAAATATTTCTGGGGCTCTTGTCTAAGCACCCAGTTGAAAGCCCCTGGTCTTCACCTGAGGGAGGAAGCTTCATGAGTGCTAGGAGTAACCTGCTTGTGTCTCTTCTCCATCTCTGTCCCTTCCACCTCACTCTCACTTTCATGAAAAAAATAAATAAATAAAGGGGGGTGGGTTTACTGGGAATGGTGGAGATATGCCGGCTCTAGGTCCCAGAGATAATCCTGGTAGATATGCTGAAGGTGAAAGATTTTATAATTTTATAATCTTACTTCTATTTAGTGTCATTCATAGAAGAGTAGAAGATTCAAGAGAAAAATAACTTCACGACTTTGGCAAGAAAATTATTGGGATGTGGAAATAAATCCTTTAAATAAATAAGGAAACTGCTATCTATGTGATAAAGAGGAAACTGGGGGGGAGTCGGGCTGTAGCGCAGTGGGTTAAGCGCAGGTGGCGCAAAGCACAAGGAACGGCAGAAGGATCCCAGTTCGAACCCCGGCTCCCCACCTGCAGGGGAGTCGCTTCACAGGCGGTGAAGCAGGTCTGCAGGTGTCTGTCTTTCTCTCCCCCTCTCTGTCTTCCCCTCCTCTCTCTCCATTTCTCTCTGTCCTATCCAACAACGACAACAACAATAATAACTACAACAATAAAACAACAAGGGCAACAAAAGGGAATAAATAAATAAAATAAATATTAAAAAAAAAAAAGAGGAAACTGGAACTCTTTGAACTATAAAACAACAACAACAACAAAAACGTACCCAACTCGACAGCTTGAACAGTCAGAGAAACTGAGGTATAAGATTAAGGTAAAAGAATCAGTCCAAGATGGTCTCATAAAGTAGTTGGGAGATTCTCTGTTTTGAGACTAATTCGAAACTTCAGTATTTTTAAAAGTGGTGATATGGAATTTCCCTATCCTCTTTCCTTTAATGGCTTCTTATTGATTTATTTTTCCTCAGCTTTAAAGACTGGTAAGTTATATTTAAACAGAACAAACACTGTCTCTGAAAAAGTGGTTGGGGACATAAGTAAATATATGTAATTGGGAGACAAACAAGGATTTGTGCTAATGTGGAGGCTTGCTGCTATCCGGTCAGCACCACCGCTCCCCACAGTGGGGTCTGGCTAGGAAAAACCAGCCTGAACGAGCAAGATGTCTAGGGTAACTGATTTCTCAGTAGGTTTTTAGTTATTTATTTATTTATTTATTTATGTCCATTACCATCATTTCACACTCCAGACCAAAGCTTCAGATAGAAAGACAAAGACAGAGAGACGGGGAAAAACAACAAAATACTTAAATTTCCCATAGGACAGATGGGGCCAGTCTCAAATCTGGGTCACACAGATGTCAGGACAGGTGCCTTCTCAGAAAAATAGAGGCAATAAATTGTCAAACAGTCAAATTGAGAAAATGAAAAAGAAATTAAAATGAATAGTTTTAAAGCTGTTTGAAGTGGTGTTACTTCATTTTCTGCTTATAAAGAAAGCAAAATAGTTCCACTATAACACATCAGCATGAATTCAGATTCTTTTTTTTTTTTTTTTGCCTCCAGGGTCATTGCTGAGGCTCAGTGCCTACACTACGAATCCACTGCTCCTACAGACCATTTTTCCCATTTTGTTGCCCGTTGCCCTGGTTGTGCTTGTTGTAGTTGTTATTGTTTTCATAGCTTTTATTGTTGTTGGATAGGACAGAGAAATGGAGAGAGGAGGGGAAGACAGAGAGGGGGAGAGAAAGACAGACACCTGCAGACCTGCTTCACCGCCTGCGAAGCGACCCCCTGCAAGTGGGGAGCTGGGGACTTGAACCGGAATCCTTATGCCGGTCTTTGTGCTTTGCGCCACGTGCACTTAACCTGCTGTGTTACTGCCCAGCCCCCGTGAATTCAGACTCTTTCCCACCATAGTTAGCTCTTCTGGAGTCAGAAACTTGTTCTCAATCTGTTGTATATTCTGAATGGCACGGTAAATGAAATAAGTTGAATTTTATTAATTATGCATACTTGGAACAATGTGCCCCCGAATACCATTCTCTTCACAATTCCACATTACTCTAGGCCACAGGAGACATTTATGAGACATTTGTGAGGTGAGCGGGGGAAGACACAGCCATTTCCTTTGTAAATCTGTAGGTCAGCGTGAAGCCCTGTGGCAACTGACACAGGCTGTCATTGAGTTGCTAGCTCATGCACTGACATGGGGCAACAGGTGAGTACAACAGCCCTTGTGGTTCATTCTGAATTTTCTCCTCAGTTTTCATTGTCCTTGGGTTAGAGAGGGAAGGACACCAACTTCTGCTTCTGGCCAGCCCCATTATCATATAGGGAGCTCACATTCTGTGACACCGAGATTACCTCTGTTTCATTCTGGTGGTGGCCAGCTAATCTTCACTGGTTGCCAGCTGTCTGACTTCACTTCACATCACAGCTACATGTCCTTCTGACTGTTTGCCTGGCAAATCCAGACTCAGAGAGAGAGAGAAAGAGAGAGAGGTAATAGGCTTGGTAATCATGGTTTGGTTACAGGATCTGAAACTCTTAAGAAAACTCAAATTTCTTTACAGATGAGGAGACTGAGAAACGGACAACAGGAAATTACTGTAGAGCAGTAAGAAGTGTGTAATGATAATAAGACTGCAGACACTGGACATCGTGCTCCATGACCTTTCCACTGCACAAGAATGTCTCTTTTGACTTATCTGCTACTCACTCATCCCTTTAAGGTGAATCCCTAATTCTTTTCTTTTTTTATCTTCATTCTCCTCTCTCTTTCCCTTCTTTCTTCCTTTCCTTCCAATCCCAGGCCTTGAATATGTATATTTCACAACTCTGGGCTGCTTTTACATTCTGATAAGAGGGAGAGAGACCACATTACTGGAATTTCTTCTGGTGGCATAGTACCTCTCAAGCGGTACTGAGGCTCAGTCCTTGTGAGCAGACACACTGCCTGGTGAGCTATCTCCATGTCCCCTAACAAGCTCCTAATAACTCTACTGAAATATAAAAGGTTATTCTCATCCCCTGCTCCATAAATAGGACAAAACAGTTACACACATACAATTTAGGAAAATAAACTCCCAAGAATGTACAGCTTCATAAGAATGTAGAACCAGGATAAGCAATCCTAAAGTCCCTTGTGTTAATTAAAGATTAGTTGGAGGGCTGGGGAGATAGCATAATGGTTATGTGCAAAAGACTTTCATGTCTGAAGTTCTTAGGTGCTAGGTTCAATCCCCAGCACCACCACAAGTTAGAGATGATCAGTTGTCTGAGCTCTCTTTCTCTCTGTATCTTTAGTTCAATAAATAAACAAATAAACAAAATACTTAAAAATATTTACTGGAGGGAGTTGGGTGGTAGCACAGTGGGTTAAACACACGTGGCACAAAGCGCAAGGACTGGAGTAAGGATCCCTGTTCAAGCCCCCGGCTCCCCAACTGCAAGGGAGCTGCTTCATAAGTGGTGAAGCAGGTCTTCAGGTGTCTGTTTTTCTCTCCCCTTCTGTCTTCCCCTCCTCTCTCCAGTTCTCTCTGTCCTATCTAACAACGATGACATCAATAACAACAACAATAAAGCAACAAGGGCAACAAAAGGAAAAATAAATAAATAAATATTTAAGAAAATATTTATGGGAAAAATCCACCATGCAACAAGACAAAAAGGTCATTTATAAAGAAAGAATGTATCACTGTATCTAGTCTCTGTTCTCCTTTTTAAATGAAATCTTCTTCCTCTTCCAGACTCAGTCCCAAGTAATAAGGAACTAGTTGAGTTTTAGAATTATAGTTCCTGAGGGGCCAGGTGCTGGCACATTTGGTTGAGTGCACAAGGACTTGGTTCAAGGCCCATCTCCACATGTAGGGGCAGGGGACAAGAGGTAAAACAGTGCAGCAAGTCTGCCTCTCTCTCTCTCTCTCTTCCCTCTATCCTCTCAACTTCTTGCTGTCTCTATGCTAAATAAATTGTTTTAAAGATAATATGGGGGTCAGTAGCACAGCAGGTTAAACACACAAGGCATGAAATGCAAAGACCTGAATACAGTTCCTGGTTGAAGCCTCCAGCTCCCCACATACAGGGTGGGGGTGGGGGTGTCACTTCACAAGCAGTGAAGCAGGTCTGCAGGTGTCTTTCTCTCCCCCTCTGTCTTCCCCTCCTCTCTCCATTTCTCTCTGTCCTATCCAACAACAACAGCAATAATAACAATAACAGTAACAAGGGCAACAAAATGGAGAAAATGGCCTCCAGGAGCAGTGGATTCCTAGTGCAGGCACCGAGCCCCAGTGATAACCCTGGAGGAGAAAAAGAAAAAAAAAACAAAAAGGATAATATGGGGGAAGGGTTGAACATTATAAATATGCAACATCCTTCCCCTGTAACCTACTACATAACTCATATACAATTAATTTATCATTGTTATTCATTATTATATCCATTTATTACCACTCTGCTTCCAGTCTCATACCAAGAATGCTACAGCCCGTCCACAGCAAGCCTCTCACCTTTTTGCCTGGTGTGATTTCTGACTCAAGTAAAAGGCAAGCTACACAGACAAAAGGGGCAGGCTTCTTGGTGTGCCAAGTCTGGCACAGAGCTCACAGTCTAATATTCTGGTGTCTTTACAGTTTTTGATGCAAGTATGAGGAAGGATTTTTACTGTGCCATCTATAAATAGAACTCAGTAGTGCATGAGAATGCTAAAAGGTCCGTTAACAACCTAATAGCTCAGGATGGATGGTTGAGTGTGTCTTTCAGTAAGTGCTATTTGCTGAGAGCTATTAAGTTCTTGCTCAGCAGATTCAATGTGCTGACTTCTGTGCAGAATTTTGAATCAGAAACCTAGCAGACAACTTTTGTGGTCCCGTCATTACGCCAGGTCCCTTCCTTTTTGAGGTAACTTTGGAATTATTTTTCCAAAGTAGAGACAAGATGTCCTGAATTACCCATTGTTTGAAATGGTCTCACATGAGATGAGAAGAGTACTATTTGTGAAAAGACTGGCCAAGTTTGTGGGTGAGGAGATATTTTTCTGGGGTAGAGCCAAATAACTAATCAAGTTGCAACCTAACACAAGAATTTGGTCTCTCTCTCTCTCTCTCTCTCTCTCTCTCTCTCTCTCTCTCACACACACACACACACACACACACACAGACACACACACACACAGACACACACACACACACACACACACACACACACACAAATATCCTTTAAGAGCACTTTTCAAAATTTTCCATTAAAAAAGAAGCAAAAATAACAAGAGAAATGAGTACAGGATCCTTATTCCTGCCTCAAAACTTGGAAGACCTGAAAATTCTGTACAAAGAACTGGGCTCAAGTTCAAAATACCCATCCAGCTTATGAATTTTCCCTTAAAATATATTATTTTTTGTGGTTGCACAGGCTCCTGTGCTGAATATGGGCCCTAGATCAGATCAATGGGGTTTATGGTTTACAGTATTTATATATATTTCCCATATTTGGGAGCTACTCTCTTCCCTGATCCAGCTTTCTAGTTTTATTTTCAGCTCTGACACCATCTCCTCAGAGAATACCTTTAGCCCACTTGCATGCAAGCTCAGCCTACGGCAAAAATTAGTAAAGTCATGGGCCCCTTGGAATATACCTAAAATAGACCTACTAGCCTTTTCAAAATGGAGACCCCCAATCTCATCTGCTCTATTCTTACCTTTAGGTTCCTGATTATTAAAGTTTGTTCTGCTTTACATCTTAATGCTTTTCAGCCAATAAATTGATTGCAGATGCTCCCATGACGCCAACTTGAATTCCCTGGGCAGACAACCTCACCAATGTGTCCTGGAGCCCTGCCTCCCCAGCACCCTGCCCCACTAGGGAAAGATAGAAACTGGATGGGGGATGGATCCACCTGCCAACACCCATGTCCAGCGGAGAAGCAATTACAGAAGCCAGACCTCCCACTTCTTGTACCCATAATGATTCTGGGTCCATACTACCAGAGGGATAAAGAATAAAGAAGCTTCAAATAGAGGGGATGGGATATGGAACTCTGGTTGTGGAAACTGTGTGGAATTGTACCCCTCTTATCCTACAGTCTTGATCATTATTAAATCAATCAATATATATATGCATATATATAATTTTTGCATTGTGAGATGTACGATTATAAAATAAGTGTATTGCTTAGCAACTGAAACATTTAATTTTTCTTATCTGTTCAAATTACTTAGCTAAATTCATTCTTCTAGGAATAACTATGTTTACCTTGTCACCTGTGGTTTGGTACAGCTTACGGAATATTGCCCCTACTGTGAATACAGTTATTTTGAGGAAAGGTTCACAAGTACACAAGACAGACTGAACAAACATATTTAAGAACAATATTTTGCATAAGAGGATGCCCGTAGAAGCTCTTTTACAATCCCTATTCTTTGTCTATATTTTCGTTTATGTAAGCAGGGAGGCGAGGCAGCAGGTGAAGCTCAGGACTTATCTGTGTGGTGGTCGTGGTTTGAGCCCTGACATGACAGACACTAGAGAAAGTGGAGCTCTAGTTGGTCTCTCTCTCCCACACATAAAATCAACAGTCATTTTAAAAATTATCTATATTTATTTATTGGGTAGAGACAGCCAGAAATCAAGAGGGAAGGGGATAATAGAAGGGGAGAGAAAGAGACGCCTACAGTATTGCTTTTCACTTGAAAAGCTTTCCCCCTACATGTGGGGATCAGAGGCTGGAACCTGGGTCCTTGCACTCAAACTGGTGTACCACCACCTGGTCTCTAACATCAACAGTCTTTAAAAATAATAACTCATCTTCTTTGGACCATATGGATTATTAAAATGCAGATAGTATGTATATTAATGTAATATTCCTATTTGCAAGTGATGGTGTTTGGGGGCATAATTAGACACAATCTATTTTGCTTAGAATTTTAAGTGTCTAAAACTAGCAAAATATTAACTTAACTTATTTTACAGAAACTAAAGCTTCAAATTCACATATCTAATAACCTTCTAGCAAATGTGAAGATGTCCACTTTACTGTGGTAGTTAATTCTCTACATTGACTTGGTCAGGCTATAGGGCCAAGGTGCTTGCTCAAACACCATACTGATGTCACTGTGATAAGACTAGTTAGATATGATGAATATTTATATCAATTTTAATATTTTTATTTATTTATTTTCCCTTTTGTTGTCCTTGTTGTTTAGCATTGTTGTAGTTATTGATGTCGTTGTTGTTGGACGGGTCAGAGGGCTCGAACCGGGATCCTTACACCGGTCCTTGCGCTTTGCGCCACATGCACTTAACCCGCTGCGCCACTGCCCGACCGCTTAGATGTATATTTTCTACATGAAATACCATTTTAATCCATGAAAAGCTGTCTGTTTTTCTCCCCGTCATTAGTCTTTTTTCCCCCCTCCATCTTGAGGGTTTCACCACTGCAGGACAAGTTTTTGAGAGAGGGAAGGAGGGAGGGAGAGAGAAGGGGGGGGGGAGATGCTGGGGGAGAGAGAGAGAAGCTGAGAGAGAGAAGCTGGGACCTGGGGTGGGGTGGGGGGGAGAGAACAGCACTAAAGCCTCCTCTAATGCAGTGGGGGCTGGACTTGAATTGCAAATGCAAAAGCAATGAATGCACTGTACAAGTGAATTATTTTTCCTGCCTTCTCCTTCATTAGTCTGTTTCTAAAAACAGTTTTATTCTAATATCTCTACTCAACTGCCAAGGGTTGTCTGTTTGTTTTATCAGAGCACCACTCAGTTCTAGCTAGTGGTAGTGCCAGGGAATGAGATGGAGAGCCTTCACAAAGCACTGTGTTCTATCCTTGCACTGTCTCTCCAGTCCTCAACCTATAGGCTTTCGGACTTCGGACTTTATCATCACACAGTAAGTGTCTGGTTAGCTGGTCTAGCAATGAGTAAATCAGAGAAAATCATCTGTTGCTAAGTGCAGTGCCAATCATATCAGGGAAATATTAGTGACATTCATCACCTCAGAGCTGGTGTCTCATGGAGGGAGGGCCGGGACTTGAGACCATGCCAGCAAAAAAAAAAAAAACCAGAATCCTAGAATTTCTCTTTTTTATTTTTTTCTTTCAGAAAGAATTTCTAGGCCATTGCTCCTGCAATAAAATAAACTTATTTCTCATTGTTCAAAAACTGGATTGGCAAATAAAGCAAGCAACACTCACCCTTTCATTCTAAAAGAACTTATTTTAAATGTTTTACTTTGTTTAAATATTTATTTTCCCTTTTTTTGTTGCCCTTATTGTATAACATTGTTGTGATTATTGATGTTGTTGTATAGGACACAGAGAAATGAAGAGAGGAGGGGAAGACAGAGAGGGGGAGAGAAAGACAGACACCTGCAGACCTGCTTCACCACCTGTGAACCAACTCCCCTGCAGGTGGGGGGAGCCGGGCCTCGAACCGGGAACCTTACGCCGGTCCTTGTGCTTTGCACCACCTGCACTTAACCCATTGCACCACCGCCCGACTCCCAAGAGTACTTATTTTATCAATGTGACACATTCTATTTCCCTGTATGCTTCTAAATCTATGTATTCTTATAAAAAGAGCCAGGTACATTCCTAAGGGCTAAGTCTTCACCCATGTCCAGTGATACAGGAACCAGCAGTGGCAGGAATCTAACTGGCTTGCTGAAATGAAGTCAACTCAATCACCATATTACAAGGTGATAGTACTGGCGATCTCACTCTTTCCCAACCACACATACACACACTGGTCACATAGGAGAACTTTTTACTTGGTGAAGCATTTCTTTATTTGCACTTTGTCTCAAGCCTAATAACTCATATTAACTTACTATGATCATACTGTAAAGGTGGGTTATTGTGTAGTCACAGAAAGAACATACAGGGGGCCAGGCGGTGGTGCGCCCTGTTAGGAGCACACAGTACTATGCACAAAGACCAGCACAAGGGCCTTGTTTCCAGGCCCCACACCCCACCTGCAGGGGGGACCCTTCATGTGTGGTGAAGCAGGTCTGCAGTTGTCTCTCTTCCCCTCCTCTCTCAATTTCTCACCACCAGGAGTGTGGATTTGTAATGTGGACACAGAGCCCCAGCTATAACACTGGTGGAGAGAGAGAGAGGAGGAGGAGGAGGAGGAGGAGGAGGAGAAGGAGGAGGAGGAAGAAGAAGGAGGAGGAGGAGAAGGAGGAGGAGGAGGAGGAGGAGGAGAAGGAAGAAGAAGGAGGAGGAGGAGGAGGAGGAGAAGGAAGAAGAAGGAGGAGGAGGAGGAGGAGGAGAAGGAAGAAGAAGGAGGAGGAGGAGGAGGAGAAGCAGGAGAAGGAAGAAGAAGGAGGAGGAGGAGGAGGAGAAGGAAGAAGAAGGAGGAGGAGGAGGAGGAGAAGGAAGAAGGAGGAGGAGGAGGAGGAGGAGGAGGAGGAGGAGAAGGAGGAGAAGGAAGAAGAAGGAGGAGGAGGAGGAGGAGGAGAAGGAGGAGAAGGAAGAAGAAGGAGGAGGAGGAGGAGGAGGAGAAGGAAGAAGAAGGAGGAGGAGGAGGAGGAGAAGGAAGAAGAAGGAGGAGGAGGAGGAGGAGGAGAAGGAGGAGAAGGAAGAAGAAGGAGGAGGAGGAGGAGGAGGAGGAGAAGGAGGAGAAGGAAGAAGAAGGAGGAGGAGGAGGAGGAGGAGAAGGAGGAGAAGGAAGAAGAAGGAGGAGGAGGAGGAGGAGAAGGAGGAGAAGGAAGAAGAAGGAGGAGGAGGAGGAGGAGGAGGAGGAGAAGGAGGAGAAGGAAGAAGAAGGAGGAGGAGGAGGAGAAGGAGGAGGAGAAGGAAGAGGAGAAGGAAGAGGAGGAGAAAGGGAGGAAAGGAAGGGTAGGGAGAAAGGGAAGGAAGGAAGGAAGGAAGGAAGGAAGGAAGGAAGGAAGGAAGGAAGGAAAATAACATTTTATAATAAAGACAAGACTGAACTTGAATCTTTGACTGAAAGAGTTATATGACTTTCCCAAGAGTACACAACCAGAAAATGGAAAATCTTGGTTTCATCTATAAAATGAATATATAATAGATCTTTTCAAAGTTGAGGTAAAGGTCCAATTAATATTTAAGTATCCAGAACATAATAGGTACTTAAATGAATATTTACTAGTTGTATCATACATAACTAAAGTATGAGTGCTAATTTTTATAAATACATTAAAAAAATGATCTGTCACTGCTCAGCTCTGGCATTATGGTGATGCTGAGGAATGAACTTGGGACCTCTGGAGGCTCAGACATAAAAGCTTTTTACATAATCACTATGCTATCTCCCCCAGGAGGCCAAAATATGAGTTGAGAAAGAGTAGACTATGGTTTACATTTTAATGCATGAAATGCCTAGCCACAGTGATTTTTGTGTAATATCATTCAAGAACGCCTGCAGTTTGACCAAAAACTTTAAAATGAACAGCGTCTAGAGTTCAGTTCAATTCCAGTTAGCAAAGTAAGAAGATAGAATGAGAAAATCATTTTCAGATGTAGTTCCTGTAAATGTAATATTAGGACATGAATACTATAACAAATCTAAGACCTTGGTCTCACGTGAAGTAAGGTCATGACAACATTTGAAACTGGAAAAAACTGGAGTAAAAGGGATACTCGATGTTCAATGTTTTATGTTAATGTATGTAACTAAAAATGCCTTTTGACAGAACAAAGAATTTCAAGGACTTTTAAAAAGTATATTATTTCATTATATGTTAATGATGAGGCCAACTTCTGACTTGGAAATAGTTAGTTTAAAAGTAGGAATTGGCAGTGTAGTTTGGAGAAAACAATGAGATACATTATGACTGTTTAAGATAAATGTGCGCAGCCACAATAATCTGTGTATATAAACATTTTCTATTTTTTTAATTCATCATTTGAACCCCTGTTTTTATCTGAGAGGAATTTTACATTGAATACTTTTCAGATATAGTAAAAATCATCTCAGACCTGACTTTAGAAATAGTGAATATCTTGCCTACCTGAAAAGGTAATGTTCAATAGAAATATTCCAATCTTGTTTCCTGAAGACTTTTCAGTATATGACTATAGTTTAGAAGTAAATAATGTACATACTAAAAGTAATCTAACTTATCTAAAAGTTCTTGTTTATAGTTTATATCCATGAACAAGAGAAAAATTCAATTATATATATGTAACAGAATTCAGAAAGAGCAGAAAGAGTAAGACACATAATTCAGAGATCAAGATTTGAAAGCTATACTCTTTTCCAAAAAAAAAACATTCAAGGACAAAAGTTCTAAGATTTTAATGTATAAGAAAAAAATTTTAGAGTGATTAAGATGAAAACAGAAGGATAAAACTCTTTACTCCTAATCTGAGTAAGATAAGTCTAAAAATGGATATTTCTGTTTCTCCTCAGGTCACTACATATAAGTCTCAGAAAATTTAACCCATTTATTTTTACTGGAAGTTTTCTGTAGGGGGTATGCTAATGAAAATTTCACAGCTTGAAGCTATACAATTCTAAATATGTACAAATATCATTATATACTTATTTAATTTTCAAAGAAATTATGAAATGATATGGGTATTGAATTAATGAAGTATTATAATGAAGTCTCTTTTAAATACTTACAAATAAAGGTAAGAACTGTTTAATAAATTCTACATAGAACACCACCAGATTACTTTTGACCAAAGCTTCAAAAGGTTCAAGAACAATAACACTGTTTAAAACACTTGCATTGGGAATTAAATGATTTAATGGCACTTAATCCGATGTTGAGATTTACATTGCTGAACACAGAATTTGTGATTCTCTAAACTGAGAGGTCAGTGCAAGCAAACTATAGGCTGAATGAGTTTGTATAATAACAGAAAGAGCAATACTTACCTTTATTCATTCTCCTCACAGAGAATCTGAGTAGAATGTTCACTGCTAAGCAATGGTAAAAAAAAATTCTTTGGTTAATAATAAAAGGAAAAAAAAAAAACTCCCAGACACCAAGAACTTGAGTTAACCATTGACACTGGTTTGTTCCTACAGTTCCACCCTGGGAATCTACCAAGGTAGCCCTTGACATCTTATAAGCTGGCAATAACCAGTCAGCTGAGACTGAGGTTAACTCACCACTGCTGTACCTCTCTCTCTGAAGCAGGTTCACTGTGAAGGTCATTCAAGCATACTTTGACTGCATTTTCACTGAGTCAGGGAGAGAAAGGAGGAAGATTTCTCAAGCCAGAAATATGCTCAACAATGCCAGTAAGTGACTCAAATATTTACAAATAGGATTGTGGAGAGCTAATCTATGGACATGCTCCAGCCAGTTTTCAGATTGAGTCTCCACAATGCAAAGCAACTCTTTTCACACAAACTCTTTCTCTAGCTTCCAGTAGGTGAGAGTTGAGGTGCCAAAGAGAACCCAGAGAAGACAGCTAGAAATAGTTAAGCATGGGGGTGGGATTGGGTGGGCAGGTGGTGGTGCACCTGGTTGAGTGCACATGTTACAATTCGCAAGGTCCCCAACTGTAGGGGGGAAATGCTTTGCGAGTGGTGAAGCAGTGCTGCAGGTGTCTGTCTCTCTTCTTTTCTATCTGCCCCATTCCCTAGATTTCTGGCTCTCTCTCTTTAGTAAATAAAGATTTTTTTTAAAAAAAGAAATAGTTAAGCACCTAGTCATTTACTTATTCAGTATGTTTTTAATGACTATCCTATGTGGCACAGTTTCTCAACTGGATAATCACTCAGAAGTTGTTGCACACTCTGTAGTTCAGCAATAGGTGCTAAGGGCTACAGTGAAATGGTGAGGGTCTGTGTGTTCCAGTTGGCTGCTCCCAAGTCAGAAACATGAAACCATTGGTGAAGAAGTAGTTCTAAAAATAGCAGTCAAGAGAAATGGTGGGGGGGGGGGGAGAGGTGGTCACAAAGAAGTAAATAACAATTGTAAATTCTTCAGAACCTAAGTGAGTGATACTCAGGAGCGTTCAAAGGTGTACTGTGCTGGCAGGAATTAGTGTATTCTTTTATTCCAAAGAGCAGTGGTGGAGGACCTAGAACCCACCTGTGAGTTGATTAACCCCTTATATTCAAGAAGGGGCAAATTCTATGTTCTGACCATACTTGTTATCCTGTGCTTGCCGGATTTCTCTCTCTCTCTCCCCTACCTCCCTCTCTCTCTTCTTTCCCATAAAAAAATATGCAAAATCACACTTCAATGTTGGTTCAGCCACTTACTAGGTTTGCTCTATCAGGAGCTGATTAATCTTTGTGCGATCCTCAGTATAATGTGGTAATAATAACAGCAACCACCTCAGGCAAATAATTAGTATCCACAACCCACTACATATCTATCTATCATGCGGATTCTGGTTTTTTGATAGGAGCACGCGATTAGCAACCAGGTTACAGGTAAGAGAAATTGAAACCTCCAAGGGATCTTTTTCAATTACCTATTGCAGTGGACTTAGAATATGCCTTTTGTGATATATATATATATATATATATATAGAGAGAGAGAGAGAGAGAGAGAGAGGGGGGGAGAGAGAGAGAGAGAGGGAATAGAGAAACACCTATATTTCCGTTCTGATGGAGACAGCTTTTATAGTGGTTTATCCATAATAACTCTTAGTAGTTTGCTGATTATTATTATTTGTCCTGCTTAATTACTGATTTTTTTTCCCTGAAATCTGAGCTCCTCTTATCAGTACTCTCCAAACACAAGGATACACATACACATCCCCAGGCCCCACTTAACAAGGACAGTTTCAGGAACGCTGGTTTTGTTTGGGTGTATTTGGACTGATCTAACAAGATGAAGCATCAAAATACAGCGTAAAAAAGAGCACAGAGAAGGGCCAGACAGGAGGCAAGATGAGAAAATTGGACAGCTTCCCAACTCCAGTCGAGTCAGATCACCACAGCATGGCTTCTTTTTTTTTTTTTTGGTTTGAAGTAAATTCCCAGAACACACCCATACTCACATGTAACCAGAAAAACACTTTCTAAAGCCAAATAATAATGCTATCTGGGTTGCCTTTTGGTTGCATGGCTATGCCTCTTAAATCTACCTTCACCAAGAATGACTTTTTATTGAAGTCATACTTTGATAAATTTAACAGTCTGCCCTACCTCCTCCCCCCCTAAAAAAGACAGGAGAAATTCAAGCAAATTGAAAGTAAATGTCTAACGTTTGTCAAAGTACAAGATAATGATGAAAGTGAGTGCAACCCCGTTGTGATTCTCTTTTCCAATATTCTCCTTTTTTAAATAATCCGCATTTTGATGTTCACTGATTTTACTAGGGGTATACAGTTAAACTAGATAAAAGAATAACCCATTACGTAGTCTTAAGATATTGCACCTGTGGTTCTTGATAAATAAATTCTTGATTAAATAAATAAATTGCCATGTCTCCTGCTTTAGTAAAGCCCCTGAAATAAGAATGACACTGATATTTACTTATTTATTGCAGAGAAGAGGACTTACACTTACACATATGCAATTTCACTGGTTTGGGGTGACTTCGTCATTGAGGGAGGGACATGACAGTACCAGAATTTCCTCGTGTCATAGCGCCTCTCTTGTGAGCTGGGGTTTGAACCTGAGGACACACATAGAATAAGACTTGCATCCTAGCTGGTAGGCTGTCTTCTGTGGGCCTAGATGCTATATAGGTTTTTTAAATGATGGGAAAAGGCTTAAAATAGAAGTCATATTTTATGGCATTTCGAGATCATATGAAAATAAATTTCATGGCCTAGAAATAAAATTTAACTGGAACATAGTCGCATTCACCCTCTGGCATATTCTTAATATCTACTTTCACCCTACAATGGCAGAATTCAGTGACACTCGGGATATCAACAGATATCATCCAATTTCCATGTATTACATGTTTAGTATTTGGATTCGTACAGAATATTTGCTCATTTCAAGCTAGCTATACAATTTACTATTCTTCAAAGGCAATATTCCTCTTATTTGATTAAGATGTTTCCTCATCTGGTTAACTCTAAGTCAACTACATGTCCTTATTCATTCAGTCCTTCACTTTCAAAGTCTTTTAAAAATATTTATTTATTTATTTATTATTGGATAGGAGCAGAGAAATTGAGAGGGGTGGGGGACATAGAGAGGGGAAAAGACAGAGAGACACCTGCAGCCCTACTTCCTCACTCCTGAAGCTTCTCCCTTGTAGGTGGGGACCAGGGGCTTGAACTTGGGTCCTTATGCATTGTAGTGTGAGCCCTTAACCAGGTGCGCCACCACCTGGCCCCTCACTCCTTCACTTTCATTTATTCCTTTACTATCAGAATTGCCATTAGGGCTTGGTGTCTGCATGAAGACTTCCCTGTTCCCAGTAGCCCAGTAGTGAAGATAAAAAGGTGAGAGTCGGGGGGTCAGGTGGTAACACAGTGGGTTAAGCACACATGGTGCAAAGTGCAAGGACCAGCCTAAGGATCCCGGTCCGAGCCCCCGGCTCCCCACCTGCAGAGGAGTCGCTTCACAGTTGGTGAAGCAGGTCTGCAGGTGTCTGTCTTTCTCTCCCCCCCCTGTCTTCCCCTCCTCTCTCCATTACTCTCTGTCCTATCCAACAACGATGACATCATCATCAACAACAATAGTGACCACAACAAGGCTACAACAACAAGGGCAACAAAAGGGGAAAAAATGGCCTCCAGGAGCAGTGGATTCATGGTGCAGGCACTGAGCCCCAGCAATAACCCTGGAGGCAAAAAAAAAAAGTCAGAGTCTTCGGAGCACACAGAGAAGGAGCACTTGGGGGAACATGTCGCTAAAGCACAGAGGATCAGTAGTAGAAAAACTACTGTATGTGACAGCATAAAAGCAGACATGTCATTATACACCACCCAAGCCCACTGAATCATGAGCAAACCCTAATGTCAAGTATATTCTTGGAGTGCATTTGATGTGTCAAAGTAAATTCATCCTTGAAAGAGCATATACCACTCTGGTGAGGGATTTTGGATTGGGGAAGGCTTCACATGTGTAGGGATTGGCGGCCTACAGGAAATCTCTGTATCATTTCATTTTACCACAACCTCAAAATTAATCTTAAAAATAAATCCTGACACCCTCCTCACCTACCTCCTATTATACGTGCCTCACTCACTCCAAAGCTAACCTTGTCAGACAAAGTAAGGATTACAAACAATGAATAAGGGCAAGAGACAGGCACACTTTACTGATGACTCTTCAGTCACTACCAGGCCACCCTGTCACCTGGGGCCCTAGTCAGGGAGTCCAGGGATTCCCACACAGACATGATGGGCTTAGACCTCTAACAGATCTCTATAGACACTGTCGCTGGGCATCTCCATCAGAAACAACATAACAGGCCTCTTTATGGGACCCTATTGTCGTCAATGTGGATCAACAATGGTAGGGAATGGTCCATTCTCTGAAGGGAGGTTGGGTAACATATTCTACCTACTAACCAAGGAAGACGGGTCCTGAAATTAGTGCAACCTAGAATGTTCCTAGCCATGACCACAGAATGTGAATTCAGATCCACAGGGTTGCAGAGGTTACACAGGCTCCTGTGCTGAATATGGGCCCCAGATCAAACACATGGGGTTTACAGTTAACTATAGTTACATAATTTTCCCATATTTGGGAGCTACTCTCTTCTCTGATCCAGCTTTCTAGCCCTTTTTCCAAGTATGACACCATCTCCCCAGACAATAACCTGGCTCCACCTGCATGTTAGCTGTCAGCCTCAGGCAAAACCGAGTAAAGTCATGGGCCCCTCGGAATAGACCTAAAATAAGCCTACTATCTTTTTCCAAAACGGAGACCCCAAATCTTCATCTAAAATATTCTTACCTATAGGCTCATGATTAGTCAACGATTTGTTCTGCTATATATCTTAACTCTTTTTCAGTTACCAGGTTCCAGGATGCTACCATGATGCCAACCTAAAATCCCTGGGCAGACGACCCACCAATGTGTCGTGAAGCCCTGCGTCCCCAGAGCCCTGCCCCACTAGGGAAAGAGAGAGACAGGCTGGGAGTATGGATCCACCTGCCAACGCCCATGTTCAGTGGGGAAGCAATGACAGAAGCCAGACCTTCCACCTTCTGCACCCCACAATGACCCTTGGTCCATACTTCCAGAGGGATAAAGAATAGGGAAACTATCAAGGGAGGAGCATGGATATGAGCTCTGGGTGTGGGCACTGTGTGGAAATGCACCCCTCTTATCCTATTGTCTTGTCAATACTTCCATTTTATAAATACAAGTGTTAAGAAAAGGTTTAAAAAAAGAAACCTTCTTTCCTCTTAGCATCTGATACTAACTCCTTTCTTGCGTACTGTAACCACCAATTAATGATTTATTTTAAAAGTTATTCAATATATTATTCAATATTCAAGAGAAATAATATTCAATATAATATTCAAGAGAAAGTTTGATAATTCAAGAGAATATTTGGGGGGCATCAATGGAATTCAAGAGAATATTCAAGAGAAACTTTAGGGGGCATCAATGGGATTCAAGAGAATATTCAAGAGAAACTTTGGGGGGCATCAATGGGATTTTAACACACAGGGATGACTTTTTCAGGGAGAAATACAGAGGCAGGAACAGGGAGGGAAGGATGCCATAGCACTAAAGCTTCCTCCTTTAGCATGGGGACCAGGCTTGAGCCTGGATTGTGCATATGTCAATGCAAGTACATTATCCAGATGAGATCTTTTGTTGTTCGTAAGAATAAACTTTTTCTTATCTCCAGGGTTATTGCTGGGGTGCAGTGCCTGCACCACGAATCCATTGCTTCTGTAGATGCTTCTGGAGACCATTTTTTCCCCTTTTGTTGCCCTTGTTGTTCCATTATTGTTGTAGTTATTATTGTTGTTGTTGTTGTTGTTGCTGTCCTTGGATAGGACAGAGAGAAATGGAGAGAGGAGGGGAAGACAGAGAGAGGGAGAGAAAAACAGACACCTGCAGACCTGCTTCACTGCCTGTGAAGTGACTCCCTGGCAGGTGGGGAGCCGGGGACTTGAACCGGGATTCTTACGCCGGTCTAGAATAAACTTTTAAAAGCCACATGTGCTTTTGTTCTATATATTGTTGTTCTTTGCTTCATGTCTCACTTCTGTCACCACATTTCAAATATGAGTGAGTAAAGCCGGACTAAATCTTATCCATCTTAAAATCCAGTATAATGTCTATCAGAAAACTAACACAGCTGATACTAAGGAATGAATGTTTCTTTTATGAAGCCCTGACATATTTGAGATGCTAAGCACTTGCTTATTTTACTTTTCTGGACTCCTTGATTTAGCTTCTACTTTAATACATATCCCTTTCATTCTGTTCCTTCTCTCACATCTACTGAGGTCTAAGACCTTCTTGCTACCAAATAATCCCATCTCGATAGTTAAGTACACTGCACTTGACTTTTCTCTCTTTATAATCCAAGCCTTGTTTCCCTTCATTGTGTGTATATGCCCTGCATAGTATACATGATGAGAGAAAGAGGAAAAAGAAAGAAGGAAGATGAAGAGGAGTGTGAGAGGAATTGACTTTCCTCATGAGCAGTCCTCCTCAGCATGTCCGTAAGATGCACGGGTCAGACAGATAGTTAACTGACCAAGGCCCAGACTGGAGCCGCTACGCCATATAAGAGGCGACATGGTACCTGATAAAGCACTGGTGCAGTGGTGTCTCTCCCTCTCAAACTCACAACCTAAATGGACAGCTGCTCATAGTGAGGATATCCTACAAGCAAGAGCCTCTATCTCTGCAAAAACTATATATACACACACTATTTCAACAAATGATATAAGTAACAATGGTGAGATGGCATCAGTTTAAAAACTTGCTATACTGGTCTAGGAAGACAAAAAGACTTTCATGCCTGAGGCTCTGAGGTCCTTGGTTCTATCCCCAGCACCACCGTAGTCCAGAGCTGAGCAGTGATTTGATCTCTCTAGTACTTTGCACCACCTGCACTTAACCCGCTGCGCTACCCCCTGACATGATCTCTGTATTACTATCTCTCTTTTAAAAAATTTTCCACACTGGTGAAATGTCTTTTTAATTTTTTTATTATATTTATTTATTTATTGGATAGAGACAGCCATAAATCAAGAGGGAAGGGGAGAGGATAGAAAGGAAGAGAGACAGAGGGACACCTGTAGCCCTGCTTCACTACTCATGAAGCTTTCCTCCTGTAGGTGGGGACCGGGGGCTTGAACCTGGGTCCTTGCGCACTGTAACATGTGCGCTCAACCAGGTGTGTCACCACCTGGCCCCACTATCTCTCTCTCTCTTTATAGAATATTTTAATGTGTTTACTACTGGACAGAGACAGAGAGAAATTGAGAGGCGGGAGGGGAGGTAGAGAAGGAGAGAAACAGAGAAATAACTGTAGCCCTGCTTCACCACCTGAAAAGCCTTCCCTCTGCAGGTAGGAACCAGGGGCTTGAACCCGGGTCCTTGTGCACTGTCATGTGTGTGTGCCCTTAACCAGGTACATCACTGCCTGACGCCGTCTATTTCTATCTCTATCTTTCATTAAAATGAAATAAATAAATATTTCTTTTAAAACTGAGAAGGCTATATCTCTAAAAATTTCTCTCAGGTGTTAAAGTCCTTATGGTTACTGTAGACAGCATAAGTAAGGATAGAAAGATTCTGTAGAAATCATTCACCACCCTTGATTTCGTTGGGCTACAATAATTCTAATTGCTTTCCCAATTGTTCACAAGTAATTCATAATTGAAACTATTCAAGGATTTTCACCTTGATTTTTACTTTTGTGAAGGGCCTCTTGCATTAAATGCAAACAGATGGGTTTCTGTAATTTCCACTACTCGGGAGCTGCAAGTTAAAGAGACCTTTTGGAGCACTGTTGCTGTGCTTCTCATTTCTACCACATTGACATTACGTTTGAATGGAAACTGTGTTTTCTCCACTGTTCAGCATGCCACTGGTGTGATCGAATATCTGAAGGTAGTAAGCCCAAGCATTGGGCAAGTCTCATTCTTCTGCAAGTTTTTGTAAATGGAAAAGTTGTCACCCACTTCAAGAACGTCTGGCTTCACTCAAAAGGGACAGATCGGACGTCAGTTTCAAAGATACTTTTGGTTTTATTAACTCTGTCCTTATCTAGGGGGGAAGACCTGAGATAATTACATGAATACTTTATGCCCCAAATCCCTACTAACATCATTATCACATTGTTTACTTTGTTAGGAAATGATTGAAGGAAATTAATTTATCTGCATCACTTCCTTAATTCTTTCTCAATTTTTATATGGGTTTACAATACTGTCTTTCCTAGCACACACCTCGTAGATCCTTTTGAACAGCAGGGATGGAATGTGAAAAGGTAGGTGCTTGTTGCTTCTCTCCCTTCCAAGTTATTTTCCCTCCTAATGCTTTCCTTTCTCCCCTCAAAAATAAAAATTAAAAGTGATATTTCTTTTGACAGCTGGTAACTAATCCCACCTTAGCAGGAAGGAGAACAGGAAACCAGCAAAGGAATTTTCCATTCCTATGTCCCTTTTAATTTTTTTCCACATCAGGTACTTTTCAAACCTAGACATTTCCCGTGAGTCTGTATATCTTCTTGTTTTGTCTACCAGGGTTGAGTGTTCTTTAACTTCTGCTTTGCCGAAGAAAAAACTGACTGAACTGCTGTTTGTATTTGCAGGAGGGAGGAGAATTTGAGAGCATTTAAATCTCCAAAGGGAATATAACTGAAATCTAATGCCTTTGCTTATGCAAACAGAACTTTTTCTTTCTTTTTCTTTTTTTCCTTGTAAAGATAAAGTTCATGCAGCTAGTCTCTCAAACCACAAATCAAAATGCCTCATATTGTAATAAGAAGAACTACTTGACTTAAAGTCAGTCTGCTTAGCCATCTTTTCTTGACTAGTTTTACTTTATTCCTTTTTTCATTTCTTCCTTCTTTGTTTAGATACTACAGGCCTCAGTGTATTTTTATGTCCCACAACTGCCACAGTGTATATAATGACAAGCAGGGGGAAAAGAAAAAGAACATCAACTTGAACTTGCCTCCAAATTCAAAAGAATTTTCAAAGAGTAATGTAGTTCAGAATGTTCACAACACAATTTATCATATTTCCAACAATATAGTTTTAACAATGAAATTATAATTTTCTAAAGTTAGTGACCTGAATAAACTATGAATAAAACTAAGTTCATATCATTTCAAATTAAACAATATGATTAAAGGTTGTTACTGTAACATACCAGATTCTGCATCAATGACTTAATGCATTCGCTGATCTAACATGAAGACTTTAGGCAAGTTTCCAACTGTATGTTTTCATAATCTACTAACAAGACAAACTTTAAAAAAATGAGAGAGTATTTGTTGAATCTATGAGTAGTAAGAGTTGCTCTGGATACATCTCACACATTTTCTCATTTGTTTTCCTCATTTAGTCAATGACTATAGACCTAGATGTTTTATGTTATCTGGGTGAGCATTCTTGCCTATTTATTTATTTTTACCACCAGAGGACTGCTGAGTTCTGGCTCCTGGTTGTACAGAGGACTGAATTTGGGATCTTGCAGCCTCGGGCACACAAGTCTCTTTGAATAACCGTTATGCTAAAGAGAGAGAATACCAGAGTATCACTTTGGCACCTGAGATACCAGGGATGAAACTGGTACCTCATATTTCCATAGTTCAGGGCATTACTCACTGTGCCACCTGCCAGGGCTTGCTCACTCATGCTCTCGTTCTCTCTCTCTCTCTCTCTCTCTCTCTCTCTCTCTCTCTCTCGCACATACCCTAGAGTTATCTATAAGGCTCAGTGCTGGCACAGGAACCCACCACTCCTGGTTACCATGCCCCCCTTTTTTCCTTCTATTTCTTTATTTGATAGGATAGAGAAAAACTGAAAGTGGATGGAGACTTAGAGAGGGAGAGAGAAAGATAAAACCAGCAGATCTGCTTCACCTCTTGTGAGGCATCCTCCTTGCAGGTGGGGAGTGGGAGCTCAAACCCTGGTACTTGCACATGGTAACATGTGTGTTTAACCTGGTGCCCCACCCCGGTCTCTCACTTCTTACTGACCCTAGATTATTTATCCAGGAGGTCTGGCAACTTAAACCAGATCTCTCAACCACTTGTTGTTGCCTAAGCCTAAGTCAAATAAATCTTTCCTTAGTTAAAAAAAAATACCTATATATTATCTTCATTAGATATCACTAAGAACTCCCAGATTAAATTCTATCATCTGCAAATGAGTAAAATGATTTTATATCTCTAATTCTAAATAATGCCACCTAATGAAAAAAAATAATCACAACTAAATCACAACTAAACTAAATGGAAATCTCAAAACCTGAAGCTTCAGCTATCTGTTGAGACAAAATTAAAATTCAAGATAAGGAAACTGTAGCAAGTAAATTTATCTTACTGTAATTTTCAAGGATTATTTAGTATAGGTTTAGTTTCTTTACCCAACTCAGAGCAAGAATATGTTTTAGGAATTCTCCACCCTATCTCAAATATTCGCTACTTCTTCATCGTGTTTCAGTTTGAGTTCTAAAATCCTAAAGAGAGTACGTAAAAACTTCTATCCTTTGCTTCTACCAGTTCACTGCAAACCGTGTGTGTAATACAGCCCTACTTCAAATTATAATTCTCTTTCCTCTAGTAAAGTTCATACTATGCCTATTTTATTTATTCACTCATTTAAATATATCCGAGTTTCTACTGAACTTCTAGATTACAGCAACTCTTTACACTTTTGTCTGAGTCTTTTACCAATTCTGTACTTAATCTAGAATGCTCATCTTGCACTGACGGTTTTTCTTAGCTTGATCTTATGTTTCAAAGGCATTACTGGGTAGCAATACATCCTTTCCCTCTCTTACACAATACCCATTTACCAAAACATTTAAAGGATAGATTGTTTCTTTATTTTAGACACTCCTGTACTAGAGCCTCACACATACATGATTCCACCATTCAAGGACTGACATTCTTTTTGTTGTTTTATTTCAGAGAGAGGTGGAAAAGGAAAGACATCACAGCACTCCTCCACCTTCTGTGAGTCCTTGCTAAGTGCCATGGTGATCCCATTTGAAGCTGAAGCCCAAACCAGGGCCTCACACTGTAAAAGAAAAGCTAAAAACTACTGAAACAATATATAATGTTCTTGAGTAGGTGAGATGGCGGGGCTCCCTTAATAGCCAGAATCTGAGGACAGGGAAGCAACACAGCAGCTTACAGTACAGACCACCCTGCTTGAGACTCTGAGGCCCCAGATTCAATCCTTGGCTCAACCATCAGCCAGAGCTGAGCAGGGCTCTGGTTTAAGAAAAGGGCAGGGGGGTAATGGTGGGATCAGGACTGCATGTCCACTTAGCTCTATACTTCCTAATCTGAACCCACCCCACTATTGCTTGGCCAATGAGTAGACAGCAAACACTGTTCTCATAGGGCAAAGTAGTCAAGATTGATTCTTTTTCTGCCATGTAAACCTTTTTTTTTTTTTTTCTGCAAAACAGAACCCAAGTGGAAGTTGATACAGGAATCCACACTGCAAAATGAAAAAAAAATCCATTTTTTATTTATCAGATAACACTTAGTGACTTGGGTAAAGTAACATTGCATCACCCTGGCATTAATAAAAAGGCCAGTTCATTCCATTAGGAAATCAGTGAGATGAATCGTAATGAAAAACCAAGATTCTTTGCCAGGGTTTAGCAAAAGCCATGAATAGCCCCGCTTAAAAGTTGAATTTCTTGTTTTCCTTCCTGTGTAGATCTCTTTGAAAAGGCAAGAAAATAGTTCATTTGGCCTCTGGAGAGATCATCTCAGAATATAATGTGCATCTAGCTAACTGGTTAGGTTCATCCTAGGTAAATGATGTAACAGGGCACTAGGAATAAAATGATCTGAGTTCAAATTGGAAAATCAAGAATTTCAAATATATTTACATTTTCTTGCTAAGTTACTGAGGGCAGTGAACAAATTTTACTTCATTGGATATAATACCTCTGAGGCCGATTAGTGCCCTACATCTTCATCTTTAGGACTCATTTCAAGTCCCCTGTCCTCACCTGCAGTGGGGAGCTTCGCAACTGCAGATGTCTCTCTCTTTCTCTCCCTTTATCTCCCCACTCCTCCCTTGATTTATCATCTCTGTCTCTATCCAAATAAATTAACACAGAAGTAAAAAGGGTATTTAAAATTAATAATGCAATGCATGAACTGAATAAAATAAAACTTACTGGGAAAATAGCTTGGGGTATCGTCTTCAAACATTTTATCAAAATACTCCAAACAGATAAGGAGAGGGCACACCTGATAGAGCAGCACCATGTACAAGGGGCCAGGTTCAAGTCCCATGACCCCACCTGCAAGGAGGAGGCTTCAGAAGTCGTAAGTGCAGTACTGTAGATCAGTCTCTCTCTCTCTCTCTCTCTATCTATCTATCTCTGCACTACCTCTCAAATTCTCTGTGTTCCTATCAAAAGAAGAGAAGAATAAGGAAGAAGAGAAAGAGAAGGAGGAAAGAAAGAAGGAAAAAGAGTGAGAGAGATTGAAAGAAAACAAAGAGAGAAAGAAAGAAACAGAAAGAGTTCTGCATCATCTCTCTGAAGGAAACTTCCTGTTTGTAAAGAATTTTTACAAAGACCCACTGTAAATGAAAAATAAGGGGCCACACCCATACTACACTTTTCATCATGTTTTTACTGTGAACCCAAAAAAACAACTTATAAAGCGTGTGCGCGCGCACGCACACACACACACACACACACACACACACACAGGATATCCTTGTAAACATCTCTTTGATGATTAGATTGATTCCTGAGAAATTATGTAAGACAACCCCTACCAAAAGTTATATTCAAAATTTCCTGTACCCGATAATGTTTTTTTTTAATGATATTCCTTAATTTTACAGCCACTTAATGAACTTTTTTTCCCATGTTAAACAAGAAACAGAGTCAAGATTAAGACAACTTGGAAATCCTAAACTTTTACAGAATTAAATGAATATAGACTTGTGGAAATAGAAGAATGTTAAATTTTGGAAGATTCACTTACAATCCCAATCTCTTGCTATTTTATCTCCAAGTCTACAAACAGAACACAACAGGAAGATCTGTAATTTCAGGGACAAAGGCCATGTATTGATTTAGTCAAGATGATAGACGAGGAGTAAGGAAAATACCCAAGCCTAGAAGTATAACTAAACAACACACCAGTGGGAAGGGAGTCTCAATGTTCAGTAACTTGCAAAATAAGATTTTGCTGTCATCTGAAAGCAATAATGACATTACAGAGAAATTTGCAAGATTCAGGTTTAAACAAATATATCTTTTAGGATTCTTAAATGTAACTAAGTATCAATTAATCAATCCATTCTGGGGATACCATGTGAAAACTATATTTTGTAGAAGTTAAAAAAAAATCAAGGGAGTCGGGCAGTAGCGTAGCAGGCTAAGCGCACTGGCTCCCCACCTGCAGGGGAGTCACTTCACAGGTGGTGAAGCAGGTCTGCAGGTGTCTGTCTTTCTCTCCCTCTCTCTGTCTTCCCCTCCTCTCTCCATTTTTCTCTGTCCTATCCAACAACGACATCAATAATATCAACAATAACTACAACAACAACAACAACAACAAAAAGGGCAAAAAAAGGAGAATAAGCATTAAAAAAAGTCAACAAATGCTTCACAGAAGGAATATAATTTCTTTGAAGACACGAGACACACACATATATATACATTTTTTTTTTAAGACAAATGACTTGATTTCCTTATGGAACCAGTATGTTCTGCTTTCTCCTTGTAATACAGTTCCACAAACCATGGATGGAGGGGGAGTCACTTTTCATTTTATTTCCTAGGGATCACAGATTCTATCAAAGCCTGAAATCTGATTGCAGTGCAACTGCCCCAGTTTGCTCAACACTGATCACTAGGTTCCTGAAGTTTTAAGTAGAGAAAATAAACATATTTTATACATCAAGTTTACTCTAAAAGTGAAAAACTCAAATTACTAATGCCCTGCTCTTCTTAAATTACTCTGGCCATATTCTCTATGGGAGACCATTCTCATATGATCGTAATTCCCAGCATAACCTAGTATGGCAGTATCGTCTGCTATAGTAGGGCCTACTGTGCTTTTTTTTTTTTTTTTTTTGAAAGAGTTCTAGGGATTCAAGAGGCAGAAACTGAACTGTACAGTGTATTCGATTTGGCAGTCTGGTTTCCAGCCCACTCATTTGGCCCAGCTCAGGTGTCAGTAACTGGAGGAGAATAGAGTAATCAGTAGAAACTATTCTTTTTTTTTTTTTTTTTTTTTTGCCTCCAGGGTTATTGCTGGGGCTCAGTGCCTGCACCATGAATCCACTGCTCCTGGAAGCCACCCTTTCCCCCTTTTGTTGCCCTTGTTGTTGTAGCCTTGTTTGTGGTTATTATTGTTATTGTTGATGCTGTTCGTTTTTGGATAGGACAGAGAGAAATGGAGAGAGGCGGCGAAGACAGACAGGGGGAAGAGAAAGACAGACACCAGCAGATCTGTTTTACGGCCTGTGAAGCGACTCCCCTGTAGGTGGGGAGCCGGGGGCTCGAATGGGGAACCTTGCTCTGGTCCCTGCGCTTTGTGCCACATGTGCCCAACCTGCTATGCTATTGCCCGACCCCCAGTAGAAACTATTCTTACTTGGTCACCTCTGCACTTGTGGCAGATGCCATACTCTATAAAGTTGGGGGGGAGTAAAAATTATAACAATCCAGAAATAGCAATAGCCAATTTAAATTCCCCAGTATGGGACATTTTAATAGAAAAGAAAACAAACACAAGTGACTGTAAATAAATGTTGGAGATATATATGTATATATGTATATATGTATATACACACACATTCACATCATTTCTACTTCAACAAATTTCAGAGATTTGTCTAATCAGACTTGCATATTGTTTTTGATCATTAATATTACTACTCAACACTCAGCTTCACTGATGCTTCAAGCTCTTCTGAACTCCTGCCTTGGATACGGTGATTTAGAATGTTTAGCCTGTTGCCACTAATGACGTTAGTACTTCATCTACTAATTGGCCTCCTGGTACTTTCACACTTGTCCACAAAGAGTTTGAATTTTCTATTATTTTTGGTCATCATATTTTGTATCAGTGTCTCCCTTCTGAAGATGTTAGTCCCACAGCCAAAGTAATTCCTCAGCACAAGGCCACTCTATTGGTATCTTTTTGTGGTTTCATTTGGGTCTATTAAAGAAAAATTCCCAACGTGATTCGGAAACACAGGCTGGGTTCCTGATGCATAGCCAGTACTCTAAATGTATGGGTGAATGATGCACTAGTGGGCTGACGTGACCAAGTCACTGGACTCATCGGATCATGAAGACATGGTTTGAGCTATGACAGTAGAAATCCCCTATGCCTCACAATGAAGTAAGAAGCAAACTTCTACCACTACCCCCAGATTAGTGAGGAATGAACGAAGCAACTTTCTCTTAGTATCTACAAAGAAGAAAGTCATGCAGGGAACCAGGGATCTCACCTCTGGGGTGAATAATGGATATTTGTGGTTACAGTTCATTTTGCTGGACATGGGACTGAGCTTTCCTAGCATTCTGTCCTAGAATGAAAATTTAAGGGCTGTGTGTGTGTGTGTGTGTATGTGTGTATATGTATGTATGTGTGTGTGTTTGTGTGTGTATGTGTGTGTGAGTGTGTGTGTGTCTGTGTGTATGTGTGTGTGTGAGTGTGTGTGTGTCTGTGTGTGTATGTGTGAGTGTGTGTGTGTGTGTATGTGTGTGTGTGTGTATATGTGTGCATGTGTGTGTCTGTGTTTTATGTATGTGTGTGTCTCTGTGTATGTGTGTGTGTGTTTATGTGTGGGTATGTGTGTGTCTCTGTGTATGTGTGTGTATGTGTGTATATGTGTGTATGTGTGTGTCTCTGTGTATGTGTGTATGTTGCATATGTGTGTATGTGTGTATATGTATATGGGTGTGTTTATGTGTGTCTCTCTGTGTGTGTGTGTATGTGTATATGTGTGTGTTTATGTGTGTGTCTCTGTGTGTGTGTGTTGTGTGTGTGTGTGTGTGTGAGAGAGAGAGAGAGAGAGAGACCCAGCACCAAAGCTCCCTTCAGTGAGCAGGTACTTAAACTTGAGTCACACATGGGGCAAAGCAGCCCACTATCCAAGTGAACAATTTTGCCAGCTCAGTATGTTCTGTTATTTTAAGATGAAGTAGTATTCTGTCATAAAAACACAATTATTACGGGACCTGGTTATTTTTGTTCCACACCCTTCACTATTTGTTGATTGGTCAGTGGACAAAGGAAAGTTGTTCCAAAACAGATGGAAAATCAAGCTCAGTGAAACTTGAGAATTGTTGGAACAAGTGCCACACATAGCAAGGTGCCAGTGCCAAAACAGACTGAAATTTCCCAAACCATAAAACTGCCATCTACATGTAACACGAGGACCAAAATATATATTGTCACTCACCCAGCTTCCAAAACGCTGCACCTGTTCTGTCTCTAGAAGGAATTAGTACCTCTTTACCTCAAGCCAGGCTCAGTGTGCACCAAAGATAAATAGAAGAAAGTTGCAAAATGTATAGAAAATGTCATCTTTGACTCTTTATTGGAAAGCAGAATACTAATTCCAGCGAGAGAATGATCATACTAATTCTAATCATATTAGTACTAATAATGAGAATGCACTAGTAAAGCAAGGAAAAGAGTAACACACCCCCATCATAGTTATTTTGGTATTTACCTTAGATATCTAATAATAAATAGTGAGCCCTCTTACAGAACAACTGTATCGCTCTCAGTCCTAGGTATTTTCTGACAAAAAGCCTATATCATAGTAATACAATGTACACTAGGCTGTCATTGTATAACCGTATTCTTTCTCCAAATATATGCTGATACTTGACTGCCATTTAAAAGGGAATCTGTGGCAGAAAAATACACAAGGAATGAGCTATTGATAACAGCTGCCCGCTGTGTAGCATTTATGAAGGTCAAGCAGTATTTTAAGTGCTTTAAGTATGCTATCTCATTTAGCCCTTAAAATGCCAAGAGTCAACAAAACAGGTTCACTCCTACTTTACAAACAAAACGTGAGCCTGAAAGAAGTCTAACCCAATGTCACATAGTTAGTGCGGGTTCCAAGCTTTCTTCAGAAGCCTTCTTCCATTCATTTTTTTTTTTTTGCAAATTATCTCTCCACTCCTCCTTTTTTTCTTTCTTTCTTTCCAGATACAGTTAGAGATAAATACAGAAGGAAATAGAAGGGAATAGAGAATGAGAGACAAGTGCAGCAATGCTCTATCACTTATAAGCTTCTCCACCATAGGTGGGGACCTGTGGCTTGAACCTTGGTCCTTGCACATGGTAATGTTACACCTTACCGGGTGCATCACTGCCCATCCACTAATATATCTTATTTATGAATTTATGAAAAAAGATAGGGTTTTCACACAAAGAAAAAATGTCACACAGAACAGATTTACAAGGTTAGGGGGCACAATTCCTAGTAATCAAACAAAAATAGTTCTTGCTTTTATGAAAAATCTTGAAGATTTAGGAATCACAACATCCTGGCAATAAAGAAATTATAACCTTGAAAACAAGAAATATATGTAGTATTTACACTACCAACCAATGTAATTATTTGAGTTCAGTAAGCTGTGATAGTAGTCTTATCATTATCTATATATTGAAATATTTTGAAGTGCATGTACCAAGGTCATTTCATAAGAAAAGAAAGAACTCATATATTAACCTAGTAAAGTACACCAGAGACACTTAGAAATTTAGTTTTTTTTTGCAAATTCTGTCTATATAACATGTGATTGTTACTTGAGTCCTTTAGGTGCAATGTCAGAAAGGCATGCAACTTCGTCCAAAGCTGTATTTCAGTAGATGAGATCTGTTAGCATTCCAGATGTTCCCCAACTTTTCTTTCTACCTTTTTACAGTATTTTCAGCAATACCATTCCAAGAAGATGGGTTCCTCAAATATTTTAGCACAATTCAAAACTAAAGGGAAATAAAGAAAATGGAAGGTGAGCCCCCCCAAACAAACAAAATCTAACCTGCTTAATGCCAATATAGATATTATATATAGATTAGAAAAGAAAACACAAGTCGAACCTGAAATGGAATTGCAGTATTACACCAAAGTAAAAGACTCTGGGGTGGCTGGGTGGGTGGGTGGGGAGAATACAGGTCCATGAAAAATGATGAATGAAATAGTGGGGGGTGTATTGTTAAATGGGAATCTGGGGAATGTTATGCATGTAAAAAAAAAAAAAAAAGAAGTAGAAACGCAAAGCAGAAATTGACTGAGTTTGGAGTATGGCACCAAAGTAAGAAAGCAGAAGTACACTAGAGTTTGCAGTGAATACCTCCCTAATACTTCCTCTCCACTTTTCCAAGATTTGGGTCCATGATTGCTCAACAATTTGTTTGGCTTTGTATGTTAACTCTCTTTTCAGTCGCCAGGTTCCAGGTGTCATCAGGATGCTGGCCAGGCTTCCCTGGATTGAAGATTCCACCAATGTGTCCTGGAGCTCAGCTTCCCCAGAGACCCACCCTACTAGGGAAAGAGAGAGGCAGACTGGGAGTATGGACCGACCAGTCAACGCCCATGTTCAGCGGGGAAGCAATTACAGAAGCCAGACCTTCTACCTTCTGCAACCCACAATGACCCTGGGTCCATGCTCCCAGAGGGATAGAGAATGGGAAAGCTATCGGGGGAGGGGGTGGGATATGGAGATTGGGTGGTGGGAATTGTGTGGAGTTGTACCCCTCCTACCCTATGGTTTTGTTAATTAATCCTTTCTTAAATAAAAAAAAAGATATTATATATAATATATATTATATATATACTGTTCTTTACCACTTTCCTTCTTAAACTAAACTTCTCATTGTATCATTATCTGTCTTCTGCTCAGTGCCTCCTTCTAAAATGTTCAGACTCTTTCCTGAGTCCTAGTTAGAAGTGGAAAACAACAACAACACACACACACACACACACACACACCCCAGTATATGCAATAGACAGTAGTAGCTAATGACTTAGAAATATACTTACAACAAAGGCAACAAAAGGGAAAATAAATAAATAAATATTAAAAAAAGAAATATACTTTCTGTAAACCTCAAAGGAATATTTCTAACTAAAAGAAATTACAGATGCTACTGAGAGTACTTGTTAAAAGTATGCCCATTTTTAAAGAGCAAACTTTTCAATGTTTTTTACTATCTTCTATCATTGAATGAAGTTAAATCACCAGGGAGCAGAACATATGAGATTGCTGAAGATAAAAAGGTGGCTTATGGAAGTGTTGGGAATTGAACCTATGGCTTCAGGTTTCAGTCATGAAAGTCTGGTGCCTGTCACTGTATTATCTTCCCAGCCTCCATATTGCCCTTTTAAGTAGGTAAAATAAATAAATAAGGAACTGCATAAATGACCTGTGCTTATTCTTCAAGTGAATTAATATATTCTCCCTATGGAGAACTATGGCATCTTATAGTTATTCTTTGTCAGAAAGTAGGCAGGCACCACGAGATATATTACTTCTTCAGCTCAATCTCAGTTCAGTCACATTTACTCTTCAAACTAAGCTACTAAGGAAAGACTGTAGTCTTCCTATTTGCTGGAAGCCAACCTGCTTGCCTTTGACATCACTTTGCAGCTGGTCTTCAGTTCTTTACTGACTCTTTTCACATAGGACCACTTTATATTTTGACAAGAAATTATTGCTATAAATCATCTATGCTGTGATATGTTGAAAATAACCGTTATTATTTATCCACCCTATTAATGTGCTTTGAAGATGTGTGAAATTGATTTTGGAACCCACACAGGAAAAGAAAATTGTCATCTTTAAAAAGAAAAAAAAAAAGAACTGAATGAATGGTAGTTACTCTAGAATCTAGGCTGTTGTATCTTAAGTAGCATCTCCCTCCGATACAGTCATGATTTGTAGCAGTATTCAGACAATGGCATTGGCTAGCCTAGATTTTCAAAGTCAAGTCATTCTCGCTTTTGCAAGGCTTCCCAGGAAGTGGAGCAGTGATCAAAGGGCTGATGTAAAAAGGAAAAGTTCATCGACCCAGTTTCTGAGGTCCACTCTAAGAAAAGTAACAGAAGGCAATAAGAAATTTACTTCTGGTGATGAAGTAGAGTCTTAGAAACGCAACAAGCAAGATGAAACTGTCTTGACACTTTTTGAGGATTAAGCAATAATTGAGTGTTCTTAAGGATCATTGACAGCATCGAGTTGAAAGGTGTTAATAGAATTGCATTTAAAATGTCTCCAATTACAGGAAAAAAACTTGGTGAAATGTTAAGTCAGAGCTGTAACACTGCCTAGAGGCTGCAAGAGTAATATAAAAATGATTTATTTAGGTTTCGCACATGTGTGGCCTGGCCCTCCTACAGTGAAAATGTTGGACACACCAGGAAGACTTGTGAAAGTCTAAGAAACATGCCTCTGGCAAAGCAAAAGCAGTACCTGACTGGGACACCATCTTCTTACGGATACAGCGCATTGAAGAAAAAAAAAATCTTTCATAAGTTTTCTTCAGTTACATGAGTTTTTGCTAACTGAGAACTGTGACTCACAGGACTTAGAACTCCAGAAATCTTCGGCAAAGCAAAAACGCTTTTATAGGCTGGGTGGTGGTGCAGCTACATGACAGTGCACGAGAACTTGGGTTCACACTTCCCTTCCCCATCTGCAAAGGGATGAAAGTATTGCAGCTCTCTCTCTCTCTCTCTCCCCCTCTATTTTCCCCTTTCCACTAAGTTTCTTTCTGTTTCTACCCAAAGTACATAAATAAATAAATAAATGAATATTATAAGCATTAAAAATACAGTCAAAAAGACATGTAAAAAGAAAAAACAGTGTTTAAAAATTTTTTTATTTATTATGTAATCCCCCCCTTTTGTTGCCCTTGTTGTTTATCATTGTTGTTGTCCTTGCACTTTGTGCCACGTGCACTTAACACACTGTGCCACTGCCCAGCTCTCGAAAAAATAGTTTTAAACATTTAATAAAGGTGAGCCACCTATGCACTGTTTCCTACCAGAGCAATATTCGTAGCACTTCAGCAATAATAGGGTGAAATACATCAGAATGGAAGATGTCTGCAAGATTTGAGATAAATCACAGATTCAAATTCCTTGAGGTGAGTAATGTTTAATTTACCAATGTAGCCCCACAGACCTTGCCTACTTGAGTTGGTGAATTGTACTCTGATTCCTTGAATGTTCGTCGATCCATTTCCTTTTTTATCCCTCTTGCAAAGCTACTGTACAACAGAAAGTATTAAACTGAACATCATCAGCCTTCATTGTAAATTCTGAGGGTGGATAGCAAACAAATTACATGGCGAATCTCTTAAGGATATAGAATTTGAGTTCAAATAAACTGAGGTTGTAAATTGAGACTGGTTTGAATTCTGTTTAGTGTTTTTGTCATTTTATGGAGGGGGATTAGTGTTTTACAATACAGTTGTTAACACAAAGGTAAAAGTTCTCATTTCAACATGATAGCTGTCTACAAAACACTCTTGTTCCCATCTTAGTTCCTCTTCCATCATTCTGCACCAGAATCCCAAAGATGCCTCCCCCCACACCTTGCCCCCACCTGCTCAGTCCCACCCTCCCCTCCCTCCCCAGAGTTCTTTTCTTTGGTGCAGCTCACCAAAAACAGTCATCACCAAGACTGGGGATATTCCTCCACTCGTGCTGACGGCTCTATCTTAGCCGACTGGGCTTCAGCGAATGACCTCTCCCTATTATACGATCCCAAACAGCCAGGCTCTTTTCACAGTGCTAGATGGAATAAAGACTCGTCACCCGACCTGTGCTGGATTAGCACAGTCAATGGCCAAGCCTTTCCCGCTACGAGACAAGTTCTCAAGGTCTTCCCGCACAGTCATCACCGCCCAGCTATCAACCACATTGGTCTCCAGCTCCCACTGATTCTGTGCTCAGAGAAACTAAGATGGAACTTTCGGAAAGCAAACTGGCGTCTGTTCAGTGATCTAACCAGCAAATCTATTCCTGCAATTCCAATTAACTCTATCCCCTCTGAAGATTCCTACAGGCGCTTCCGCCAAGCCATCTTCAAAGCAGCTTCCCAAGCCATTCCTCGTGGGAGACATGCTAACTATACGCCTTGTCTTGATGCTGAATGCGGGCAACTACTAAAGCAGTATGATGAGTTGGGCGACCCAGATGTGGCCGACCATCTCATTGCCTCCCTGGATGCAGCACGCCAAGCCTGCTGGCAACAACTCACGGAAAGTCTGAACTTCACCCACTCAAGTAGGAAGGCCTGGAAGCTTCTTCATAGTCTGGGTGCCGGTAGCCCACCCTCTCCCGTCTCCCGTCCTCCCGTATCTCCAAACTCAGTGGCCAGTCACCTAACTCAAGTTGGACGTGCTAAGATCGACCCAGTCTGGAAAAGAGAAATTTCCCATGAGTGTTCATCCCACTTCCGTTTATCTTGTCCATCTCCAAAACTCTCTCCCTTTACACTGTCTGAACTGGAAGACGCTTTTAAGAGGGTTAAACCGGGAACGGCTGCTGGCTATGATAACATCACCCCAGAACTCATTCTTAACTTGGGCCCCGCGGCAAAGAAGTGGCTCACTACATTCCTGTCCCACATCTTGGAATCCGAATCTATGCCCAAAACTTGGCGTCGTGCAAAGATAATAGCAGTTTTGAAACCAAAGAAAGACCCAACACTGGCCGCCAGCTATAGACCAATTTCTCTCCTCTCTGTGTGTTACAAACTCCTTGAGAGGCTGCTTCTGTCACGAATTTCTCCTCTTACAGAGAAATTCCTATCACCCGCCCAAGCTGGTTTCTGCCCAGGAAGATCTACCTGCGAACAAGTCCTGGCCCTCTCAACTAACATTGAAAATGGATTCCAGAAGAATTTAAAGACGGGTGCTGTCTTTGTTGATCTCACAGCAGCCTATGACACGGTCTGGCACCGTGGTCTCCTGGTCAGGATCTCAAGATGCCTGCCTCCATGGGTGGCCAACACTATATCGTTTCTTCTCCAAAACAGAAGATTCCGGGTGCATCTGGGTGACAAGTCTAGCAGATGGAGACTTGTCTCAAGTGGCCTCCCCCAGGGCTCTGTTCTGGCTCCTACGCTATTTAATATTTACATCAATGACCTTCCAGAAACTGCTTCAAGGAAGTTCATCTACGCCGATGACATCTGCTGTGCAACTCAGGCATCCAAGTTCGACAGCCTCGAGAAAACACTCACGAAAGACATGTCTCTGATATCTGATTACTGTAAAAAATGGCGACTAATCCCTAGCACTGCAAAAACGGTATCATCTGTTTTCCATCTACACCATGCCTCGGCCTCGCGTGAGCTTAATGTGCAGCTTGGCGATACGAGAATCCGGCATGAAGCCCAGCCAGTCTATCTTGGTGTTACTCTCGATCGCACTCTGTCATTTTACGAACATCTCATAAAAACTGCAGCAAAGGTGGGCGCGAGGAATCACATCATTGCAAGACTGGCCAGCTCCTCATGGGGCGCGAGCGCTTCCGCACTACGATCATCCTCTCTGGCATTATGCTATTCCACTGCAGAATACTGTGCCCCAGGATGGTTCCGTAGCCCCCATGTCCACTTGGTCGATTCCAAATTATATTCCTCCATGAGGATCATTTCTGGAACCATCTGTTCCACCCCGGTTCCACGGCTGCCAGTTCTTAGCAACATCGCCCCGCCAGATATTCGTCGGGATGCGGCATCATCTAAGTTCATTTCCCACGTCTACGCTCGACCGGACCTGCCAATATACACGGAGATCTTCGCCCACCCTGTCCAACGCTTGACGTCTCGGCACCCAATCTGGTCCCCTACGCCTACACTGAACTTCTCTGTTCCAGACTCTTGGAAACAGAGTTGGCAGTCAGCTGAGGTAAAGAACAAACACCTCATCACAGACCCCTGCAAGCGTCAACCCGGCTTTGACCTGGCACGTTATGATCGGGCCCTCCTCAATCGCTATCGAACAGGCCATGGCCGGTGCGCCGCTATGTTCCATCGCTGGGGAGCCAGAGACAACCCAAACTGCCCCTGCGGCTCCAGACAGACTATGACCCACATAGTCAACGACTGCCACCTCTCCAGATTCAAAGGAGGTCTTGAAACTTTACATCAGGCTCAACCTGATGCTGTTGACTGGCTACGGAAGAAGGGCAAACGCTAGAAGAAGAACCAAAACCAGTCCAAGTTTTATTTTGTGTTCCCCCATTCTGTTTTTGTTTCTTAAGCTTATCAATAAGTGAGACCAGCCTTTTTTATCCTCCTCTTTTAGACGTTACCTCACATTAAAGGACAGTAACAAAAAGTGTTGGTTTGGATCTTAATAGAATATTCAGGCTCTGTTTCTGTAGACTTAGAAAATTATCTATGGACGATGAAAATTAATTTAAATAAAAATCAGTTCCCAAATACATTTTCCCCTCTGGTCTTTGATCACTGCCTTTAAAAATTAGCATTAGTTGATTTTCTAATGTATTTTATTTATTATTGTCTAGAGTCAGAGACAGGTCTTCAGGAGTCTATCTTTCTATCCCCCTCTCTGTCTTCCCCTCCTCTCTCGATTTCTCTCTGTCCTATCCAACAATGAACAACATCAACAACAACAATAATAACCACAACAAGGCTACAACAACAAGGGCAACAAAAGGGGGGCGATGGCCTCCAGGAGCAGTGGATTCATGGTGTAGGCACTGAGCTCCAGCAATAACCCTGGAGGCAAAAAATAATCATTGTACAGACACTACTCTTAGTGATAACCCTGGTAGAAAACCAAATCAAATCAAATCAAAAGAAACATAGTGAGCCTGGATTCAAACTCACATATATTTTATTTTAAAATCCATCTCTTGGGCTAGTGACTCAGGTTTAAACTTGGTTCCCACTTTATTGAAGGTAAATTGATGCTATGGTCTCTCTACAGCTCTGGATCTATCAAAAAAAATAATCAAAAGAAAGAAAATCCTTTCATTTTATTTTAAAGTAAATCAAAAATATGAAGCTGATTTATAGACATTCTAGGAGAAGATTTGAACTAGAAGTCAATAAACTTTTCTATTTGAAACCATTTACTGTACTGTATCAATAAATCATTTCCTTTCTGATTGTCAATTCCCTCCCAGTGTAAAATGACAATTTGTGAAATGAAAATGTTGATCTTTATTTATTTTAATTATGTTTCAGCATTGAATAATATATTATAAAATTATTTATTATTATAAGCCATTCTTGTCAATATCCACTTAAAAAATAATAACATAAAAATATCTAGACCAGGCTGGCAACACTAACTTAATACAATGGTTATAAAAACAATCCTTTTTACTATCATTATCAATTATTAAGTCCTGGGACTGGGTGGTGGCCGACCTGGTTTAGCGCACATGTTACAGTGTTCAAGGACCCGGGTTCGAGCCCCTGGTCCCCACCTGCTGAGGGAAACCTTTGCAAGTGGTGAAACAGGGCTGCAGGTGTCTCTCTTTCTCTCTCCCTCTATATCTCCCCCTACCCTCTCGATTTCTGGCGGTCTCTATCCAATAAACAAAGATAAAAAATATTAAGTCCTAATAGCTTCACTCACCGGTTCATGAGCTTAAACATCTTCCTTTAGCGCCTCTGAAGTTTCTCTTACTAATGTGACACAAGCTAAGCAAAGACTGACCTGCTTTGACCGCTCTCATATATCCCATTATCAGAATCTGATGGCCAGCCCGGTTTGTCCCAGATATATGCAAAAAATCTAAAGTCAATATTATGCTCGCACTGAGTTCCTGAGCCTTCTTCCCTTTTGCCAAGCCATATGATCACCAAATATTTGAGGAGGAACTCATGTGCGATGGGATCATTAGAAAGGCACCTGAGAGGATATCATCACTTCACTGGCTTGCTCCAGGGATTCACACCCCTTTTGCCAACATAGGTTGGGGACAATTACGTAACTTCTAAAGCACTAGTCGCTTACTTTCAGTAACCTGTGAGTCTCAGGTCGATTTAAAGGAGACAGGTGTGGACTCTTAAGAGTCCCCAAGTTGGTGAACAATTTTTTATATTTTTACGTTCACACCTCTCATATTCAGGTATCATAATGTCCTTTTATAATCGTACAAAATTCTTTTTTTAAATTATTTTTTATTTTTTTATTTATAAAAAGGAAGCATTGACAAAGCCATAGGCTAAGAGGGGTACACAATTCCCACTACCAGAACTCCATATCCCATCCCCTCCCCTGATAGCTTTCCTATTCTCTATCCCTCTGGGAGTATGGACCCAGGGTCATTGTGGGATGCAGAAGGTGGAAGGTCTGGCTTCTGTAATTGCTTCCCCGCTGAAGATGGGTGTTGACAGGTTGATCCATACTCCCAGCCTGCATTTTTGATGCTCAGTTATTACTTTTGAAATAATTACCTGTGTCACAGCTACTGGCCATCTGCCAACAGTTCTTCCTGAAGCATTTTTATTTTAACCTGAGTCATATTATAATGTCATCATATCATCATATGATATAATGTCCTACCTCCTACACTAAATTAACCTCAATGATAAAACCTGTGACATGATCTTTCAATATTTTAGATAATCCACCAGAATCCTGATGCACTGGCAGCTCAGATAAAATAACTTGGAGTTACTAAGTTATTAAAAGTCAGAAAGACAAACATGTCAGCTTTTGCAGCAAAGGGAGTTTGGACTATTCAATGAAGGCATAGACAATTCCCAGACCTACCTCCCCACCCCTTTGTTTCAGGGAATATTAATACAGATAGAAAAGGCATTAGAAACCTCTATCTTGGGAGTCGGGCTGTCCCACAGCGGGTTAAGACCACGTGGCCAAAGCACAAGGACCAGCGTAAGGATGCTGGTTCGAGCCCCAAGCTCCCCACCTGCAAGGGAGTCACTTCACAGGCGGTGAAGCAGGTCTGCAGGTGTCTGTCTTTCTCTCCCCCTCTGTCTTCCCCTCCTCTCTCCATTTCTCTCTGTCCTATCCAACAATGACATCAACAACAACAATAATAACTACACCAACAAGGGCAACAAAAGGGAAAATAAATAAATAAAATCTATTTAGAAAAAGAAACTTCTACCTCGTATTTCTTGAAACATATGAGGCTGATTTTGAAACTGTATGTGAGACACTGTGTGTCGTGTTCCCCCTCCCCACCTTAATGAGAAAGCAGTCTGGTGTGCTGAAGTTGTGCCCGTACAAGGCCCTGACTCTTGCAAGTTGGGGGCCAGTGTATACCGATTAAATTATGTTTAGCAAGAGTTTTGAGTATAAAAATTCAATGTGGAATTTGTAATCTAAAATAAAAAAGAAACCATCTTTCTTATGCTTTGTCATCACAATAGTTAAGTACTAACAGTGACACTACTAATAATAAACGTCTGGTGTAAAAAAGTGACTATTTCAGGGACTTGGGTGGTGGCCCACCTGGTTGAGTGCATACGTTGTAGTGTGCAAGGATCCAAATCCAAGCCACCCCCAACCCTACTAGACACCCCCCCCCCAGCCACCCACCCCAGTCTCTACCTGCAGAGGAAGCTTCATGAGTGGTGAAACGGTATTTCAGGTGCCTCTGTCTTTCTCCCTCTCTATCTCCCCCTCCCCCCTCTCAATTTCTTAAGTCTCTATCCAAAATAAATGCAATTAAAATAAAATCTTTAAGAAATTCAAAAAGTGCCTTATACGATACATATATTGCTTCTAGGGCTATAGCTGGGGCTCAGTGGCTGCCTGCACCAGGAATCCACAGCTCCTGAAGGCTGTTTTCTCCATTTCTGTTGCCCTTGCTCTTGCATCGTTATTGTTGTTGGATAGGACAGAAAGAACTGAAGACAGGAGGGGCAGACAGAGAGGGGATGACAAAGACAGACATTTGCAGACCTGCTTCACGGCCTGTGAAGCGACTACCCTGCAGGTGGGGAGCCAGGGGCTCGAACCAGGATTCTTACTCTGGTCCCTTGTGCTTCTGGCGATATACGCATAACACACTACACTGCCCATCCCCCAGTAACAATCTTAGAGTGGAATGAACCTGACGAATTTAAACTTATTTAAACGAAATCATCTCTTACTAGGCGCTCAGTGGTGGCACACCTGGTTGAGTGCACATGTCACAATGTGCAAGGAGGCAGGTTCAAGCCCCCAGTTCCCACCTGCAGGGGAAAAGCATTGCAAGCGAATCAGTGTTGCAGCTGTCTCTCTTACTTTCTCCCTCTCTACCTTCTCCTCCCCTCTAGATTTCTCTCTGCTTCTATCAAATAAATAAATAGAAAACATGTGTAACTTAAAAAAGCCATTTCAAAAACTAGTAATTCCATAAAGTGTATCCTATCTTTTTTGCCTCTATATAACCATTTTTTGCATAAATAATAATACATGGTAATTTGTGAGGCTTTGTCCACAAAGGCAAACAATACAATGTTTTGTTTGTTTGTTTGCTTGTTTTCCCTCCAGAGTTATTCCTGGAGCTCAGTGCCTGCACCATGAATCCACTGCTCCTGGAGGTCATCCCCCCCTTTTGTTGCCTTTGTTGTTGTAGCCTTGTTGTGGTTATTATTGTTATTATTGATGTAGTGCGTTGTTGGATAGGACAGAGAGAAATAGAGAGAGGAGAGGAAGACAGAGAGGGGGAGAGAAAGACAGACACCTGCAGACCTGCTTCACCAACTGTGAAGCGACTCCCCTGCAGGTGGGGAGCTGGGGGCTCGAACCAGGATCCTTATGCCGGTCCTTGTGCTTTGTGCTATGTGCGCTTATTAACCCACTTCACTACAGCCCGACCTCTTTACTCTTAATGGACACCATTTCTGCTATGTTGAGGTTGGATGAAATTATCTTTTCATACTACATTAAAAAAATCTAGATTTAGTTGACTGGCCTACTATCTGAATAAGCATTTTTTTTTTTCCTGGAAAATTAGGTCAGTGTATCACTCTTTTTAGGATCGAAAGGAATTACAAAGATAAGGGTAGACCTTCCCTAACTGTTCTGCCTTTGAAAACAACAGTGCCTTTCAGTTAATAAATTGTCAGGAAGGAGATGACAGCACAGAAATCTGTGTTCACGTCTCTCAGTTGTTTTTGTCTGGTTCAGAAATCATTAGCACCTGATAGTGGTTTCAGTGCTGTCCCAATGGGGAAGGCAAATTCACAGGCCAAACTTCTGTCAGACAAAAGACAATTTATGAAGATGGTACCTCAGAAATAAAGAGACATCCAAACTTTCAGAGTGCACTCCACATCTTTATAGACAGTCTTGCTTACGTAAGTTTTATAGTAAAAATTATAGTGCATTCAATAAGAATAATTAATTATTTTTATTTGCACAAGTTACAACCACCATACCAGTAAGTACAGTGATCAAATTCTAGAGTTTCTTTTACAGCTCACCTGTTTGATAAGGTATATGTACTTTTTTTTTTTTATCATGGTTTCCATTATCTGAACTTGGAAATAGAAAACCAACACTGATTGTGAATCCAAACATTATTTCTGGTACAAAATGCAGCTGTCATATTTAGAAATAGATGTTATACTGTTCTTGGAAGACTCTTCCTTTCCTCTAGATAGAGGGTAAGAGGCAGAGAGAGAGGAGAGGCAGAGGGCGAGGGCGAGGGCGAGGGCGAGGGCGAGGGCGAGGGCGAGGGCGAGGGAGAGGGAGAGGGAGAGGGAGAGGGAGAGGGAGAGGGAGAGGGAGAGGGAGAGGGAGAGGGAGAGGGAAAAGAAATATACCACCACAGATGAAGCTTCCCTATGCAGATGACCCTATGTGGTAGTGAGAGGGCTGAAGTCCAGGTCCTCAGTCATGGAAAATCTCTGCTTCCCTAGGAAAGCTGACTCTTAGCCCTTTACATAGTACATGCTCAAGTAAAATATAGACAACAGTGACGTTTACGGCTACTGTTATGGTTGCCACTTTTGTACTTTTTTTTCCCTCTCGGCCATACACTTTTGTACTTTTTAGGATAAACCTCCAGCCTTCCTATCTTTAAATATTTGTCTACTTAATAGAGTGCATAGACTCAGGCAGGGTAATAGCATAGTGATTATGAAAACACTTTGATGCCTGAGGCTCCATGGTTCTAAGGACAGTCCCTTGAACCACCGTTAGTCAGAGTTGAGCAGTGCTGTGGTAAACACACACACACACACACACACACACACACACACAAACACACACACCCCATATAGTCTGACTGAGATGATGTGCAGTGCTCTGGAAAATATATAATATAGTAGAGTCTGAGAAGTCCTCTGGTGGAAAATATATATTACATATAGCATGATTGAGATGATGAATACAATTAATATGAATACAACTAATATTGTCTGACTGGTATGATGGCATCAAGGATTAAAGTGCAATATAATCGAAAAAGCTTAAAGACAGACACTCTTACAAAGTGTAACTTTCAGGGCCAGGAGCCAGCTCACTCTGTAGAGCATATGCCTTACCTCCTCATAGGCCAAGCTTCTGAGTCTTGGACCCACATGGGAGCACCATGGATAACACTGAGGGAGAGCCATGGGTGGCAGAACAGTGCATTGGTGTCTCTCTTCATTGTTTGTCTCTCTCCTTTCTCTATCTCTAGAAACTGAAGAACAAAAAAATGCAATCCTAGGGAGTCTTCCCAGCAATGATATCGAGCATTTGCAAGGCACCTATACTAAGAGAACAGAGAAGAAAGAAAAAAAAAAAAAGAAACTTTCATGTCATAGAGAAATACAAACAGCAAAAATGCATTTTTATGGGATGTATGGCTTCATAGTGGCTTCATAGTGGCTTCATAGCTAAGTACCTATGTTACCTGTGTTAAGGAAGGCCCTGTGATCAATCCCTGGCCGCACCTTAGAACAAAGAGAACTCTGTAGACAACAGAGTTGTTCTTTTCTCTCTCTTCCTTTTCTCTTCTTTTTTTTTTAAAAATGTATTGTCTTTATTTACTTATCAGACAGAGACAGAGATTGAGAAGGCAGGGGGAGACAGAGAGGAGGAGAGACAGAGACACCTGGAACACCGCTTCACCACTTGCAAAGCACCCCCCTCCAGGTGGGGACTGGAGGGTCGAACCCAGGCCCTTGCACAGCGTAACTTATGCGCTCAACCAGGTGTGTCACCACCTGGCCCCACTCTCTCTTACTTTTTCTTTCTGTCTCTCTATCTATATCACTCTCTCATTATTAAAGTGTTGGACCAGAAGTTAGGTCCGAAAAAAAAAAAAAAAAAAAGCTTGTGTGGGAACTTTGATCTTCTGCACAGCATAAAAAAAGGGTGCATCTGCATTCTATTAAACCTCTTTTCCGAGGAGAAATATACCATGAATATATATGCTCCTACTTAGCACCCCTTGCTGTTGATATTATGGTAAAATGGCTGGAAATCTCTCCTCTACTGCTATCTTTTCACATGTTTAGAACATGTTTATATATATATATATATATATATATATATATATATATATATAAATACAGAAAAAGCTTTAGTTTTAAACTTCTCAAAGCTTTGAGGGGTAGGAAGGAGACAGAAAACTGGAGGGAGATGTAAGGTCAAAGGAAGGACTTGTTTGAGAATGACAGACATTAATTCTCTTGTATCTTTGTTGATTCTCTGCTTAGTTGATCTGTCTAAGTGTGAGAGTGGGGTGTTGAAGTCTCCTATTTCTATATTACTACTGATGTATTTTTCTAGCTCTTTCAGTAAGTGTTTGATGTATTTAGGCGGGCCCTCATTGGGTGCATAGATGTCAATAATTGTTAAATCTTCTTGGCTGGTTGATCCTCTGATCATTATATAATGGCCTTGCCTATCTTTTATTACTTTATTTAATTTCAAGTCTATTGTGTCTGAGATGAGAATGGCTGCTCCCGCCCTTTTTTGTGGCCCATTAGTCCGTATGATAGTTTTCCATCCTTTCACTTTAAGTCTGTGTTTGTCTTATTGGGTCAGGTGGGATTCTTGCAAGCAGCATATGGTTGGGTTGTGTTCTCTGCTCCATCCTCCCACTCTGTGATTATAACTGAGGGGGAAGGAGACTGTTGGGAAGGAAAGCCTGAAGATACAGAGGAAGGAGGGTCAGGAGGAAAGAGGGTCAGTGTTGGGGCAAGGTCTTGGAGGAGAGCAGAGGAAACGTGACCTAACATCCAGAGTACAACTGAAAAGATTGCTATGATTCAAAATAAATGCTCCCCCCCTTTTGTTCTGCTAAGAATAAAGGCACACGTGTGTCTACACCTTAAGAGGAAAACAGAAATAGGTCCTCCGGGGATGGGCAGGTAGCACTATGAGAGTCCATCTTCCTAGACAGGAGCACACTGCCTCGGTACCTGTACTTATGCAGAATTGTTATTGCCCACTCACTTCCCATTCAGCTTCCAGACCAATTTCAAATCACCTCGTGTGCTGTACGCAGTTTCCCGTGTCTCTGGTAGTCACCTTGTCTGGATGATTAGAACCGACACACTGGGAAATCTGTCAGCAACATAGCCCTCAGGAGGCCACACCTAGAGCACATGCTTTCAGAGTGGGGAGCACTGTTTTTTCATTTGTACACATGACTTGTTCTTAAGATCTTAATGAAGTACATATTCTGGGCTCTTATTGCAAATACAAAAACCCAGCAAGTGCTGAAGAGGATTTTGAGAGAAAGGGATCATGTACACAGTTGGTAGGAATGTAAATTGGTGCAACCTTTCAGGAAGGACTATGGAGATCAATCAAAATATTAAAAACAGAGATTCTGTGTGATCTAGTTATCCAGCTCCTGGGAAATACAAAAAACCTGTACAGGGAAAAAAAAATCTCAAATACCCAAGAAGTACAAAATGAGTAACTTTAAAAGATATATGCGGAGGCCGGGTGGTGGCATACCTGGTTGAGTGTACATATCACAATGTGCAAGAACCCAGGTTTGAGGCCCCGGTCCCCACCTGCAGGGGGAAAGCTTCAGGAGTGGTGAAGCTGTGCTGCAGGTCTCTCTCGCTCTCCCTCTCTATCACCCCCTTCCCTATTAATTTCTGGCTGTGTCTATCCAATAAGTAAATAAAGATAATAAAAAATTTTTAAAGAAGATATCATAAACCTAGCATTTATTGCAGCATTATTTGAAATAGTTATGAAATGAAAATAGAATAAGTAATCAACCGCTAACTGGAAAATGCGTAAAGACATTGTGGTATATACAGAAAGTGGAATACTAGAAAGAAGAAATTCTGCCACAGATGGACCTAGAAGGTATGCTGAGTGAAACATGTTAGAAAGAGGCAACCATGTATATTTTCACTCATATGTAATTTGTAGAGAAAATGAGCAGAGGAAATAAATAAAACAATAATATACACTTTTGGACTATAACACCAATTGATAGTTACCAGGATAAAAGGGGGGAGTAAGGGTGGATAAAGAAAAAAGAGATAAACTTGTTGATTTTCTTTTTAAAAACATACTTTTATTTATTTATTTATTGGATAGAGACAAAAATTGAGAAGGGAGAAAGAGATAGGGAGGGAGAGAGACAGAGAGATACCTGCAGCCCTGCTTCACCACTGTGAAGCTTTCCCCCTGCTGGTAGGGACCAGGGGCTTGAACCCGGGTCCTTGTGCACTGTAATGTGTGCACTTAACTGTGTGTGCCACGGCATGGCCCGCTTATTGATTTTAAATGGTACATACCTGAAACCTCCAAGATGTTTTTAAGCAAATTTTCTGTAATTAAAGAAGAAATGGTGTTTGTGTGTGATGAGGGGTGAGGGAGAGTGAGAAAGAGAGGGAGGGAGAGAGGGAGAGAGGGTGAGGGAAAGGGAGAGAGAGGGAGGGGGAAAGGGAGAAGGAGAGGGAGAGGGAGAGGGAGAGGGAGAGGGAGAGGGAGAGGGAGAGGGAGAGGGAGAGGGAGAGGGAGAGGGAGAGGGAGAGGGAGAGGGAGAGGGAGAGGCAGAGGCAGAGGCAGAGGGAGAGGGAGAGGAAATATTCTGATCTAGTAAGTCTATAATGAAGTTAGAAGACTGGCACTTTTAACAAATGTAAAGTCTGGCATTCCAAATAATGTCCGTAGTGCTAATCCTGAAACCACATCAAGTAACAGAATAAATAGAAGAAGTTGTGTCTTTTTGTTCTAAACAATTCTGATGTATTAAGTGTCAGAACAAGGCATTAATAACCATTGGGAATCACTATCCACTACTCTCCTGATTGTGAGAATTTGTTCCGCTTTAGTGCCGATATTTATTATGAATTGGTTTGTGTCTTCAACTAAACTGTGAATTAGTGAAAACACTTCTCTTCCATCTAGCAGAGTACCCTACAGAGCCAAAAAAAAAAAAGATGAAAGAAAATAAATGCCTCTTCTATTTTAATATGGGTAAATCCAAAAGAAAGTATGTTTACATTTGCTGCTATAACAAATGCACCCTGAAAAGGAAAAGTTTAAGCCCTGAGATTTCATTTGAATTGACAACATACATAGTTTCCATTAAGTATGACAGAATACACATTAAAACCCACTGTGGGACTCTCTGGTGACACTCCCAGTCTGACCCCCCCCCCCATTTTCCTGCTGTATTTATTATTCATCTGGCCTTGACTTTGCTTTAATTACCAGGTGTCTTGCTCCCTTTAGCTCACACCTGATTTCAGATGTTGAGGTCAAATGTTCTTTTCAAGCTCCCTGCATGACATTGTATCTTGTTTTGAACACCTGAAATGTATAAAATCTAAGGTTAACATGGATTTTATGTTGTCCTTTGGGGTAAAGTATATATATCCCTGAACACCAGGGTTTGTCTATTTCCTTTTTTCATTGGTCATAAAGGTTTTATAGTGGGAGCAGGTGTCACAGAAGCATTGACTCAGTGGACCCCTAGTAAGACACTTTCTTATGTGCTTACCTGACAGCTAACTGCCCTTTCCATACAAACCATATCAGAACTCCTGTATGCAAAGCCCTCTCTCTACAGTGCTCACACCCTCTTTAGCGTGCAATTCACTGACTTTTTAGCAAATGTGCCTGGTTAGGCATGTGCCAATAAAATCCTTCAAGCCTCTTTAGAATTAATCATCTCTATTCCTACCTCAGCATCCGGAAACCAGTCATCTATCTTCTTTCTGGAGCCTCTTACTTTCTGGATATTTCATCTGAATAGAGTCAGGCAAGGCATATGTGCTCTTTCGTGCCTGGATTATTTCTCCTACAGTGCTTTCCAGGTTCATCCAGGTAGCTGTCCATATCAATATTTTCATATCTTTATTGCCAAACATAAGCCACCCTATATGGACACTTTACTTATCCCTTCACTAGTGAGTGAGCAGTTGAGTTGTTTCTCCTTTCTGTCTATTACTCATAATACTGTTAAGAGCATGCAGATAGGTTCATGTGTGAACATACATTTCATTTCCCTTGAGTAGATTGGTACCTGAAGCTGGGATGTCTGGGTGATGTGGTTACATGCATGTTTCACTTATTAAGAAACTTACAAACTGTTTTCCCAGGCAATGAGCCCCTTAACATTTCCATGTGCAGTGTATTATGAGTGTTCCCATGTCTCTATAGCCTCAACAATTATTCCCGTCTTTTTTTTTTTACTATATCATCCTCATGAATATGACATATTATTGAACTGTGACTTAAATTTGCATCTTTTTAATGACAGATGATGTTGAAAATATTTTCCTATGCTTACCACTTATCCATACAGCTTCTTGGTAAAAAATTCCAATAGAGCTGGGTCTTTTAAAAATACAAAAATACTCGTAATGCTTCTTTCTCCAAACCAACCTCATTTATACATATGACAACATGAAACTAACTCTCAAAGACCAACCACTGTGAAAGTGAAAAATGACTTAATAGTAGATATAGCTATAAATACATTTTTTAAAGGAAATCTGAATTTCATTTTGTGGGATGTAGTCAAAATACATTGCTGACCTAAAATTTTACTATCAGTTTCCCTGAGTTTCAATCTGTAACATTTTGTTTAATTTTTTTTTGTTTACATTCTTTGCCACACCTCCCCCAGCACAAAGCACTTCCCTCACTATTGTTGTAAACCCTAACCCCATGACAGGCTCTTAGGCACTGGGAACAGATGGCAAAGGCTTCCATAAAATACATAGGGGTAACAGACCTGTCTGAAGTGCGATAAGTCAACAGAGCACGTGACTGGTGAAAACTGCCATGGGGTGTTAAGTACAAATCAAAAACAGAAATCAAAATTGCTAGACTTGTTTCTGGAAAAAAAAGTATATTTTTAGAATACGGTTAATGAAAAGTGTGCATAAACCCAGTATATTTTATATAATTGCACATGACATTGTCATTATGAAGAATAAATAAAATATTCACTGATAGAATAGAATAGTTTTTTTTTATAATGTAGAAGTGGCTACAGGTTTTATAGGTGAATGCCTTTTGTTTTATCTTCCTGAAAATACAGGGGAAAAGGGGGGTTATCAAGAGCTCTTACGGGGTTGAGTGCCTGCTTGGTCATGTGAATGAGCAGGGTGTCCCAGACCTGCCCCAACAACACAGGAACAACTTTTGGCGTGTTATTTCCCTTCCTTCCTTCCTTCCTTCCTTCCACAGGACTGAGAGAAACTAAAATGTGGGAGGGGAGGAGAGAGAGAGGAAGAGAGAAAGAGACCTACAGCATCATTTCCCTGCTCTTGAAGCTTTCATCCTGCAGGTGGGACTGGAGACTTGAACCCAGGTCCTTGTACATTGTAGCATGTGTGCTCAATTGGGTGCTCCATGGCTCAGTTCCCTCTAACTCTTTCCAGTTGAGAACGTTAGCCTGGAGCAGTGAAATCTGAGGAAAGAAAAAAGGACAGACGGAAGTAAGAAATGAAGGAAGGAAGAAAGGGAGGGAGGAAGTAAGTAAGAGAGGAATGAAAGACTGAAAGATAGATAAAGAAAGAAAGGAAAAGAAAGAGGGATGGAGGTAGGAAGAAAATATAAAATCATTGTCTACATGGATCAAGAGGTAATTATTCTCCAATTTTTTTTTGTCTTTTTAAATGAATTCAATGCAGTAATTGTTAAAGGGAGGCAAGAGAATGATGGCTTTTTATTTTTTGTGTTTCTTCTCTTATACAACAGACTATTGGGGTCCTCCCCATCATTATCAGTGCTATAACTCATCAAATGAACTGAGTCAAAAGATCCCCAGTCTCTCCCAGAGGAGGGGCTACAGAGAAGCAGCAGCTGTGTTCCTCTCCTCTCCTCTCCTCTCCTCTCCTCTCCTCTCCTCTCCTCTCCTCTCCTCTCCTCTCCTCTCCTCTGCTCTCCTCTGCTCTCTTCTCCTCTCCTCTCCTGGGTCAACTAGGAATACCAAAGGAGACCACCTGGGACCACAACAAGACAGGACTAGAACGACTTCAGGAACCCACCAAACCACCCATGAGTGCAAACACGTGTGGCTCGTAGATAGAGAGGAGTCTAGGGAGAGATTAAGTGGCTGGTAACAGTCTGGCAGTTTACCAGTTGAGACAACACCTCTAGTCTGTTTCACCAACAAGGGTATGGCTGACGGGAGGAGAGGACTACCCTGGGACTCACCAAATGCAACTGTGAGTCTCCATTGCTACTGCCCTCAGAAGCTGGAGCAGTGACAGGGAGGCTGTGTGCTGACACCAGGGGACAGAAAACTAACCAGGAAACTCAGGAGAAGACCTATACCACGGTGGCTTAGCTGTGAGGCTGTGAAAGACTCTTTGCATAACCACTGGATTATCTCTGAACCACCCTGCTTTATCTCTTCGTCAGGAGTCAGTGATTAAGCTAAGAAGTCTACTTATAGTTTAAAGGCCCTCAGGCTCCCATAGCTTACAGGGAGGAAAAAGAACAAAAGAGGCTTTTAAGCCACTGAGCTCCAACTCAGGGATTAAAGTACTATTGAAACAACTGTCAGTTTCCACAACTGTGAACCCTTTAATTACCTTACTTAGACAGAAGTCAATCCAGGCAAGAGTGATCAGTAATTTGAAAAGTACTGAGAGAGGGACCTCATAACATACTATGTAAAATGGTTAAACCAACAAGAAGAAATATTGGAGAAATGAGCCAGGACAAGAGTCCAGCTAAAAGCCTCCCAAAAGTTGAAGCACAAAATAATGAGGCCAACATCCAAACACTAGTTAAGGAAATAATCACAGGAGTGAGTAAAGAATTTGAAAGAATTGTCATCAGAAATGCAGAAACAAATGAGATCCTGGAAAAAAAAACACTAATTATCTCAAGGTTATGAGAGAGCTGAAAGCTGAAATAGCTGAGCTAAGAACACAGCTAGCTGAACAAGCTAAAACAGTATCAGGACAGGGTAACAAAATAGATAAACTTCAGAAAACAGTAGATGGGAGAGAGAATAGAATGAATTAGGCTAAAAACAGAATTAGCAAGATCGAGGATGAATTAGAGACAACTAAAAAAGAAGTAAGAGATCTCAAAAAGAGATTAAGAGATACTGAAAACAACAACAGAGATCTATGGGATGACTTCAAAAGAAATAATATACATGGGAGTAGCACAACGGGTTAAGCGCCCTTGGTGCAAAGTGCAAGGACCGACATAAGGATCCCGGTTCGAGAACCCGGCTCCCCACCTGCAGGGGAGTCGCTTCAGAAGCAGTGAAGCAGGTCTGCAGGTGTCTGTCTTTCTCTCCCCCTCTCTGTCTTCCCTTCCTCTCTCCATTTCTCTCTGTCCTATCTAACAATGATGACATCAATAACTACAACAGCAATAAAACAACAAGGGCAACAAAAGGGAAATAAATAAATATGTAAAAAAGAAATAATATATGCTTTATTGGCTTACCAGAGAAAGAAAGAGAGAGAGGGGAAGAAAGCATTCTTCAGGACATAATAGCTGAGAACTCAGAGCAAATGATTTATGTGAATTTGCATACTCACTTAATTAGAACTAGGCAATCTTGAGTGTAATCAATCTCTATGTTAAGATTTAATACTCTTTATATTACAAGACAAATTGCTCTTCAGAAATCAGTTTTGCAAACATGTTGTACCTCTTCTCTCTAATCCCCGAGCAAAGAGGAAAAACCACAACATGTGATTTTTCTGTCTTCCAAAAATTACAACCTCTCACCACCAATTTATTCTTGCCTGCCAAGCAATTATTGGTATAGGACTTGCTATATGGCCAGTATCCGGCTAAATTAGACTTTATAAACCTGAGACTGTTTAGGCAGCTACTAGCATGCACCTGCTATCTATCCACTCAGGATTATTAGTTAATGGTATTACTAGGTGGCAGAGGTAGTGACTATTCCTAATCCTGTTTTTGAAACTGTGGCTTAATCTGATTTACGAGAAATTTTGTGTATCTTTGTTAGCTCCTTTTTATGATCATCTTTGTTACTTAAAATTTTATTATGTATGGCACATATTTTTAAAATAGGTGATTTTAAAAACTACTGTGTGGTGTAAATAAGACATCTGGCATAAAACATTAACTATTTCATCTCTATGAAAGTTTAATTCATTTACAGATTTATGTGTAAATATCTTATTCACTAGTGTCAGGGTCATTTATTGCAAAATCCATACCTATTTTTCGTTTTATACTTTTTGAACATCTTTTCCTTTTAATTATTATCTTTGACATTTTTATTTGTTTTCATGAGAGCATGACAAAGAGAGAGTAAAGGCGCAAGCGTGCGTGAGGTAGAGAGAGAAAAATCAGAGTCCTGGTATTTTGTTTTACCTGGACTTGAACCTCCTCCTCTAGGACCTCAGGCCTCCAAGTCTGGTACAGTCTCCCTGATCATGCTGCATGTACTTTAAGCCAATGCCGGCTGCCCCATCTCTCACCCCATTGATGTCCAGGGTGGACTTAGCTGATCTGGCTGGCTAGGCGGATGTCCTCTTCCTCCCTCACTGCTCCATGTGTCCTTCCTGAAGCTAAGCACCTGGTCAGAAGGAGGATCTTCCCTAGATAGACTGGAGGGATATAGGTAGCTGTGCTCCCCTGCTAGAACCTCCAAACAAGCTGTTGATACAATGTATTTCAGGACTAATCTTTTGGTCCTGATCCATCAAGAGATAGTCAGACAATCAAAAGACAATCAGAAGAGTGTCTGTCTGCTAATTAAGTACAAATATTTATATGGTTCATTTTTTCTTATTTTCTATAGTGATCTTTCCTCCCTGCTTTCCTTCCTTCCTTCCTCTTCTTTCGTTCGTTCTTTCTTTTTCTTTCATTTGTTTTTTAGATACTGAATCAGACCTAATTCTTAAAGCAAACACATTTTTAAATATGGATTTGGCCTTGAATTCACATCAAGGTTTTTCTTTTGTACCTGTCAGTTTCCCTAATCATTCAATTAGGCTAATGTTAAGACTGAGAACATAATGTATTTCATAAAGGAAAGGTAAAAATAATAAAAGTATGGTAGAAACCAACTTGGTATTGGCTAGTAGTTCTTTCAGTTACTAACTGGGGTAGTCACAGACTTTATGGAATAATTCTATATGTCATGTATGAACAAGATTATAATAATAATAGTTACTATTAATAACACCTCTGTGGGTTTTTCAATGGATGACATACTACCACATGCATTTTCTCCAACAATGTATATTTCACCACAGCTGTGAGAGATATAAAACCCACTTACAAGTTAAAGGATTAAGATAGAACTTAGCCAAGAAGTATTACGAGCAAGTGAAAAAAACCAAGGTCTATACCAAGATCTATTTGAGGGGCCGGGTGGTGCACCTGGTTGAGCACACATATTGCAGTGCACAAGGACCCGGGTTCTAGCCCCCGGTCCCCACCTGCAGAAGGAAAGCTTTGTGAGTGGTGAAGCAGTGCTGCAGGTGTCTCTCTGTCTCTCTCCCTGTCTATCTCCCCTCCTCCTCTCATTTTCTGGCTGTCTCTATCCAATAAATAAATATAATAAAAAATTTTTAAAAGATCTACTTGATACTAAATGTTACACCGGGGGCTGGATGGTGGTGAACCTGGCTGAGCACAGGTGTCACCGTGCGTAAGGTTCCAGCTCCTGCGCCCCACTTGCAGGGAGGAAGCTTTGGGAACAGTGAAGCAAGTCTGCAGGATTCTATCTTTCTCTCTCTTTTTCTTTCTCCTTCTTCCCTCTCAATTTCTTTTTTGTCCTATCTAATAAAAAAAAAAAAAGAGGAAAGAAAAAGAAAAGGTAGGTTCTGAGTGCCAGTACCAAGCACCAACAATAACCCTGGTGACAATAAAATATGAAAAATAAATAAAATACTATGCACTTTTGAGATATATCTCTTGATTCACAGAGAGAAGAGTCCTTAGGTGACTCTAGATTAATAAGTCAAGACTAATGGGTCACACTGGGAAAAACATTTATAGAAAGAAAACAAACAATTAAGCCCATAAGTGATAATAAACAAGAAAGAAAAATTTCTTACAGATACTTATCTTCCTTATATTATCTAGCTGTTAACAGACTACTTTGAGAAAATGAGAAGCAGTGAAATGTAATAGTTCCATGATCCATAGCCCAACATTTCTTCAATTCCTTCATGTACATCAGTATATTATTTTTCTTTACTTATATGCAAATGAAAAGTGACTAGAGAGCATAAAGGAAATAATGAAGAATAATTTAGCCTTGAGTCTCAGATGCAATGTGAGGTCATAAAACTCCATTGTTTGCAGATTTCTGTCTTATTAAAGGCAGGTTTCTCAGTTCCATTCCCGGACACACCATGTTCACCCAAAAGCCACAGGGACTTACAGACCAAAGATGCTAACTCCCTCGAATAGATGAATCTTTGCCATGAACTAGAAGGTCGAGTTCTAGCTAGCTTTTCTATTTTCCCCTGTGACAATCAACAGAGGATGGAAAGATCCCACAACCAAGACTGGAAACAACTTGAAGATACACATCTGAGTTTAAGTCTCCATCCAGCGTAGAACATAAGGTAAAGGTGGGAAGAAAGCATTGATTATGTAAAGGGCTTTCACTAGTCCCAGGTGCAGTCCCTAGTATAAGCACAAGTTAGACCTGAGCAGTTCTCTGATAAAGAAAGAAATAAAGAAAAAAATAACTTAAATAAATAAGAATGAGGGAAAATATACCCACACAATGTTTTAGATAAGAGAATGGAGAATCTCCTTTCATCTGTAAGGCATGAAAGCAACACTGACCATGTTACAGAGTCACGGAACATTTTGTTTTTAAGTGTCTGGGCAAGTTCACCGTTCCCTGGACGTGTATTCATCTAGAGAGGCAAAGACAGAGAGAGAGAGAGATGAGAAATACCACAGCCAAAGACCTGCTCCTAGCTCAGTGAGACTCCCACATAAAGCTAGGACTTGAAGCTGGACCACTTACACAGTAAGGCAGGCACCCCCTACACAGGCCCTAAGAACAGCATTTTTTTTTTTGTGAAAAAGTTCTCATCTGGAATCCCAGCTCTCCCACCCACCATGTAATGAGTGGATTAGTTTAGCTCAATTCCAGAAAGCAGTTGTTGACCATCAAATGGGAGTATGATTTGTGTGATGCTTGTTCCATTATCAGTCAAACAAAAGAACTTTTTCTTCTTCCTATATAAAAGCCAAATATAAAATAAAACTTCGAAAATGGAGAGTTGGCCAGTAACGCAGTGGGCTAAATGCACATGGCACAAAGCGCAAGGACCCGCGTGAGGATCCTGGTTGGAGCCCCTGGCTCCCCACCTGCAGGGGAGTCGCTTCACTAGCGGTGAAGCAGGTCTGCGGGTGTCTATCTTTCCCTCTCTCTGTCTTCCCCTCCTCTCTCCATTTCTCTTTGTCCTATCCAACAATGAACGGCATCAACAGCAACAACTACAACAACAATAAAAACCACAAGGGCAAGAAAAAGGAAAATAAATAAATATTTTTTAAAAACTTCAAAACTGGTTTATGTGAAAGGAGAAGGGGAAAAGAGCACAGGTTGGGAGGGCAGTAATTGTTGTAACCTGGAGATTTGTAGTTGAGACGCCCTCCTATTTATATACTTAATAAACATCTGGAATAAAACCCAGAGAACTTATCAAGACCAACGGAGACGCAGAACTGAGCTCAAACTAGCTTTCTTGCCTCAGCTCCTACCATTCGCCTTCACTGCCTGAACCTTCTTTAGGGAGAAGGCTTTCCTTGTGATAACAAGGGCAAAGATTTCTCTGTCTAGAAAACTCACTTATCACCATGGTTTCTCTCTCTCATTCAGTCTCTGTCTGATTTCTGATGAAACAGCATCTACTCAGAATAGCTTCCCTGGCCGTCCATTTGAATTTTAAATTCCTAAGCTCATTGACAATGTCATTGCTCTCCCTTCTTCAGTTTTTCAACGTATTTATAAATTATATGATCTATTTGTGACATTTTCACATCATATATTTATGTCTTTCATTATTCCCATATCCACTCTCATTCTCCTCTCATCACCTTAGTAACCTAGAATTAATGAAAAGCACTATATATTTTGTTCACTTCTGTAGCTCTGGAGCTCAGAGTAGTGCTTTCTATATAATAGTCACTCAATCTACATCTGCTCAGTGAATGAATACATGCCTGCTTCTTGATTTAAGTCTAGGAAAAATGTACATTTAATGAGTATCAAGCCTATACTTAATTAGTACTAAGAAATGCACTGAAATGACACATAAGTGAATTACTTGAACTTGGTTTCATGAAGTCACACAAATACCAGGGAATATAGTCCTTTTTAATTGGTCATGGAATCTGGCAGAAAATTAACATTTGTTTCTATGTTGAAGGTCTTCCTGTGTGGTCACCAGCTTCTATGTTATCAGCTCACAGGAGTCTACACCTTTTCCTTTGAGTCACTTCCTGTAAGCTGCACACTTGATTACGGTAATTAAAGAAAACATCTTCCGATGTGAAATAAGGTGTGAAAGAACAATCATCAAAAAGTAAAATGGTGAGAACATTTCTTCCAGCAAAAGCAACTTCCCCTTGAAAGAGCTCACCTATTATGATCTTTGTGGAAGCATCTATTTTCAGTCCATGACTTCTCCTTGAGGAAGAACAAATTCACCTCAAGGAACTAAAATACCAGGAAAAGTCAAAATGACTTCAAAAAAATTATTTTGATAGTCTTTGGCAATCAAAATTCATAAGACATAATGTCACTGAAATAAACCCAAGACCTTCTAGAATTATAAGAAAAGTATTTTGGAAGAAGACTGTTCTCCTTCATTGTGTTATATTAGCTACACAACATAAATAAATATCCCAGGATTCCTAATCTATTTCTTGTTGGAACTTAAATTTGAGAGATTACAAGAAACTTGTAGCTAGAAACTTAAGTCAATTTTAAATGGCTCTTTATACCCAGAATTACTTTAAATCATTCAACACAAATTTATGATATTTTATACATATGACCGTAACTATTTGCAGTGTAAATAATTTGTTGAAAGCCAATTGTGTCAACTGTTAGAGGAAAAGCAAAGAAGCAAAGAAGCAAGTTCTTCTTCAAAGAGATCCCTCAATTCTCTGGATCACCAGAGAATTCACGATCTCCATACAGAGAAACGACAATAAAATGAAAAAGTCAGTAACTACTCTAAATTAAAAAGCAAGGAAAATGGGGGCAGGAGGTAGAAGATGCTTCTCCTGGTTGTGGTGCTAAGAAGTTGAACTTAATCATCACACCAGTTGGGGTTATAAGGAAAGACATTTCATTCATCCTGTAATTCTACTGGGCTCACAATTTGAATAAGCAGTAAATTACCTTATATTTATTTATTTTCCCTTTTGTTGCCCTTGTTTTTTTATTGTTGTTGTAGTTATTGTTGTTGTTAGGACAGAGGGAAATGGAGAGAGATGGGGAAGACAGAGAGGGGGAGAGAAAGACAGACACCTGCAGACCTGCTTCACCGCCTGTGAAGCGATTTCCCTATAGGTGGGGAGCCGGGGACTTGAACAGGGATCCTTGTGCTTGCGCCATGTGCACTTAACCTGCTGCGCTATACCCAACTCCCATTTTAATCTTTTATTTTATTTATCTTTTTATGACCCCATCTTCTATAGGCACGAGTAGATTTGCTCCTTAACAGTAGGCACATTCCTTTTACAGGTTCTACGTAGGAGGACTTAGTTGTTTCTGTGTTCTCTACTTTTGTGACTCACAAAAAAGAAGTGTGTAATACGTGTGCTTAACCAGGTGTGCCACCACCTGCCCCCCCAAATTAGTAAAGTAACAGGTTCCTTAGAATAATGCTAAAAAAGACTTCCTAGCTTCTTCCAACATGAAGACCCCAAATCTCATCTGATATGCTCTTACCTTTTGGTTCCTGATTACTCAACAATTTGTTCTGTTTTGTATCTTAATGCTTTTCAGCCACCAACTTGCAGATGCTACCATGACGCCAAGCTGACTTCCCTGGGCAGGCGACCTCACCAATGTGTCCTATCTCCCCAGAGTCCTACCCCATTAGGGAAAGATAGAAATAGGCTGGGGGTATGGATCAGCCGGTCAACGCCCATGCTCAGCAAAGAAACAATTACAGAAGCCAGAACTCCTACCTTCTGCTCCCCATAAAGATATTCAGTCCATATTCCCAAAGGGATAAATAGTTGGGAAGCTTCCCATGGAAGGTAGGGAATATGGAACTCTGGTTGTGGGAACTGTATGGAGTTACACCCCTCTTATCCTATGGTCTTGTTGATCATTATTAAATCACTTATAAAAAACTGTATATAAATGAAATACATTAATGCACTATGAAGGTGACCAATCTTTGTACTTAGTTAACTTTGACTTTCTTGCTCTTCTCAACAGGTTTAAATTTGAAAATACTTCAAGGTGTAGTGATACTCAAAATCATGTCTCTATTCCGATTTCTTTGGGAGTGAGAGTGTAGGAGTATCTTGTGTTCTTTACATCTTGGTGAAAGATAAGAAGTTTAGAATCTGATTTCTTAGTGTCTAACTGCCTTTTAATATCAACACTAGGATGGGGGGGATTGTATTATTTATCATTTGTCTTAATCCAGTCAGGCTATTGTCATCCTAAATACTACAGCTCAGGGCATTTAAAACTTAAAACAGCAAACATTCATTCCCTCAAACTTTATTATTTCTCAGGATCCAGAGAAATGGCTCAGCAGGCAGTCTATCTGTGTACACACGCAGTCCAGAGTCAAGCCCCATACCACAGGAAATGTCTATGGTACCAGGGAAAATTCTAGAACTATGGTATCTCTCTCTAAGTACACATGAGAATAAATGAGAGGCATATAAAATACACACACACACACATACATACACACAGGACAAATGATTAAAGAGTGGTGAGACTATACATGAGCAAGGCCCTGGTTTCACAGGAAAATCAATTATTATTTCTCAGTAGAAGAAATCTGATCAAGATGTCAGCAAATTCAGTATCTGCCAAGTATTTGTTTCTAGTTCCAAGATGGGTGTCCTTTCACTGTGTCCTCATATGGCAGAAAGAATAAAAGAGATCTCTGATTCTTTTTAAAATTGCCACCAGGGTTATTGCTGGGGCTCAGTGTCTGCATGAAAAAAAAAAATCACAAATCTCAGGGCCATTTTTTCTGTGTTTTCTGAGAAAGAGGTAAATTGAGAGGTAAGACACAGATAGAGAAGGAGAGAGAAGGCCAGGTAGGATTTCCCAGTCCTCAAGGACTTAGATTCAGGCACCTGGTCCCAATCTGCAGGCATAAAGCTTCAGGGACATTTAACAAGCAGTGAAGCAGGTCTGCAGGTCTCTCTCTGTCTCCCACTCCCCTCTCAATTTTTCTGGCTCTATCCAATAAAAAATAAATAATAATTCTTTTAAAAATGGATGTATTTAAAAAAAAATACCAGACCCAAACTTTAATCTGTAGAAACTCCTTTAAGGACAAAGTCTTTACACTATAAAATGTTAAACTAAAGTAAAACATGATGATAAGGGAATGTGTTGATTCTGTTCTAATCCTAAATAGCCCTATTTATTAAACCAAAGGCCAAAGCACAAGCACTGTGCTTTTCTCAGTGATATGAAAAATATGTTTCCCAGGTATTTTATTTTTCCAGTAAGAATCGGAAAACTTTCCATTTCCCAAATCTGATTTACAAAGTCACTTAGCTCTCAAAAATATATATAATCTAATTCTATAATCTAGAAACTGGTTGCAAATGATCAAGGAGGTAAAAAACATTACAACAGAAGTTAAGATTTTTAAATGCCACTCCACTGAGAAAGTGGGCTTGCATAATAAGGAATGAAAGTTCACATGATTTATGGAAAAAAAAAAACATTGAAAACTCTCTTCTATACCAAGAACCAAGGTCCTTCGGCTGATTCTCTATGTTCTAGAGTCAATACTGGGAAAATACTAATCACATGAGTATGCCTGAACTTCCAGTGTTACAGATCCCAGAGCCACTCAATCGCCCTTGACCAGGAGCATTCATCAAAGTCATCGATCTTACTGTGACTTATCTAGTTTCACTAACGAAAAATCAGGAAGGAGCTGGGTCTTCATTTCACTTGTTTCCAGGATACTCCCAAGATTTTCATTTAAATTTTCCATATGGCCCCGCTAAACCAGCAGAGATTAATCACACCCGATCCTTATGAAAGAAATCTTATGGCTAAAAAATTTAAAGCATGATTTAGTCAACATCCAACTGTGTTTTTCCCTCAAGAGTAGTATATTAATAACCTAAGGTATCTTAAAAGACTTTCCAAAGAATCTCTGACCAATAGGCGCTACTGAAGACAGAATCATTCATAGATTACATAGTGCTTGCTCTTAAAAAAAAAAATCTAATCTTAACTGGGTGTATTAACAGCTATGTTATACATTATTATCTTTACAATATGTTTAGTAACTATTACCAGTCCAGTTAAAGTCAAGTGGCCTCCCCCAGGGCTCTGTTCTGGCTCCTACGCTACTTAATATTTACATCAATGACCTCCCAGAAACTTCTTCAAGGAAGTTCATCTACGCCGATGACATCTGCTGTGCAACTCAGGCATCCAAGTTCGACATCCTCAAGGAAACACTCACGAAAGACATGTCTCTGATATCTGATGACTGTAAAAAATGGCGACTAATCCCTAGCACTGCTAAAATGGTATCATCTGTTTTCCATCTACACCATGCCTCGGCTTGCGTGAGCTTAATGTGCAGCTTGACGATACGAGAATCCGGCATGAAGCCCAGCCAGTCTATCTTGGCGTTACTCTCGATCGCACTCTGTCATTTCACGAACATCTCATAAAAACTGCAGCAAAGGTGGGCGCGAGGAATCACATCATTGCAAGACTAGCCAGCTCCTCATGGGGCGCGAGCGCTTCCACACTACGATCATCCTCTCTGGCATTATGCTATTCCACTGCAGAATACTGTGCCCCAGTATGGTTCCGTAGCCCCCATGTCCACTTGGTCGATTCCAAATTATATTCCTCCATGAGGATCATTTCTGGAACCATCTGTTCCACCCCAGTTCCATGGCTGCCAGTCCTTAGCAACATCGCCCCGCCAGATATTCGTCGGAATGCGGCATCATCTAAGTTCTTTTCCCACGTCTACGCTCGACCGGACCTGCCAATCTACGCGGATATCTTCGCCCACCCTGTCCAACGCTTGACGTCTCGTCACCCAATCTGGTCCCCTATGCCTACACTGAATTTCTCTGTTCCAGACTCTGGGAAACAGAGTTGGCAGTCAGCTGAGGTCAAGAACAAACACCTCATCACAGACCCCTGCGAGCGTCAACCCGGCTTTGATCTAGCACGTTATGATCGGGCCCTCCTCCATCGCTATCGAACAGGCCATGGCCGGTGCGCCGCTATGTTCCATCGCTGGGGAGCCAGAGACGACCCGAACTGCCCCTGCGGCTCCAGACAGACTATGACCCACATAGTCAACGACTGCCACCTCTCCAGATTCAAAGGAGGTCTTGAAACTTTACATCAGGCTCAACCTGATGCTGTTGACTGGCTACGGAAGAAGGGCAAACGCTAGAAGAAGAAGTCCAGTTAAAGAGAGCTTTAGAATAAGAGCAGGGAAACAGGTTATTCAAAAATTTGATAAATGTCCAAGGTTCTATGGTCTAAAACTAGAAAAGCTAGAAGTCAAAAAAGGGAGTAATCTAAGGTCATAGTCTTTCTACGAGAACATACAGGATAATAGTTTTCCTCTTTGGACTCTTTAAAATAGGGAAGGGTTTCAGTTTTCTAGAGAGAGTTTAGATGCATGTAACCTTGCTTAGAAAAAGAGGATGGGGGGAGTCAGGCGGTAACGCAGCGGGTTAAGCGCAAGTGGCGCCAAGTGCAAGGACCAGCAGAAGGATCCAGGTTCAAGGCCCTGGCTCCCCACCTACAGGGGAGTCGCTTCACAAGCGGTGAAGCAGGTCTGCAAGTGTCTGTCTTTCTTTCCCCTCTCTGTCTTCCCCTCCTCTCTCCATTTCTCTCTGTCCTATCCAACAACAGTGACATCAATAACAACAATAATAATAACTACAACAACAATTAAACAAGAGCAACAAAAGGGAATAAATAAATAAATAAAAATTTAAAAAAAAAACAGCCTGGAGCAGTGAAATCGCACACAAGTGCAGCCACAAACATTTAACTAACTATATATAAAGAATATCTATTCTATATCAGGGCACCTGCACAAAATAAAAAGAAAAAAAACTAAAAAAACAGGGATTTAGCTAGTGCCAGCTATGAAAGTAATTCTGAGCTTAGTAAACCCAATCTGAAACTAATGCTAAACTTACTGCAAAACAAGTTCTATTTGAGACTCACTTTTGTAGTAAATACAATAGAAATAAAAAATTCTCGGGGCCGGGTGGTGGTGCGCCTGGTTGAGCGCACACATCACAGTGCACAAGGACCCAGGTTTGAGCCCCCGGTCCCCACCTGCAGGGGGGAAAGCTTCATGAATGGTGAAGCAGGGCTGCAGGCGTTTCTCTGTCTCTCTCTTCTACCACCCCTTTCCCCCTGGATTTCTGGCTATCTCTATCCAATAAATAAATAAATAAAGATTTAAAAAAATTCTCATGCTGAATACAGTCTTTTCCTGACAGGTCTCCCTGTCTCTCCCCCCCCCTTCTGTTGTCACTGGAACTTCACTGTGTACCAGGCTGGGTTTTTCAACTAAAAAGCTAGAGACAGAGAAAGGTATTGGGCACTGATGCTTCCCTCAGTGTGCAGGGGAGCCTGACTGTAGTCTGGGTTATACCTATGACAAAGTAAACACACTGTTCTAGTGAGTTACCTTGCTGGTTCTTCCCTGAGAATTTTTTTTCCCTTTTTAGAATTGTACTGGTAATTTAATAGTGATTTGCAAAATTTTATGATTAGGTCTATCTCCATGCTGCAACCAATACCAAAGTTCTGTGACCCTCCCGCTTCCCCAGTGATAACCACTGGAGTTCTAGAGATAGTATGACAAATCTAACGATTTTCTTTTTGCGAGTTCATGTGTTTCAATTTCCTAGACCCCACATATGAGCAAAACCATTGATGGTGATTTTTACTGACTTCACTGAGGAAAATCACCTCTAGTTCCACCCACTTTATTCTGAAGGACACTCTACTAGGCCTTTTTAATTGTAGAGTAGCATCCCAGATACTAGATATCTCATAACCGTACTTTATTTATTTATTGGATAAAGACAGAAATTGAGAGGTCAAGGGAGGCAGAGCTGGGGAGAAGAAGAGAGACACCTGTGTCCCTGCTTCACTGCTTGGGAAGCTCCCCATCCCTCTCGCAGGTGGGGACCCCTGAGTTGAAATTGGATCCTTGGGCGCTGTAACAACTGGGTGTGCCACCGCCTGGCCCCTCCTGTAACTTCTTTATCCAGTCAGACAAATGACAAATTCTAATCACATGAGATGAAGGAGAGGAAGAGGAAGAAGTTACATTGTGAAAAATCAGCAGGGCTGTTTATTCATGCTCAACTATCTGGGAATCAAACACTTAGCTCAGAGAAAGAAGGTGTCTGAATTATTCTAGCAGCTGATGATCCTCTTCTGCCATATTTGGTTACAAAGGGTACCAGAGGCAGGCACTGATATGTAAGACAATAGTTTTCTGAAGAGTCAACATTTCCTTAGTAATTCCATATGTAACATTTATGTGGCTCCTTCCTTTCTGTAGTCTACTTTGTGCAGTCTTATAAAATCATGTTTCATCATGTTGTAGATGAAGACATATCTTCCTAAGCAAAATTTTGGATACTGCAGGCAATGCAGACAATTTCAGGTCTTGCATTGCTGTCTTATTTGAAATCTGAAAGTTTATTTTTAAATGTATAAGGTGAAATTAATAGCTGTAAAGTAAAAAAAAATATTCCTAAATGAAATACTCTTAAAGCAATGAAGAGTGCTTCTATTATTTTCTGTAAATAGACCAATTCTGTTCATAAATTGAAAATGAGGTTGCAAGCAATGCCTGTAAGAGGAACATGATAAGGAATAGCTATTGGCTGAAGGCAACAGCGAGACCAAGTTATAAATTCCTAAGTGTTTCTAAATCTATTTAATTTAGGGTCAAGTGGACGCTAAGGACCCAGCTTGAAGGACAGTGGTTCTTTCTGCCAGGAATCACACTGCTTTGTTATCACTCTGCTCTCTCGGTAGCAGACTGATTACTTTATAAATGTTTTCAAAATGCTTATGCTTATAACGTAGGCTATTAAAGTTCTATCATATCTCTTGTGATAAGGGATGATGCCACTTCTACTGGATAAATTACCCCTGCCATCTTACAATTTATTTTTGGATTACCTTAAAGGAAAACATTAAAAAATAATCATTCAGAGTTAAAAAAAAAAAAAAAAAACCTTGGACCTGGTGATGATGAAGCTGGTACAGCACATATTTGCCGTGCATGAGGATCCAGGTTCAAGTACATGTCCCTCCTCTATGAGGAGGAACTTGATGAGTGGTAGAGCAGTCCTTCAGCTAACTCTCTCCTTCTCTATGTTTCTATCAGAGAGAGAGAGAGAGAGAGAGAGAAATGGGGAGGAAGAGAAGCAGTGAATTCATCAAGCAGGCACTGAGTCCCAGTAATAAGCCTGGTGGAAAAAAAAAAGAAGAAGAAGAAGAAAGAAAGAAAGGGAGAGAGGAAGAAAGAAAGGAAAGACCTTTATTTACTTTGAAATGTCTATCATTTTAGAAAACAAACTAGTTTGAACAATTATAAAGTGTCTTGGTCCATATAATTCAATAGATCTTAACTTTGAACAATATTTTTAGATGCCTTGGAAGTCACTGAGCCCAATGTATTTATGTTATATGTGTAGAAACACTATCGGGTAGGCAAACTACCTTGCTCAAGGCCACAAGTAAATATAAACTGATTTCATTTCTATTTTACTCACATGCCTCTATCAAAATTCAGGTGAGACCGGAGATGTAGCTAATTGGGGAATGGAAGCTAATGCAAGTATGTTGCACACAAGATTACCACAGTCTTTCACTTGGGCATGAAAACAACTTCACATTAACCCTTCAGTCCCCCAATTCAGAATAAGGAATTGAAAAAATGGTTTATTGTCTCAATATTGTAAGTAGACATAAAGTAAATAAAAAACAGAACTTGCAAAATATAGCTCAGATGATAAAAAAGAAACCCTCAGGTCTCACTATTTTCAAGTAGTTATATAAATAGCATTCTAAGAATCCTAGAACTGAATCTGAGATAGAGAAAAATAATTTATGAAGAAATTTTTCTTCTAGAAGGTTTTATTAAGAAGACAAGTTATCAGAAAGTTTTGCCAGAAAGAAACAGATTTTAGAAATGGAGGGTCAAACAGATTTTCAGGAGAGGATATTTCTTATCTACAGCAACTGCAGTTATCAGCAAACAGCAGCTTCAAACCAATCATTAATTTTTTGAGGCAAATTATAATTAAATTGTAAAGCACTTAATATTAAAACTCGATGGACAAAGCTGATGTGAAGAAATTAATCCCAAACTCTGCTAAAGTCAAGATAGACTACATTTATCTTATATCTGTCCGCAATCAGGTTTGTCAGTCAGTCAGTCACAGAAGATTAGAATCATGCAGCTGGAGAAATGGAGAGCTGGCAGAAACTCAGAGATTAGTCTGAATGCTTTGAACTTATTTACTGCAGGGACAAGGGAAATGCCGTATCTGTCAATGGAGCGGCTGTTGAACAGGACTTACGGCACCAAGTTAGGGAACAAGGCAACTTTATAAAAGAGAATTCATTATGCCATGATTCATAGTCACTGCTGTGCTATAAATACTTTTATGGAAGTGTTTTTTTTTTTTTTTTCCTTTTCCCTTCTCTCTCTCTCTCTCTCTCTCTTTTTTTTTTTTTTTTTTTTCCAAAGTGGCTGTATGGCTGAACACTGTTTCCAGGACTCACATAATTGCACCTAAAAATCACAGAGTGTTAGAGCAGTAAGAGCCACTGGAGCTTACTAGGATACCTCATCAGATTTTACAGGTGAAGGAACTGGAGCCTAGCAAGGCTTGGAAACTTTATGGAGGTCAAGGAGTTAGTGCCTGGCCGGGGCAGGCTTGAGCTGAACCCCTGGTCTGGCCCCTCCAAGCCCAGAACAGAGCACATTCCACCACACCTTGTCATTTTCCAGTTAGGGCACGGGAAGTGCCCTGGATGGACCACTGTTTCCTACAATTAGACCTGAGTCCCAGAGCTTGTCTATAGCCAGAGAACCTGAAGCATTTGTCTCTCCAGAGTTCACTGGTGTTTCTGATCATTACTTTAACAAGAACGTATTTTTAGCTCTCTTCCTTCCACAAGCGATCTTCTAATTTAGAGAAGCCGCGTTTAAGCTTAGAGCTCAGACTACCTATACTTTTATTTTAAATTTCAGAAATTCAAGTCAGTGATCCTTAGTGGGTTGTTTAATACGTAAGCTACTGAACTGCTCGTGGACATGTAACTAAACAAAGTGGATCCCTATTTGTAAGGAGTCTCCAGGTTAGGTGGTCTTCATTAAGAACAAATAGTGTTACAGAAATGTCAAAAACTAGATAAATAAGGCTGATGAAATAGCTCACTTGGGTAGTGTGCTGCTTTGCCATGTCCACAACCTGGGTTCAAACCCCCCACACACACACACACTGAAGGAAGCTTCTGGGATGTGGTCTCTCACTTTCTACCTTTTTGTATATATCTTTTAAAAAAAAAGTAGAAGAAAAAAAGGGAGAAGAAGAAGGAAGAGAGAAGATGAAGAGGAGGAGGAGGAGGAGGAGGAGGGGATGAGTCCAGAAAAATATTTTAGGCACTAGTATCAGACTACTGAAAGTCAGAGTTTGGTTCCTGGTTATAGGACAATGAGAAAGTTATTTAAATGTCCTGTGTCTGGGAGAGTTGGGGAGGTAGAATAGTGGGTATACAAAGAAGACTTTCATGCCTAAGGCTCTGAGATCTCAGGTTCGATTCCCCCCACCTCCTCGCTCTGATTTAAAAATAAAGTCCTGAGTCTCAATGCCTTTCGTAAAACAGGGTAACTAGACTCCAGCCTGTAAATTGTGAGGGAGATTATTAGAAGAAATAATGCACGAAAAGTAGTTACACTGGGCACATAATAAAACTGCAACAAACTGTTAATAACACTGATATGATTTGAGAATCTAACTGTAAAATGTAGAAGTCAAAGATTGTGAAGCATAGCAGATAAGGTGGAATAACGGATGAGAAGACTAAACAAGGAAAGTGGTGAACAGGTAGGAAGTGAGCAGGTAGACATGTAAGGAAAGGCATGCCAATCTTAATAGTAGGAACTCAGCACGGAGTCAGAACATCTTAGGATACACTCAGAGAACAAGACGAATGTAAACACCTGGATCTCAGGACAAGAATAGAGAATTAGAAAGAACTGAGGGTGAAAATAGGCTCCAATCTAAAGCCATACAAACTCTTGGACCCAAAAGCCCCTCATATAGTTCTAAGATTATTCTTTGCTGTTGTAGTATTGTTTACATCTAATAATATTACACTTCCCTAGAATGCCCTTTTTGTATGCACAGTTAAAAAAGCAATTACGCATTCCTCATCCATAGCCTTCTGCAGCCTGTCCTAGAGTGCCCGAAAGCATATTCAAAGTCAGGATTTAAAAGATGCTATAGGGGGTCGGGCAGTAGCGCAGCAGGTTAAGCACAAGTGGTGTGAAGCGCAAGGACCGGTATAAGGACCCCGGTTCAAGCCCCTGGCTCCCCACCTGCAGGGGAGTCGCTTCACAGGCGGTGAAGCAGGTCTGCAGGTGTCTGTCTTTCTCTCCCCCTCTCTGTCTTCCCCTCCTCTCTCCATTTCTCTCTGTCCTATCCAACAACAAACAACATCAACAATAATGATAATAACCACAACAAGGCTACAACAACAAGGACAACAAAAGGGGAAAAAAACAGCCTCCAGGAGCAGTGGATTCATGGTGCAGACACTGAGCCCCAGCAATAATCCTGGAGGCAAAAAAAAAGAAGATGCTACTGTTATATAGTCAAGGGTTGACCAAGGTGACAGAAGCACTAACTCTAATGTGGTATCTTGGACAGGATCCTGGCACAGAAACAGACATTCTGGAAACACTAAAGACATCTGAGTAAAATGTGGGCTTTAGTTAATAGTTTGATATCAATATTGGCAGACGAATTGTGACAAATATACCATGCTAATGTAATTTATAAATACTATTAATGATTGGGACATGGAATATGTGCTGACCATCTGTGCTACCTACATAATTTTCCAGTAAATCTAATTTCTCAATTAAAATTTAAAAACGATAATATGTGAAAGGGAACATTTATTCCTGGACAGACTTAGGTTTGTGAATTTGCTGATCCAGAGAGTATACTTCCCAAAGGAAACATTCTGGAGTCCTTTTTAAGTTGAGGAGCATTTTAACAGAGAAAAACACATAAAAATATTTTTAAACATAACCTCATTGTAGCAAACTATTTGAGTATTCTCTTTATATTTTCATTCAGACAATTCTTTATTTAACTGATTTAATGACATCCAGTTGTACTGGCCCTATCAAATTGCTTTTAATAGCAACTCTAGTAAACAGAGCTGCAGGGGGGAAAAAAACTTGGTATAGGTCACAAGAAAGGATCATTAAGTCATAGATGTGATCTGTTCTGTGTGCTTGGGGTAGCTGAATAATCACTGTGGGTCAGTGCTTGTGGGTTGGTGATAGAGAAAAAAGAGAGACATAAGACTGATTCTCAACTAGAGGCAACTCTCCATTCCCTGGAAATATCTGGCAATGCCTAGAAATATTTCCTGTTGTCACAACTTGTGGAAAAATGTGTGTGTGTGTGTCTGTGTGTGCGCGCGCATGCGTATGTGTGTGCATGTGTGTTAGAAGTGGTATCTGGAGAACTGTTTTTGGAATCCAGTGAACAGAGGCCAGAGATAATGTTAAATATCCAACGACAGAGAAAAGACCAGCCTATTCTGCCCCTACCCCCACACATGAATTCTTCCAACGCTAAAAACCTCTGAATTAGACAGAAGAGGGGAAGTAATGCTTTGCCTCAGTAACTATTTCCCAAGAACATTTAATAGTTATTTCAACTACAAGGATTTTTATATTCTTTTGACTTCTACTAAAGGTTAGCTACTAACTCACTATAAAGAGAAATGACTATAAAAAATTCTTCTTGGCCCCTCTTTTTAAAAAATTGTTTGGCATCTATTATACTAAAATCATTGCTGGCAGCCAGCTGATGACAGTCCCTTGCTCAACTGCGATGAGTATTTTTCACTTTCTGCCCTGGGGCCTCTCTGACATCTACATAGTGGAATGATTACAAAACCTTCTGGGTACTCAGACATGTGCTTCCCAGAAGCTCTCAGACATGACTGCTCTATGGGTCAACACTGGAATATGGAGAGACAGAAGCTAATAAATAAATGACCTCTTACTCTTTCTTTTAATTCTAAATTTCATTATAACTGAGTCTTTGGGGGGGCGGATTCTGGTAGAACAAATAATCTAGGCAGCAGGCACACTGAAGACCAACTTGGCAATGCTTTCATTAAATGAATTTGTTGTAATCTTCATTTTTACTTTTTTCCCAATGCTCCTCTTTACTTATGAGAGATTATCTCCCCAGATAAACTGTCCACATACAGCTCTTGCCTTAACCTGCTGCACTACTGCCAGACTCCCATGCATGCATATCTTATGAGATGCAGTATTTGGAAGGGAGGTGGAGTTAGAAAGATTCTGAACCCCAACCCCTAGAGTCAGAAGCCAAAATATAATGGGTGTCAGGTGGAAGCGCAGAGGGTTAAGCGCATGTAGCGCAAAGCGCAAGGACCGGCAGCATAAAGACCCTGGTTCGAGCCCCTGGCTCCCCACTTGTTAAGTTTTTGTGGTTCACTGTTTCATATTTTTAAAACTGTCACCCTCTGTTTTGTGAGCACTTGAGAACCTCCTCATGCCAGTTTCACAGAGAGTGTGACCGTACAGAAAGAGAACGGCTTTACTTTCACAAAATTATAAGATGTCAATGCCTTGTCTCTACATCCTATCATATTATGTCGGTGGTTGTCAGCAAATAATTCTACCATTTTTTCTGATACAACCAGAGTTTAAAACTTACAGGGTACTAATCTTTGAATCAAATAGTCTAAGCTTTAGTTCTCTCAAGTGCTTGATGTAGTTGTGAATAATAGGAATAGCACATAATTCTAGTGATAGCAGTAGTAAGTAATAGTAGTAATTGCAACAAACAAATATTTACTGACTATACATTAAATACCAGGTATTCTCTTACTATTTTTATGGCATCAACAAGTACTGTGAGAGGAGCAACCTGATCCTGTCTACATGCTGTTAATGCCCTTCTTTCAGTCTTCACAGATACATGCATAAACTCTTTCTACTGATAAAGACTAACTCTCAGTATCCCATCCTAAATGTCCTGTTTAGTGTATGTCAATCACCTTCTCTTTTCTCTTCCTATCCACAGCATTTGCATGTTGCTTAGGTCTTTGTTGCACCTACATGTTAGAATATGTTTCTTGGAAATGGTGTTTATGTACACTCCTATTAATTTGTAGTCATATAAATTTTTAAAAAAGAATATGTTTCTTGGAAGTAAAATTCTTGTTTTGCACCTTAATCGTTTCATTTCTAGGGCCTAGGACACAACATTTTATACTTTTATATAAAACTTTTGTGAAATACTCGTTTGATGAGAGATACTGGATTATTGAATATAACTGATAAACTGAACTGACTGGTCACTTTCATTTTAAATAATAATAAGAAAGAGTTGTGTCCTGTCTTAAGCTTTCCTAATACCTGCACAGCCCATTTGTCTTTCTTTTGGATATAGTAGGTAGCCACCTAATTATGCAGCTAATCACACCGAATAAACTTACTGTGAAAATAGGAAAGCATGTGGCAGATAGAACATCCATTTGCCTTCTGTGGAATGCAATAAACAGAATGTCATGAGGAGTGTCCTATGCTTTTTATATTAATGATTTGAATTTTATTTTCAGAGAAAACACATCATTGAGGATTTTAGTTGACTGACATATCTCAATCCTTCCATAACTTTAGAATGCTATTTTATCATTTATTTTTATACCCACCAAGGGTTACCACTGGGGCTCTTAGCCTACACAATAAATACACAATGGACATTTTTTTTCTTGCTTTTAATTGGACAGAGAAAAACTGAGAGGATAGTAGGAGATACAAAGATAAAGAAAGACACCTGCAGTTCTGCTTCACCTCTGGTGAAGATTCATCCTGGCAGATAGGGAAAGGTCGGGAAGAGTGGGGTTAACTCAGGGTCCTTATGCATGGCAAGCAGGCACATCACTGCATGGCCCCGTAATGCTATTTTTATAAACTGAAATTTATAATTTCAATATTTAATGTCAATATTCCTACAAATTATATATAGGTGATAAATATATTTTGAAAGGGGACCTGCTTTGGGATTCACATTGTGCTTATAATAATCTGTTTCTGATGGGGCTAGCAAAGAAAGTTTTAATTTCGGGTCTTTGTAAAAGGCTACACAAGGAATAAACAAACTATAATTTATTCTTCAGTCAATTTTTTTTTTAAAAGTCACATTAGCATCCATAGCTTCAATTGTTATAAAACAAAGCCATGAACCAAAATGAACCTGAGACTCAGTAAAAAAAAAAAAAGAAAGAGAGAGAGAAAGAAAGAAAGAAAGAAAGAAAGAGAGAAAGAAAAACTGCCTCATGCTCATGAAGTTAAATCTATTGTCTTAAATTCACTAGCTCACTACACAGGCCCTTGGTCTTCCTACACACTTCACTCTTCTCTTTTCTCCCTTTGAACTGCTGACCCCAGTTAGTAGCCAAACATAATAATATAGTGTTTGATCCCGTGGAAACCCATTAAATTACAAACCGGCAACCACCAGAATATTGGCAGCATTTCTGTGGACAGCAACCAGCATGGTACTTTCTTCTTTCTGAAATGAAGCAGTGCATTACAACTGTTGCCCCATTACTGCGGAAGGTGATACTTTCTGTCATATCCTGGCCCCCAAACAACAGTTCCAACCACTTGACAAATGGAGAGAGTGGTACTGAAATTAAAAAAAATAAAGAAAAGGAATGAGAGAGAGAATTAGTCTATTTAAAACACAAAAGTTCCCTCTTTCAACTTTTACTATTTAGCGAACTCCATTCTTTCAATTCAAAATTCATTCTACTTTTATTAAGTAGTAATGAAGTTTTATAGCACTGTGCTGAAGGCTATAAAGCATAAAACATTAAAGACTCTGACATCAGGAGTAAAGAGCATAAAGGCTGTACAAAGAGGCTCTCATGCTTGAGGCTCTGAAGTCACAGGCTCAATCCCCCGCACCACCATAAACCAGAGCTTAGCAGTGCTCTGGTTACAAATAAATAAATGAATAAATAAATGCTGATGTAAGCCCTGAAACCATAGCATGCATAGAAGAAAACATAGGAAATATATTTAATGAGAATATGACAATGATGATAGTTTTGGGAACTCAACTCCAAGGGAATGAAAATGAGAAATAAAAAATAAAAAGCTGGACTAGATCAAGACTAAAAAAACAAAACAAAACAAAACAAAAACTTGGGTACAGCAGAAGAAAAACTATTATTAGAATGAAAAGATATATTTTGTTATGGAAGAAAATACTCACATAACATCTGAGAAGTGGCCGCTATCTAGAGTATGTGAAGAACTTATAAAACTCAACTACAGAAACTAAATAACTCCATAAAAATGTGCAAAAGACATTTATAGAACTATATAGAGGAAGGCATACAGATCCAAGAGTCACATGAAAAAAATTACTTATTTTTCAGGGGGATGAAAAAAAAATGTTATCTTATACCTATGAGAATAGACTGCGTCAAAAAGGCCCAGAGGTTGGGTGGTAGTGCAGCAGGTTAAGCGCACATGGCACAAAGCACAAGGACCTGGGTAAGGATCCCGGTTCGAGCCCCCTGGCTCCCCACCTGCAGGGGAGTCGCTTCACAGGTGGTGAAGCAGGTCTGCTGGTGCCTGTCTCTCTCTCCCCCTCTCTGTCTTCCACTTCTCTCTCCATTTCCCTCTGTCCTATTCAACAACAAACGACATCAACAACAACAATAACCACAACAAGGCTACAACAACAAGGGCAACTAAAGGGGGAGAACATGGCCTCCAGGAGCAGTGATTTCATGGTGCAGGCACTGAGCCCCAGCAATAACCCTGGAGGCAAAAAAATAAAAAAAATTTTTTTTAAAGGCCAGAAAGAAGTAATGGCTAGGATTGTAGAAAAGGTAACATGTATCTACTCTTGGCAAGAAATTAAAAGTAGTTCAGACTTCATGGAAAACAACATACATGTTTCTTAAATATATTGAAAAAAAGTAGATCATATGACCCAGTCAATCCATTCCTAAAATATCTATAAAAAAAAAAACCACTAACTTGAAAAGATGTGTGTTTGCCTATGTTCACTATAATACTACTTAAAATAGCCTGTTTATAGTAACGACTCAAATGTATATGGAAAGACAAATGCACAAAGCAGATCTCTTTCTCTCTCTCTCTCTCTCTCTCTCACACACACACACACACACACACACACACACACACACGGAATGTTACTCATCTATAAGTAAAGATGAAAATCTGCCATTCTTGATAACATCAATGTCACTGGAGGGGAGCAATGTTAAGTGAATTAAGTCAACAGGAAAAAGAATAAATACTAAGTGATTCCACCCACACATGATTTTTTTTTAAAGTATGCAGACAATACCAAACTAAAACAAACCTTTAGATTCTGACAACAGAACTGAGCTTACCAAAGAGGAAGGAAATAGGGAAGAGAGGCAAAGAATTGTGATGGGGGTTATGGGTATTTCATCTGTGAGTATGGAATTGTAACATACATTTGAAGATGTGTGAAATTACCCTTCAAACAGCTAAAGATTTGTAAACTAATGCTATCTCAAAACATTTAAATTATCTTTAAACAATTCCACTGGGAAAACGAAATGGCAAGCCAGAACCCAGAAGTAACCATTTAAATCCAGTTATCTGAAAAAACATCTTTTAAAAAATATTTTACTTATTTATTAATGAGAAAGACAGGAGGAGGGAGAAAGAACCAGACATCACTCTGGTACATGTGCTGCCAGAGATTGAACTTGGGACCTCGTGCCACCTCCTGGACTACTGAAAAAAAGTTTTATATATAGGATATATACGGAATTGTTTATGACTCTGCAGTCAATTACTGATTTCTATACAGGGTAGAGAAGGTAATTCATTGCAGAGAAAAATAAGCTTACTGACAAATTGTGCTGGAACCAGCTAGTCACAAAAGAAAAAAGAAATTTAAAAAAATCTCAAATCTTTCCTTACATCTTATGGAGGGAGGAGGAAACACCTCTAATACTTTGACCTTTGGCAAGGTCATGTGTTTCAGTTCTCTAGATTCCACATGGGAGTGAAACCATCTGGTAGTTGGCTTGCATTCTACTTATTTTGCTAATCATAATCATTTCCATAGGTTGCTCTTTTTAATGTAATTATTTTTTACACCAGGGTTTCACTGGGACTTTGCGCCTGTGCAATTCCACTACCCCCAAGAGAACATTTCTCTCCCCACCCCCATTCTCTCTTCAGATAGAGGGTGAAAGAGAAGGAGAGAGACAGAAAGAGGACAAGAAGAGATATCACAACACTGGGTCACACACGAAGCTTTCTCTAAGCATACTTTATATTTTACTTACTCAAATGCTACTCAAATGCCCCTTTCCCCCTTCATTGTTTATCATATATTAATTAGTCCCAACTTCTTTGTGAAATCCTCCTAGCTTTTTTAGACAGTCACTTCTCTATTTTGTGTTTATATTACTATGCTACTCATAGTACTATATGTCTTTCTTACCTGACGTTTCCCTGCTTCCGTGACTAAATCAGAGCTTCTTACGAGCAAAGCCTAGAATTTATTTACAATGCAATCCTTTGCACAGTGCCTGAGGCATAACCTATACTCAAATTTCCTTGAAATGATTCATTCAAAATAATGAATTTGGAATCTAAGAACAATCCTATAAATGAACATGCTCTCAGTAAAATTATACTGAAGTTGAAAAAAAGAATGAATTGAAAAGAGAAACTCTTTTTTTCTGAAAACGTCTTTACTAGGTGGTGGCGCACATGTTACAGTGCACAAGGACCCAGGTTCAAGCCTTGGTATCCACCTACAAGGGGAAAGCTTCATGAGTGGTGAAGCAGGGCTTCTGGTGTTTCTCTGTCTCTCTCCCTCTCTCCCTCTCTATCATCCCCTTCCCTCTCGATTTCTCGCTGCCTCTATCCAATAAGTAAGTAAAGATAATAAAAAAATTTAGAATTTTTTAAAAAACTAAATAAAATGTTTCTTAGTCATTGATTCCTTTAAAGAGCAATCTCACTGAGATTTAATTTAAAGAAGGCTTTTAGAAATTTAGTGGTAGGAAGGGAATCAACATTTATTTTAGATCATATAGACAAGTTACTATGCAGATGGCTTTCTGTTTTTTTATTTTTATTTTCCTTTTTGTTGGCCTTGTTGTTTAACATTATTCTGGTTATTGATGTCGTTATTGTTGGATAGGACAGAGGTAAGTGGAGAGAGAAGGGGAAGACAGAGAGTGGGAGAGAAAGACAGACACCTGGCAGACCTGCTTCACTGCCTGTGAAGCGACTCCCCTGCAGGTGAGGAGCCGGACGCTCAAACCGGGATCCTTAGGCTGGTCCTTGTGCTTTGCGCCCATGCACTTAACCTGCTGCACCACCGCCCGACTGCCAACTAGATGGCTTTCATACACTACTTCATTTAATGATAACAGCAAACCTTTAAAATATTATTTGTCTCAAGAATACTTGACTTAATTAGATTAGGTTTAACAAAGAATAACTTAAAATATAACAGCTTATGCAAACACCATGAACTCATAATCCTCCAATGGCCCATACGATCATTATAAGCACCTTGGTACAAGGCTACTAATCTATCTCCAGAAGAATGTAAAAGAGAGGGGGATGACATGAGCCCTTCCTCCATGAACTACTTTAACTGTTTTCACTCATATGCCACTAGTCATAACTTCTTTACTGGGAAATGGCAAATGCAAGAAAATCTTGGAAAGCTTACATTTACCCCTCCCTCCCCCAAGACATCATCATTATAATGATTGTAGCTAAAAATCTGGGGAATTCAATTCTACTAAAAAAGAAACACTAGTTCTAGTGGTGAAATGATAGTAGCTGCCACCATAGAACAAGCATTAAGCATATGTATGGAACACTTCAGATGCAACTTTGAAGGTAGTGTGATTCTTGACATTTCTTATGAGTGTCATCTATTCAGAGTCATCTCATTTCCATTCAGGTTTCTGACAATAATAAATAATGTTACTGCAACCATTCATATATATACTTTAAGTTAATCTAAAATTTATTTTGTCTTGAATACACACTGAGGAGTAAAATTTCATGGAACACAGCAAGAATGTGTTTAACTTTATAAGGCACCGCCAATTTCCAAAGTGGCCATTGTTTGTATTATCATGAACAATACATGATCATTCTAAATCGTCACCATTCCTTGGTATTCTTGGCTTTTATTTTAACAATTATAATACACAGAGCGGTAATAGTATTTCCTTAGAATGTGTCGAAGAAAAGCGAATTCAGCTGACTCCCAAGAGGAATTGTAAATCCAAGCCATGTCTCTATAACAATGGTTGAAGCTTTACCCTAGGACAAAAAACCTTTAGAAATAATTTCTCATACTAGTGGCACACTTCAATATCAATTCCTTGATGATCAGAACTAAGCATCTGATTTCTGAAGAGTTGAGCACTATCACTTTATCATCTGGCATAGCCCTAACTCCACTGTACTATTTGAACCTGCATATTAGATGTCAGGTGCAGACAAAAACTAGTAAAGTCATGGGCCCTCTAAAATAGACCTAAAATAGACCTACTAGCTTTTTCCAAATCGGAGACCCCCAAATCTTCATCTACAATATTCTTGCCTTTAAGTTCATGATTATTCAACATTTTTTTTTGGCTTTATATCTTAACTCTTTTTCAGCCGCCAGGTTCCAGATTATATAATGATGCCAACTGGACTTCCCAGGGCAGATGATCCCACCATGTGTCCTGGAGCTCCACTTCCCCAGAGCCCCGCCCCAGTAGGGAAAGAGAGAGGCAGACTGAGAGTATGGGTTGACTTTTCAATGCCCATATTCAGCGGGGAAGCAGTTACAGAAGCCAGACCTTCTACCTTCTGCATCCCACAATGACCCTGGGTCCATACTCCCAGAGGGATAAAGAATAGGGAAGTTATCAGGGGAGGGGATTGAATATGGAGCTCTGGGGGTGGGCATTGTGTGGAAATGCACCCCTATTATCCAATAATCTTGTCAGTATTTCCACTTTATATTAAAAAAAAAGAACATTCATACACGTACATACACACACATACATACACACACAGACACACACACAGAGAGAGAGAGAGAGAGAGAGAAAATGGATTCCCTTTAGTATCGGGGCAATCGGTAGAATTTTCAAGAAAGGAGACCAATATTTGGGGAAAAAAACAACAACTCAAAATCACTTATGTATATAGTAGTATCTTCTTCATATATGAAGGGTATCAACTTTCAAAATGAGGATGACTGGAAACTTAAAGAAAATGGAATGGTTTCTGAAATGCCAAACAGAATCACGAAGTATTTAGGACATTTAAGTTTCCATCCAACACAATTCACTTAATATTATCCAGTCAGTGCCACATGAAATGCCCTTCAATTCTTTTTTTTTACAAAGCCTATCTCAATTAAGTCATTTTCCTCCCAGCTTTGAACTTTTAAGGCAAAAGAGAAAGATAAAAATCTGTGGGCTACTTTTGCAGCAAGTATGTTCTTTCTCAATGAATTTTCCATGACATCTGTTTAGGAAAATCTCAGAATATACCAAAATGAGATAATGATGGGGTTTTATATTTATCAAAGACTGCCTTACCCCCATCCTTAAACAAGCTTACTCTTCATTGCACAGAAGGACACTTTTGCCTACCCAGAGGCGGTGTCAAAGAAAGGGAAACTGGTTCTCATGAAAAAGGCCTCCCTGAATACTCACCCAAAGCCGGAGTCATCTGAGCTTGGCTTTTCAGACATTTCTATCAGTGTGGTCTCCCTTTTACTTTGGATAGTTACTTGCCTTATTTGTTCTGCTTCCGGGTTGGATTTGAAAATATATTTTAGAAAGGTTCATTATGAGAAGGCATTTTCTTTCTTTTTTTTTTCAGAAATTTTAAAGTTTATTCATAAAAATGGAGAGCCCCCACATGTTGGAGTACACATGGGCAGAGAGAGAGAGAAAGGAGAGATGGCTGGCCCACCTAGACAGAGCCAGCCAGCCCACAGGTCTCTCTCTCTCTCTCTCTCTCTTTTTAATATATATTTATTTTCCCTTTTGTTGTCCTTGTTGTTTTATCATTGTTGTGGTTATTATTATTGTTATTGATGTTGTTGTTGGATAGGATAGAGAAAAATCAAGAAAGGAGGGGAAGATAGGGGAAGAGAAGGATAGACACCTGCAGACCTGCTTCACCGCTTGTGAGGCAACACCCCCTGCATGTGGGGAGCCGGGGGCTTGAACCGGGATCCTTACGCTGGTCCTTGTGCTTTGTGCTTCATGCCATATGCATTTAACCCTTTGCCCGACCCCCCCGAGAAGGCATTTTCAAAGCAGGAATTTCATCATTGAGAGGCTTTCCTTCTTAATGTTTGAAAGTAGCTGACTAAGACAGAGAGCATCTTCACCAGTGAAGATATGCAGACAAATTTAGTATTTTATTTCATTTTATAAGTTTTATTTATTTAATAATAGGGAAGATGGAGGGGAGCTAAAGGATTACTCTGACTTCTGTGGCACCAAGAATGGGATGAGGAAGCTCGTGAGTGCAAGTTCCATGATTTACCTACTGTATCATCTCCTGAGTGACTGTGGTGACATTTCTGTTTCCTTGTTTTGTTTTTCATGTTTTTATTGGAAAGTTAATAAAGTACAGTTTCTGGCACAATGGTGCAATTTCTCATCTCACCAAGATAGACCTCTGAAAAACACTCTCTCCTAAACCAAGGCCGTCACCATGTACCAGGACCCTTAGGCCACACTCCCCACCCTCCCTGTCCTCCTCCCCAGAGCCTTTTCCGTTGGGTGCAATACACCAAACTAGTCCAAGTTTTATTTTATAAGTGTTTCAAGTCAAGAGTACTTTATCTTGGCATTGATAGTAAAATATCTGTGCAGTTGTGTATTTGTCTATTTTTTAAATGCTACTTAATTTTTATTATTGTGATTATGAAGGGGATAATATTCATTTCTATGTTCATGGTCAACAGGAAATTATTTGAGCTTAATCTTAACCATGCATTATCTGTAAATACAAGTTTGCAGTATGGTAACTGATGACATCTTAAAACATTTATGTGTGTAGTTCTCTTGCCCCTGTTTAAGAGATTATATTTAAAGTTAACTTCAGACTACAATATTATTCAACTACTCTTGAGAATCAAGCTTATTTTTTTTCTCCTCGATCTCTTCTCTACATTATCAAGAGAGGTCATTTTCTTGGATTCTGTTCTGCGTTTGCTTCATTATAGAACAATATATATATATATATATATAATAGTTCTACTTTATTTCTCATTCACTTCTTTATCCTTGTGTTCTCCTTCTATTAGTAATGCCCATAATATCAAATACGACTTTGAACTGTAACATTTTATCTTTACTTGTGTCTTTAATTGGCAACTATTAGACTTCAAAATTTGCCTCTTGCAGGTGCTACAATTACACGTAAAGCAAACTCTCCCTGATCTGTCAGGTTCGTACTTTCTCTTGTTTCATTCCTTCTGTTCATCATCCTTCCAGGCCCCCAGACATCTAACTCTGCTTTGGTACTTCTCTCCCAATGTCTAACAGAAGAAATATTTTCATGTCGTGGATGTGTCGCTTTTAGTCCCCAACGATGTATTTTATTTCCTTACACTCTGAATACATAGTACCACCGAATTTTATCTCACATATTTAGGCATTAAGGAACTCAGTCAAGTCAAATTGTGTTAATCTTCCTACATCTAAGTCATGATAATGGCCACCATACTAACTTGCCAAAATTTGTACGATGGTATGTTATTTCCTGTCCGAACAAAAACTAAAGAAATGATTTCAGTTTAATGTCCAGTAAAGTCAAATAACCTAAGAATTCCCTCAAGGCTCAGGGGAGATTAATCTGAACTTTTTCAAGGACTGCATATCTACTCTATCATTTCTGTGTTTAGACACCACACCACACCCAATGCACCTGCTGTAGGTTTACTTCAACCACCTAGAATGACATATTCCGATGAAACCCTTTTGTCCACATTATCTCCACATTGAATTCAAAATTCCCCTTTAGAAGTTGTTCTCAATTTTAGTGTACATCGGAATAATAAAAATGATTGTATAAAAGATTATTTATCAATCTCAGAATTTTGATTTTATAATTTTAAATTAAGAACCAAGAACAAATATATATATGATCCTATCCAATTGATTCTCACATAGAAAGCACTTGGGTAAAAGATAAAAATTTTAAAGCATAATAAAGTTCTTAAAGGGAGATAGCATAATGATGATGTAAGGAATTTTCATGCCCGAGCTTCTGAAGTCCCTGAGACCACAATAAACCAGAGCTGAGCACTGTGCTGGTCTTGGTGTGTTCAATCTCCTTCTCTTGCTCTCTCTACTTTTGAAACACCTTAGAGATAGATAATGACCTCTATGATGACACTTGTTATAATACTCCATTTGGATGCATCAAGCATTTGATTGTATCTGAAAGGGAGTGGCTTGTCAGATAGCAGCTAGAATGAGCATCCTCATCCCATCATTGTTAATGTGTATGAAATCCTTTCATATAGCAAAACTGGATAGTACCAATCTAATAACATTTTTTTTGACCTATGAGTAGTACTTGGGCCAGGTCCTGCGATACAATATACTATTAGAAATAGCTCTTATTTCATTCCTTACAACAGATTTTAGATACATGAGGGCTTTTATTGGTTTGAATTTTGGTGTTAGCCTCCATTTTCACTCACTACTAAACACTTAATTTACTTTAGTAGATCATAGATTGCATCAGAGTAGTGATTATTTGTACAACGAGCTTTTAAAAAAGCTTAATTTCATTCAGGAATAAAGTAATTTACTATATTTTAAGTATGCCTTGAAGCTGGTTAAAATCAGTATGTATGGGGGTCAGGTGGTAGCGCAACGGGTTAAGTGCACATGTTGCGAAGCACAAGAACCAGTTTGAGCCCCCAGATCCCCATTTGCAGGGGGGGGGGAGGTCGATTCGCAAGTAATAAAGCAGGTCTGTAAGTGTCTGTCTTTCTCTCCCCCTCTCTGTCTTCCCCTCCTTTCTCCCATTTCTCTCTATTCTGTCCAACAACAATGACATCAATAACAACAATAATAACCACAACAAGGATACAACAAGAAGGGCAACAAAAGGGGAAAAAAATAGCTTCCAGGATTCATGGTGCAGGCACCCAGCCCCAGCAGTAATCCTGGGGGCAAAAAAAAAAATCAGTATGCACTAGAGAATACTAAAACTTTAAGAATCTTGGCTATTATGAAGGCAAATCTAATGCTTTTGTTGTTGTTGTTTTTGACTATCATAGTTATATCTGGGTCTCACGTGCTTGCATGACTCCTCCATTCCTGGTGGCCTTTATCTTTTTATAGACGGAGAGAGAGAGAGAGAGAGAGAGAGAGAGAGAGAGAGCAAGAAATAGAGATTTAAACGGGGAGAAAAAAAAAAAAAGAGAAGGAAAAAAAAAAGAGAAGGAAAGACGTCCATTTTGTCTTTTTGTCACCATTTGTAAAGCTATTTCCTTCAGGTAAAGACTAGTGGCTTGAACCTTGGTTGTCTGTCAAGGTAGTAGATAGTCTATTCATACTCCACTAACAGCTCCCAAATCTAGTGCTTTTATAGTTTAACTTTTCAGGAGATGAAAATGAAGCTTACAAAGGTAAAGTACTCAGTTTTCCAAAGTTATCAAACGACAGAACTGCAGCTAGAGAATAGGACCCTAGACCTGAATACAACACTGTGTCTAATGTACTTCTGCTATGGGTCTTTCAACCAAGATTTTTAAAATAACATGAAAGAATTAGTAAGAACAAAATCTCCATAAACAGTCACAGATTATGACATGCACATTTAGCATTTGGAGTAACTAAATTCTGTTAGCAGTAAGAGGACACGTGAATCCTCTTAAATGCCTTCATGGAAACTTACATAAAACCAAACAGGACATTTATGGTGGACACTTCTATTTACATTATTAATTTAGTTTTGACTTTATGGCTACAAGATATCCTATATGAACCGAGGACTATGTCTTCAACCCATTTGTAGACATAGAATTTTGTTTCTATGTTCACCAGCTCTTCAGCTCCAGAGTTATTTTTTTCCCATATGTCCATAAAAGTACAACAAAATATATCAAGACTAGAAATCTGCTACTTTCTAGAGAGATCAGTCAGAGTAATAAAGGAAAAATAGAAGTCTTTCAGTTGTTTACTTCTTATTTGAAGATATGCCATAGATAGATAGATAGATAGATGGATGGATGGATGGATGGATGGATGGATGGATGGATAGATAGATAGATAGATAGATAGATAGATAGATAGATAGATCGATCGATCGATCATTTACATGGACTGAATGAAAATGTTTGAGACTATCTCATGGATGAGGTACCACCAGAAACTATTGATACCCCAAATTGTGAAATGATCTTGTGAGTCAGTTTAAGAAGACTTTGAAAGGATTTATTGAATCCCACAATTCTCTAGTTGCCATCCACAATCTGATATTGGCTCCTGAGTGAAATTTCCTTTTAATTATCTTTGAAAAGGAAACACTTTTTACTTGGTTGAATGCTTATTCCACAATCACACATGATTTTGCTTAAGTCTTTATCACCGATGTCTACTTTTTAAATATCAGCTTTACCTCATAGTTATTTGCTCCTAACACTTAATAATGATTTTCCTTTAATATTACAACCACTGATTCTGCACTGTTGTTCTTTCCATCACAGACAGAGATGAATTTAGAGCTCATTAAACACCAAAATATGAACTGAGGTGCTGTTATGATATATATACACCATGCTTTTATTTATTCCTGCCTACCCTCCAGAGTAGAAGTCTTGAAAAACCAGGAATCAGCACAATTATTCTGAAGCAGATAGTATTTATCACCTTAGATTTCTTGGAAAAGACATATCATAACAATAATCTTTCTTACTCATTCAACTCTAAAAGAAGAGGAACTTTCTCAAGACATATCGAAATATCAAGTGGGGAAAATGGCCATTCTTCTCCATAAAGAGACACTTTTCTTTTCTCTCCAGTGTTATTGCTGGGGCTTCAAGCCAGCACAATGAATCCACCACTCCTGATGGTCACTGTTTTCCTTATTTTATTTTATTCAACAGTGTTGCTGAGGAGTTATTCTGATGCAGTCTCCGCCCCCAGGTTTCACTACACCGAGTGAAACCCTAGCATTGCCCCCTTCAACCAATCCTGGCCCTACACGGCACCCCTTGTTGTCGCCCAATAAAAAGCCCCCTCACCCCCCCCCCCCTGGGCTCTCATCTCTCCCTCTCTGAGGTCTCGCTCCCTGCTCTCCCCCCGTGGTCTGAACCAAACCCCCCCCCATCCTATAGGATAAAGAAATATAGAAATAAAGATTTGTGTACCCCTTTGCTCTGGACGTCCGCTCTCTTCTCCACGGTGCAGCCCGACACCAGACCGCCACAACAACACAACAGGACAGAGAGAAATTGAGAAGGGAGGAGGAGATAGAGAATGAAAGAGAGAGAGAGAGAGAGAGACACCTGTAGACCTACTTCATCCCTCCTGAAGCATTCCCACTGCAGGTGGGGGGAGGACTCAAACCAGGGTTCTTGCCTGGGTCCTTGTGCATCGAACTATGTGAATTTAACATGGTATGCCACTGCCTGACCTCCAAGAATCATATTTTACCCTCACTCATTCAACATTTTTATTGTAACGTGCATAGACATTTGCACTGATAAACTTAAATTCTTTAGGTGTTATATCTGCGAGAGTTTCATCAAGAGCAAACAGCAGATTCAACTTACAGTAATTTTGAAAAAGATTTTATAACAGAGCTCTTAGAAACATTGTAGGGAGGGTCCAGAGGAAGTGTACACACACACACACACACACACACACACACACACACACACACACACACACACACGGTAGCATCCCAGGGCTAGAAATAATAGTACGTACTTTTTTCATACACCAATACCAGGGCCCAAATCTAGTGCTTTTGTAGTTTAACTTTTCAGGGGATGAAAATGAAGCTTACAAATGAAGCTCACAGTTTCCCAAAGTCATCAGATGACAGAACTGCAACTAGAACACTAGTTTCTAGACCTGAACACAACACTGTGGCTACTGTACTCTGCTATGAGTCTTTCCACCAAACCTTTTAAAATCAGAAGAAAGAGATGAGAAATAATAGTAAAGCCATCTGTGACCATGAGAGAACCAGTACACTTTCCAACAGAGAGAATGGTGACACAGAACTCTGGTGGTGGGAACAGTGTGAAATTTTACCCATTATCTCATAAGTTTATAAGTCAATATCAAGTCAGTTGGAAAAATTAAAAAATAAAATTAATGCAGAATAATTTCCAAACATTGTTAAACTTTAAGTCCTAATATTCTTCTTCCAAATTTCTTAAATCCATATCTGCAACATCTTTTTAGTTACCATATAGCAGGACTTAACCACTTGACCATTATTTCCTAAGTTTTAAATCAACTGTTCAGTGAGATACATATTATTAGTTTCAGATAAGAGAGGGAGAGTTTAGTCCCTGAGTTAGAATTAATTTGCCAAAGGTTGAGCAATTAACACATGGCATATTTTGAGTGGTCCCAGAACTTTTGATAACAAATTCAAGGTTATTGCATTCCATCATTCTGCCTTCCTAACTCTTAGCTAACTTAAAATATATTCCAAATGAACTATACTTATTATACTTGTTCCATCCACATGACAGCAAAAATCCATTGTTTTATCTTAAAAATGCATTTGTTACTGGCTCCACCCAAGATTAAAAACGTGTACTAGTACGAAAAAATCCCAAAACAAATAAATTTAAAAGCTTTCCCCTAGTGATCACTGATCATTAACAACCTCTATCTCAAATCAGGTTTTGAATTACAAATAAGAATTTCAGAAGCATCAACAACAAAGGCACAAAGTCAACATTTAAAAGCATTTCTCATAACATCTGCCAATGCTTATTTTTTCAGTCTTAAAAAACTACAAATAAAAAGGACTTCAGCAAATCACTTTGTGATTAGGGTCCAAACTCTAAACCTTATTAGGAACCAAAGCAGATGGCTTGATTAGTTTATAGATTAAGGGGGAAAAAAACTGTTCTCAGTTAAAAGAAGTATTTGAAAATAGTGTGTAGAACTTACAGTTTAGCTCTTGTGAATGACCAATGGTAGAAGGCTATCTGTGAGGTCTGTTGTTGATTTGATCCAAAGTCCAGTGAATGGAGCACATGGCAATTTCTTTTGAAATGGAGCAGAGCATTTTCTGAGGTGGAGATCAAAAGCACTATCACACGAAGTCATCTAAGTGGACACCTGTAATAATATAAATGAATTATTTGAAGGAGTCCCACCTTTGTGCTTCACATTAGAAATGGCCAAGAATGGTCATTTATTTTTTCCTTACATTTGTCTCTTTACTTAAACCTATTAGCATGATTGAAGTTGTAGAGGCTTAAGAATAATTTTATAACAAATAAAGGGTTGGTTAATGTCTGCCAAACATTTACTTTGTTTCTAGAAAATATTCTGTTTTAGTTCAACTCAGTATTTGGACCAAGATAAGAGGATTTTGTTTGATTGTTGGTTGCTTATTTTACTGAACCTACATTTTAAATGACAGCAGGTTTAGAAATGTGATTCAACTTTGGACGGCTCTTGCTCTTTTATCAGAGGCCTTGATTAGAAGGAGAAGAGAAAGGAACCCTTTTTGTTCCATCTCTCTCTGTTATTATATTCATTATGAATCTTTCCCATTCTCTCTGCCAATTAGGACTTGTCCCAATATGGTGGGCCCTCCAGATTCTTAGCACTATTTCAATGTTTGCCTCTTTCCAGAAATCACTTGGATTGAAATACAATCCTTTTTTTTTTTAAACAAGGAAATACTGCTCCACCAAATTCCAAAGCTTTATATTTGGGGTTTGTATGAGTTAGCGATTATCAAGAAAATACGAGAATGATTCATTTTTATCCTTAAGCAAATGTGTTAATTGGATATTAAAACATTTGAATTACTTAGTCCATGTTTGCTATCCAATAGGAAAATATCTTACTTATTATTATTATTATTATTATTTTATTTTAAGCTAGATAAGGGCAAGAGACCAGCATACTTTTTAAAAAAAAATTTAAGTTTATTTATTTTCCTTTGTTTTTTCTTCTTGTTGTAGTTATTGTTATTGATGTTGTTGTTGTTATATAGGACAGAGAGAAATGGAAAGAAGAGGGGAAGACAAAGAGGGGGAGAGAAATACACCTGCAGACCTGATTCACCGCTTGTGAAACAACCCCCCTGCAAGTGGGAAGCCAGGGCTCAAACCCGGATCCTTACACAGGTGCTTGCGCTTTGCACCGCGTGCACTTAACCCACTGCGCTACCGCCCGACTCCCAGTTACTTCTTATAACAATGTCAGTTTAAAAAGATGTAGCAGATATAGGCAAAATGTGGAAGTCAATTCTAATCCTGTGTCCACTGACTAGCAATAGAGTAACCTCCTTAAGAGTATTTCCTAATCCGCAACTTAGTCGTAATAGTCATGGCTTCATTCGGATATCCAAAGGGTCGAAGCGGGAGGAGACACCATCTGGGACACAGGAATTCACTTAAAATCACTATTTTTCCCATATTGCCTTTTGAAAACTTGCTCATCAATTTCCTTTGGTTTGTCCCCATTCTTATTTCATTAACTTCATCCTAACAGTGTGGGAGTTCTGTCTACACAGTACCAAAGGAGATGTGAAGAGTGTACCAGTTTACTCAGTTATAAACTTGCTTTCAAACTTATGTTTAAGTGTATCTTTCATTTATTTCACTACATTTAACTTCCAAATAATGAATTAGCCTACAAGTGGCTCTGTTCTTGAAACGCCAGCCTGTCTTTCTGTCTGCTTTCCTGTGTCTTTTCTCCTTTTTCCTTTTTCTCTCTCCCTTCCTGTATTTTTTCACTTCTTTCTTTCTCTCTTTCTATTTCTTTCTTTCCAGAAAACTGCTCAGTTTGAGGTGATGATGATGGAAGGGATTAAATTCAGGAACTCATACATTCAGGCATGAAAGTGGTTTTACATCACCATTATGCTTTCTCCTTAGCGTGAAGAGCTTTCTTATACAGTGTCCAGTGAATATCTGGTTTGCAAAGAAGTGAACAATTGAAATGTTGACATTTAGTTAATCATTCTGGTATCCAGTGCATTTCAAACTTCGTACAATTAATAATATGCATTTTAGCAGCCAGGAGGTAATACAGTGGGTAAAGCATAGGATTCTCGAGCAGTGAGTCTCCAGTTTGCTCCCCGGCATTCCACGTGCCAGAGTGATGCTCTGACTCTCTCTTTCCTTCTTCTTCTTGCTTATAAATGAATAAAGAAATCTGCAGAGGGAAAAATTCATTATATAAAGGGAAAAAATCAACACTATGAAGACATTTTGCTGTCACTGTTGCATTTTAGGGAGACTGATAATTCCATAATACTATTTCTCCTAATGAGACAACTTGTTTTCAATTTCCACTTATGTAACTCTTGAGCAGCTTTCAGTGAAAGTTTTAAATTTTGTTTCTATTTATCATTTACTCAGGAATTTTTCTTGATTTGTATAATAAACTTTGCTAAAGATATATAATTTTTGGGGGGTATACATTTTTATTTTCATACAAGTTGCAAAGGTAATAAAAAGTGGTTCTAAATAACCCTTACCCACCACTTTGAATTGGTCCTCATGCTTCCATCTTAATATCTATGGTATATTGATCAAAGCTAGAAATACATTACTATTAATGAAATGCCAAATTTTATAATTCAAGCTTATGCAGATGTTATTGTTGCTGCTGTTGTTGGTATTACTATTATTAATCTTATTGTCTTCCAGGATCCATCTAAGATACGGCATTGTATTTAGTTATCATGTCTAACTGGTCTGTTCTGGCTGTGTCAGCTTCTTGGGCTCTTTTTTTATTACTTTGGTAGTTTGGAGTATTGGAAAGCACAAGAAAATAAATCCAGGGCCTTCCTTATGTATAGTACCACTAAGTGACCTCCCCAATCCAAATTTCTATGCTTCATTATTTTTGAGAAAACAAGAAAGAATAAGAAGAGAAATCACATCACCTTCTCCACCTTATGGACTTCCTCTGGTACCATCTATGAAATTCTCCTGTAGAACAGAGACTCAAACCCAGGGTCTCACACACCTGACCTCCTTAGTATTCTCTTTACAATTTTCTTCACTTTACAGCTACTAGCTTCTGGAGGTGTAATATTTGGACAAAGCTGTGAATTATAGAAAATTTGTAACCACATTGTTCAGAGTTACCAAATAATCAAGGACTAGTACAAGGAAGAACTCTATTTAGGTCAAAGTCAATACAAACTTAGCTACACTACTGAGGTTTTTTTTTTTTTTTACTCTCCATTAATGATGGGGAGTAAAACTTAAAAGAGATCATCAGACCGGTGTAAGGATCCCAGTTCAAGCCCCCGACTCCCCACCTGCAGGGGAGTTGCTTCACAGGTGGTGAAGCAGGTCTGCAGGTGTCTATCATTCTCTCCTCCTCTCTTTCTTCCCCTCCTCTCTCCATTTCTCTCTGTCCTATCCGACAGCAACGACAACAATAATAATAACCACAACAATGATAAAAAACAAGGGCAACAAAAGGGTGGGAAATGGTCTCCAGGAGCAGTGGATTCGTGATGCAGGCACTGACCCCAGCAATAACCCTGGAGGCAAAAAAAGAAAAAAAAAAGATGATTTACATAAGAGAGCTGGGAATACATTCAATGCCTTCTTGAAAATGTTTGATCTGAAACACCGAAGAAAGAGACAGTGTCTTTGGTGAGGTGTTACTTTTATGTGCTTAAACTATTGAATCATGCTGGGTATAAGGAATTTCAATTTATGGAGATTTTAATAGAGATAAAATTCAGGAACATCTGCTAGGCAAATAAAGTTTTTTGAATTCTTAATAATCTGTGAGCTGAAACCCATGTCTGAATATTTTCTATTTTAAATGTAAAGTGCATAGAACACCTTGGGAGATTACAAAGAAGGGAGTCTGAGCCAGAGAAACTGCTGTACTACAGTCAACACCTGTTCATGTTTGTTAATAAAAGCACCTAGAATAGCACAGATCACCGTGAGAGCTACTAAAATCAGGACATCTTTTGCACTGTCCCTAAAAGAACAGGTTTGTTCCCACAACCATTTTTTAACAATGACTTCTCACCACATCACAAAAATGCAACTCCATATTTTTTTTGTTTGGGGAAGTTCATATGTCTCAAATCTCTTTTTTAAAATTATTTTTAGTTTTTATTAATAGTCTATCATATTATAAGACTGTAAGATTATAATGTACAGTTCCAAGTCACACCCAAAACTAAAGTTCTCACTCTCCCATCTCCCAAATATAACCACCATAGTCTTGCAAGCCCATGTTTTTAATTACCTTAATTGTCAGACTCATTGCTTTGTTTTTAATATAAGTTTTTTTCTTGAGTAGGTCTCTGAAAGAGCACTCTCATCAAGATCAATGAACCCATAGCTTGGGAAGAATTTTTTTTTTCAAACACTGTTGGGAGAGGAGGACAGAAAATATATCCTAATGGTGCGCTATCTGATTAGCAAAAGGCGACAAAAGGCCTACAACTATATGAGGCAGTGCTGTGATTCTAACAACATTCTCTATGGCTAAGATCTGAAAATACATGGGTGATATGTAGAACACAAGAAGTGCTTATTGTTGTTGTTGAGGAACAAGTAATACATACTAAAATTAAAATTCAAAATATGCATGTTTTGTGAGAATTGTATATTGCAAGAATGTAAGAAAGAGAAGAGAAAAGGTTTTGTCATTGTCAGGGTTTCACAGCTCTGGGCCACTTCTTCAGATAAAATGGGACAGAGATGGAAAGACAGTGTAGCCACTAACATTTCCCAGTGTTTTGTGAGGAGAAGGAGCTGGAACTTGGGTCGTATGCAAGGCAAAGCAAATGCCTTATGAGATCAAATATCTAATAAGCTCAGAAAATGTTTAATCCTCCTGGAAATGAATAAAATTGGATCACCACATATCACCAAACACAAAAATCAACTCCAAGTAGATCAAAGACAGGGAGGACTATCAAATACTTGGAAGAAAACATTGGCAGGATACCTCATGACTTACGCTTCAAAAAGATCTTCAGAGACTCAAATCCAACAGCAAAGAAAACAAAAAGAAAAGTAAATCAATGGGATGACATAAAACTGAAAATTTCAGCACAGCAAAGAGTATTACCAAACTAACAGAAAGACATCTTACAGTCAGGTACATCTTTACACAACATGCTTCAGATAAGGGTCCAAGAACCAGAATTCATTAAGATCTCAGTAAACTAAACACCAAGAAAACAAGCAACTTCTTAAGAAGTTGGGGTGAGGACATGTACAGAAACCATACAGAAGTGATCCAAAGGTCAACAGACACAGGAGAAAGTGCTCAAAGTCAATGAATATCAGAGAAATGCAAATAAAGACAACAATGAGATACCACACTGCACCTGTGAGAATGTCATATATGAGAAAAGACAATAACAGAAAATGTTGGAGAGGGGTGTGGAGGAAAAGGAACACCCTTGAACAGCTGGTGGGAGTATACATTTGCCCAAACCTTATGGAAGGCAGTCTAGAGATTTCTCAGAAATGTTCATAAAAGCACAATTTATAATCACCAAAACTTAGAAGCAACCCAATTGCCCAATGACAGATGAATGACTAAAAAATCTGCAGTACCTACATAATGGGATACTATTTCGCTATTTAAAAATGATGAATTTGTCTCTTTTGCATCCTTTTGGATGAATTTGGAAGACATCATGTTAAGTGAGATAAGACAAAAAGAGGCCAAACACCAATGACCTCACTTCAAAGGAGGACCTAATAATTAGGGGCAGAGAGGAAGAAAGCAAAGTGAAATATGAACTAGGCATGGTGTATTGCAGCAAAGCAAGGAACTGTGGGGAAAGGGAGTATTGAGGGGGCTAGAGCAGAACTGTGGGGGACAGGTGCATAGTGAAATTATGTGCATGTGACAATGACTGCACTGTAAAGCACTGACCCCCTCAATAAATCTGTATTTTTAAAAAGAAAATGCTTAACCTTTATTTTAGGAAGCCAAAGAGCTTAGAGAGATTTTCATATTCAGTCCAAAAATAATAAAAAAAATAAATAAAACCAAAAAAACACTACAGATTTCTTTTCTTAATTTTTCATCTTTATTGGATAGGACAGATAGAAATTGAGGGGGTTGGGGAGGAGAGAGATAGAGAGACACCTGAAGACTTGCTTCACCACTTGTGAAGCAACCTCCCTGCAGGTGGGGATTCGGGGCTCCAACTGGGATCCTTGAGCCTGTCCTTGTGCTTCTTACTGTGTGCGCTTAACCAGATGCACCACAGCCTGGCCTCTTCTCTTCTTTCTCAATCATAATTTCTTGTTTGAAAAACTACAGGGACACAGTAGCTGCTGGAGTAAAGTTCTGATAAAGGCACTACCTTGTTTTCATAGAGTACCCAATTATATGACCATCTCCTAAAATTGCAGAAGCATGATCTCCCTTCATCTAATCCACACAGATTATGTGTGTATCATACACATTTCACAACATCCCCCATTTGTGGAAAACTTGAGGGCTTCAGCATTTAATTAACTGATTTTTAAATATTTTTTTATTTTCCCTTTTGTTGCCCTTGTTGTTTTTCATTGTTGTTGTAGTTATTATTGTTGTTGTTATTGATGTCATTGTTGTTGGATAGGACAGAAAGAAATGGAGAGAGGAGGGGAAGACAGAGAGGGGGAGAGAAAGACAGACACCTGCAGACCTGCTTCACTGCCTGTGAAGCGACGCCCCTGCAGGTGGAGAGCCGGGGGCTGGAACTAGGATCCTTATTCTGGTCCTTGTGCTTTGCACCACATGTGCTTAGCCCACTGTGCTACCGCCCAACTCCCGGGCTTCAGCATTTAAATATGATTTAGTTGTAGATGAAATCATAGCGTGTGATTACAAAACACTAAAACAAAAAGAATTTATTTGGGTTTATTCAGTGTTTTCCTGTACAATTACTTTTCCTCCAGAAGTCTAGTAGTAGGACCTAGTTCTAATTACACATGTGGAATTTGCATTTTACCAAGACATGTTCCTTAATGCACTAAAAGTACTCTGTGAAATGAATTCTGTCTGCCCAGGGAAGTCTGGCTGGCACCATGCTAGCATCTGGAACCTGGCGGCTGAAAAAGGAGTCAATGCATAAAGCCAAACAAATTGTTGACTAATCATGAACCTAAAGGTTGGAATAGTTCAGATGAAGAGTTAGGGGTCTTTGTTTTACAGATAGTTAGGCTTATGTTACATATATTCCAAAGGGCCCATGACTATACTAGTTTTTTTTTTTTTTTTTCCCTCTGAGTCTGAGATCCGATATGCAGGTAGATCCAAGTTATTGTCTGGGGAGATGTCATGGCTGGAAGAAGGACCCAAAAGCTGGAAGAGAGAAGAGAGTAGCTCCGAAATATGGGAAAAGTGTATAAATATTGTTGACTGTAAGCCACATCAATTTGATTTGACCTGGGAGTACAGACTGACCTGCCAATGCCCATGTTCAGAGGGGAAGCAATTACAGAAGCCAGACCTCCCACCTTCTGCATCCCATAATGACCTTGGGTCTATACTCCCAGAGGGATAAAGAATAGGAAAGCTATCAAGGGAGGGACCGAGATACGGAGATATGGTGGTGGGATTTGTGTGTTGTACCCCTCTTATCCTATGTTTTTTGTCAGTGTTTCCTTTTTATAAATAAAAATAAAAATAATAAATAATAAAAAGTTAAGTTCATCAATAAGTAGAACTACTACATAAAATCCTTAAAATAAATTTTAATATGCTGTTTCAGTTTTATATTAATTTCATCAATGCTCTTGATCTAAGTACAAATAAAAAGCATCTAGAAAAATACCCACCCAACACTAAAGCATTTTTAATTTTTTCCATTTGGTCATTTCTAAGAAAAACTATTTAGGATTTCCAAGTAGTGAAAACTCAAGCAAGGTAAATTTTAATCACAAAAATTTAGAAACATTACCAGAGTGAATAAAATATGCACTTTCAAAGATACAAGCTTTTCTTCATCAACTGTGGCATATTTTATGACCTTATTACTGAGGTCAGGCAAGTACACCAGAATGAATGATCGCAATGGCTATACAATGTCTCTAACTTTTATCTTTCTGTGACAAATTTGGCCAAGATCAGACCAAACTTCAGTAAGAAAGATTAGTTCTTTCGTATGGCTATTTTTTAAAATGATATCTAGATGCTGTTTCTAGGACAAGCACAAATATCCAAACAGTAAATTTACGTCGCATTTATTTTACTCCAGGAATCCAGGACATTGGTCTCACAAGGAGAAACAGCACACTTTTTGAGAACTATGTTATAAGCGAAAACACTGGTAACGTGAATAAGAACACTGTGAAATTTCCTTCCAATGATAATCACCATAGTTCACACTCTCTTAGCGGCAGTTTGTTTACATCTATTTATTTTCTTTTTCTTTCTTTTTATCAAGTTCCTGAGTCTCAGTTCTCCAGTTTCTACGGATGAGTGAAACCATCTGGTAGTAGTCTTTCAGCTCTTTACTGATTTTGCTAATCATAATCACCTCCAGTTCCATCCATTTTGTCCCAAAGGAAAAAATAAGATCATTTTAGATGGAAGAATAGTATTCCATGGAGTTTATAGTCCATACCCTCAGTAGCCAGTCATTTAGGCTACTTGAACTCTTCGTCTATTGTTAATAATGCAGCTATGACCATGGAGATGCATATGTTCACTTGAATTAATGTTTGCATGTCCTTTGTAATAAACTGATTCCATTTTTATCTGTATAAGAGTTCTTCGCAATCTTCCAAAGGAGCTGAGCCAGTTTGCATTTCCACCGACAATGCAACAGAGTCTTTGTCTCCACAATCTCACTGACACCTGTCATTGCCTGTTTAGTGGATGGAAGCCATTCTCTCGGGTGTGAGGTTGGGTCTCCGTGTAGCATTAATTTGCATTTCTCTAACAAAGAGTAAAGTGGAGCCTTCCTTTACATATCTGTGGGGTACGTGTATCTCTTTTCTTTAGAAAATGGTTTTTGGTCCACATTTTAAAATTATTATTATTTATTATTATTTTATTATTATTTCTCTTTTCTTCTTTTTTTTACCAGAGAACTGCTCAGCTCTGGCTTATGGTGGTGCAGGGGATTGAACCTGGGACTTTGGAGCCTCAGGCATGAGAGTCTGTTTGCATAACCGTTATGCTATCTACCCATGCCCGGATTATTATTTCTTTATAGATGATTGATATCAATCACTCATTGGATGTATGATGTATAAATATCTTCTTCCAATTACAAGGTTGCCCAACTAATGTTTTCCTGAAACATAAGCAAGATTCAATTCATACTGGCACTAAACTGGTTCTATGCTATTGCAATTGCAATTGTTCAAAGGCTCCGGAAATGAATGCGTATGCACACGGTGTCTAAATATAAAAATAAAAATTCAACCCATGACCATTGGATGTGTTAGAAATACATGAGGTGTGGAACTCAGAAGATGTAACTCCACATTTACGATCATCTCTCTACTTCTTTAATTTCTGCCCTACTAATTATCAAACTTGTCCACACTAGACTATCTTAAGGGTAATAATAATTTTTGTTAAGAACAAAGGTTCCAGTAGTGATTATAGGCAAAATACAGTAGCTGGTATGTACTGACTTCAATTTGACTATATTGGTTAAAATAGTATTATTTTTTCAGAGTAGTACTTTTCACATGCTCGTATGACAGTACAATAGAGAAGTCTGTAGATGTGTTAACATTTCCCAGTTTTCCACATAACACTCTACCCAAGCCCCACCTCCCCACTCCTGCCTAGTTCCACCTCTGCCATCAAGTTCCGAGACCTGAACCAGGCCTCTTCCCCAACCCCAGAGTCCTTTCCTTGGGTGCAATACATCAAACCCAGTCCAAGTTCTGCTCTGAGTTTTCCTTTCTGTTTTCAGTTTTCAACTTCTATGAGTGGGATCATCCCATAGTCATCCTTTTTTCTGACTTATCTGTATGCTTTCTTAACCCACTGGGCAAATGAAGAAACTAAGATATTGATTAAAGTATCCAGAAAACAAAAAGGCTGGCTCTCACCTGAAAAGTAGAAAGGTAAGAATTTGTCTGGAAGTAGCTCTAAAGTCAGCAGAAATTGGGCTTACTATAGACATCACAGGCAGGAAGGCATGTGTTTTCCTGGAGAGGGTTTCATCAACAGCGTTTTCTGCAAGAGTTCAGAACCAACAAAGACGTTCCAGGAAGACAACTGCCAGAATCAAGGACGTCCTACAGAGCCAGCCAGTTGGGATATAGCCTGCATCAATGAATAGTATTTTGGGTAGTTCTCACTGTGTGCTCTGAAGAACCACAGTCGACCCTGAGGCAGAAAGCCGAGCATCAGATGGCCTTCATCAGAGGGCACTGAGTCCAGATTACAATTGTGTTAACCACTAAATAACATTTAAAAATGTATTTTGGGGGCCAGGCAGTAGTGCAGCCGGTTAAGCACTTCCGGAGCGAAGCACATGGACTGGAGTAAGGATCCTGGTTTGAGCCCCCGGCTCCCCACCTGCAGGGGGGTTGCTTCACAAGCGGTGAAGCAGGTCTGCAGGTGTTTATCTTTCTCTCCCCCTCTGTCTCCCCCTTGTCTCTCAAACTCTCTCTGTCCTATACAACAACAACAACAACAGCAATAGCAGCAACAATAATAACAATAAAAACAAGGGAGACAAAAAATGGCTTCCAGGAGCAGTAGATTTGTAGTGCAGGCACAGAGTTCCACCAAGAGCCCGGAGGCAATAAATAAATAAATAAATTTATAGACTTTCTATTATCAAGAAGGAATCAAGAAACAACATAGTGAATGAAGGAGGAAGAAGGAAAGGATATAATAGAAAATTCTGAAGTAGCCACCTTCCTTCTCTATTAAAGTTCACGCAGTTCTAAATTGGGAGCCCAGAAAAGAACAACAACATTAAAAAATAAAGTATTCTGTATGCTTCTTAAACTCCTTTTGGACTTTTGTAAAGCTGAGTATGAGTTTGTGGTTTATGTACAAGAGCAAGGAAGAATGAGTCAACACAGAATTTTCACTAGTTATTGGAAGATAAATAGCTATTGTTTCATAATTTCACACTTGACTCAGTTCATTTAATCAATAAGTACACAAGATTTCAAGTTGTACGCCAAGACATTTTTTTAACAATTTATATTATTATGGATGAAGGAGAATCAGTTCCATTATGTTTTTGCTAACTTTCAACATATTATAATTTAATAGGTGGATTATCACTCCAACTCAGTGAAATAATTTTATAGTCATCACAACTAAAACATTTTACTTGTATATTTGCTATTTATATTTGCTCACTCAAAAGAAGTAGTAACATTTGCCAGTCTATCTAGCTAATTATTTTCTTATAAATTATATACACCATTAAGAAAAAAAGTCTCTCTACTAGATGCAACTATTTTACTAACCTGTGGTTACCTTTCAATATAAAATATTTTAACATGAACTTTTAACAATGTATCAAAACTCTCAACTTCTTCCTTTCAACTTCTGTGCTTTAGAAATTTGGAGAAAAAAAACACATACACTCTCTCTTTTTTTTTTCTGTTAATTTTGTATGGGGCCTCTAATGTTTAAACGTTTGATGGTTTCTTCCATCTGGAGTTTATTTGTAAGGCTCAGAATCTGATAAGCGTGAGTTGAGTATAAGGAGTTGGCTGGTAACAATACTGTTGTTTGTATGGATATACCGTTTTTAGCAATATTCATATTTTAGTTTAAGGTGCACAAGTATGCTCAATCTCTATTAAAGGATAAGGACAGTTCCATAATAAATTTCTCTTACAAAAGGAATCCAATGATGTTCTTCCTTTATAACTATGAATCTACCTGATTTGAGCACCACCTCTCTTTTCAGTCACAGTCCCTTCTTAGGGTTTACTCACCATCTATTATCAGGGACACAAACTAGCCTACGGTTTGTTAATGTCCAAGAAAGGCCATCACCTCTGAATCATTTTTTCCCCAAACATAAATTCTTGGGCCAACAGAGGAAAGTGGTATTTTTCCATCTCTATAATTCCTGTTATTTTAAGTCTATCCTTTAACCAAAGTGGCTTTGTGTTTCTTTTTCCTTGATAACTCACAGGTTCAAATGTAAAAATTTATTATTACAAGGAACAATTACGAGGTTCAAAGCATACTGTGTGCATTCCATGCTCCTAGCTTCTGGTACTGATATACAGAATGAAATATTTGTGGTTGTCTACTCGCATGAAGTGGATCAAATCCAGCTGCTGGTGGTGAAAAGCTTAATGAATGTCTGCCTTCGTCAAATGCAATGGAGACCTCGCATCATGGGAGGCTGCCCAAGTGCCATATTGCAGGCATCTCAAAAACAAACTTTTGACCATTAACTTACTCATTCCAGCTACTCTTCAACATCAACAATGGCAACCACTAAGAGAGAAAAATGGCTTTGCTGATTTTGTTAGTTTTGATGTTATTCTAGATTTTTTTTTTTTTCGCCAGGATTATCTCTGGGATTCGAGGCCTACACTAAGACTCCACCACTCCCAGGAGACATTATCTTTTTCATTTTTTTCCTTTTGATAGAGGGTGAAACATAGATAGAGATGGAGAGAAGGTCAGACAAAGGGAGAGAGAGAGAGATACAAAGAGACAGAAGCAGAGAAAGAGAGAGAGAGAGTGAAGGAAAGATGTGCAGCACAGCTCCACCATTTTTGGTGAACAGGGACTCACACTCACTAGATGTATTATTATTTTTATTGCCGGTAGGTTATGACTAGGACTCACTGTCTTCACCTTCACAACAAATCCACAGCTCCTGGTGGCCCTTCCTCCCTTCCTTCCTTCCTTTCTTTATTCCTTCCTGACAGAGACAGAGTGAACTTAAGAGGAAAGTGGGGAAGTAGAGAAGGAGCAAGAGAGACACTTGTAGCACAGTTTCACCACTTATGAACCTTATCACCAGAGGCGACGAGGAAGCGGAACTAAGGTCCCTGCACCCGGTAACTTCCTCTCGACATGGTGAGCTAACACCTAGTCTCTCACTGCTAGATGGTTTTTTTTTTTTTTTTTTGATTCTGGATTTCTTCCCTAAAACAGTCAACTAGGAAAACCACTGAACTTGTAAAAACACCTTTGATTTTCACTTTTCAGTACAATATATCTAGAATTTTGGTAACCCCCAATCATGAAGTTTTCCTTATTCCATGAGGTAGTACATTTAAAAAGCATGACAAAAGCATCCTTAATAACCATAGACTCCGTCCTCATGTTTGTTTTCTATAAGACCAGAATAAACTCTTTCCCTTCCTGCTCTCCTACAGTATACTTATAATATTATTATAGAAACAAAATGTATTTTAGTTACATGTATACACTTATCTTCTCTGGAATACCAAGATCTTCCTGAGGTTAAGAATTTATCTTGAGTCCACCGAAATAGCTGGGAGAGCACTAGACTGAAGAACTTATCTTGATTTATTTCCATTTTTCTAGCACCTAGCGTAGCTCAACCTCTGATTCCTGCCTACCGTGAATTCCTCAAGACTTTTAGATAATTTCCACATCAATACATGCTACTACAGTGTTTTAATTTCTAAATGTTCAAAACCTATCAGAAATATTTATCAGAAGCTTAAGAAACATTGTACAACATAATGCAGTTGCTTTTAGTAAACACAAAGACTCAATTTAAAGAGCTTTGGTGTGCCAAAGATGATACAGTAAGTACTGAAGTTCATTACCTTTCCCCACTGGAGACACACAACGAGACTCCACTTTATCACTCTCTGTAAGTAGATATGACTGTGTAGTGTAATTTTAGCCAACAGAGCTCACTAGTTTTCAGCTCACTTCATGACAAAAATCCTGTAAGTGATCCCTGTTCTATTTGCCCACTTATTCCTGAAAGGTTAAAGATCTGAGAACAATTATTATAAAATAGAATGAAAATACAGACTGAACTTGAGTTCTTGAATGAATCATACACACTTGCATGATCAGGAACAGTCCATATAGGCCATAATAGAAACTAAAACTACATCACCATAGTCAAAATATCAATAAGAGAAACTATTTAGTTAACAAAAACCAGCAGACCTGGAAAATCTACTTATACGCCCAAGGTTATGGAAATAGAGTGGAAACGAATGGGTCAAAGCAGAGCATCACTCACTAAATAAAGCAAAATCCAGAATGCAAGCATAAGATCAGATCAACGATGTGGCTATCCAACATCTTATTTCAAGTGGCTTTGTGGAGTCTGAAATTGACTTGGAGTGAATAAAGAAAGAGAAACATGAGCTAGACGTTAGAAATGTTGCTGAGAAAAGGCCAGGTGGTAGCACAGTGGGTTAAGCGCATATGGCACAAAGCCAAGGACTGGAGCAAGGATCTGGGTTTGAGCCCCCAGATCCCCACCTGCAAGGAGGTCGCTTCATAAGCTCTGAAGCAGGTGTCTATTTTTCTCTCTCCCTCTCTGTCTTCCCCTCTTCTCTCAATTTCTCTCTGTCCTATCCAACAACAGCAGCAATGGCAACAGCAACAGTAACAACAGGGGCAACACAATGGAGAAAATGGCCTCAGTAGCAATGGATTCATAGTGCAGGCATGGAGCTCCAGTGATAAGCCTGGAGGCAGAAAATGAAAAAGAGGAAACAGAAGAAGGAGGAGGAGAAAGAAAGAAAGGTTGCTGAGAAATAGCTTCACATGTAGTTATTTGTACGTGAAATTAACTAGAAACAAAACTGATTGAAAATGACATCAATGGGGGGAATCTCTAAAACAAGAATGGACTAAAAACTGATTTTTGAGCTTTAAAATTAGTCCTTAAAATACATACTTTATGGAGACCATGAGTGACAGTGGATAAAGAATTGCTTTTCCAGAAAAGAAATCGGAGGCAAGAAAATCATGGAGAACATAGAAAAAAGGTTCTAATAAGTATAATTTATGACTAAATAAAGAATTTTATTTATTTATGTATCTATTTAATTTACCAGAACTCTGCTCAGTTCTGGTTTATGGTGGTACAGGGGACTAAACCTGAGATTTAGGAGTCTAAGTCATGAGAGTCTTTTTGCACAACCATTATACTACCTACCTCCACCCTTAACTTCTCCACTGTTGGGGTAGATAGCATAATGGTTATGCAAAGAGACTCTCATGCCTGAGGCTCAAAGGTCCCAGGTTCATTCCCCTGCACCAGCATGCACCAGAGCTGAGAGTGTTCTGATAGAAAGAAAGAGAAAGAAGAAAGAAAGGAAGAAAGAAAGGAAAATAAGAAAGAAAGAAAGAAAGAAAGAAAGAAAGAAAGAAAGAAAGAAAGAAAGAAAGAAAGAAAGAAGTGAGAAAGAAGAGAGAACTTCTCTACTACAAGATTAAGACTCCCAATATCTGCCTGGCATTTCAACACTGCTGTGAATCAGTAACATTCATATGTATCTCATATTTCCCTTTACAAACAAAAGTTTAAAGCATAGTTTGCCTATCCAGATAGCACCACTGGCTATTTATTGTGCAGGCAGTACTAAGCACAAGGGCCCGTGCAATGATCAGGGTTCAAGTCCCTGGCCCCCCACCTGAAACGAAATGCTTCAAATAGTGAAGCAGGTCTGCAGGAGGTGTCTATCTTTCTCTCTTCCTCTCTATCTTCCTTCCTCTCTCAAGTTCTCTCTCTCCTGTCCAATAAAATGGAAAAAATGGCTTCCAGGAGCAGTGGATTCATAGGGCTGGCACCGAGCTCTAAAGATAATCCTCACGGAGCCCCAGTGATAACCCTGGAGGGAAAAATAAATAAATATATAAACAAATAAATATATATTTAATTAAAATATATTCAGGGACTAGAAAGTACACAGAGCTGGGAACAACCCAGGCTCTGTCCATGGTACCCCAGTACCAGGGAAGGTCCTAGTGCTGTGGTGTCTTTTTGACTTCCTCTCTCTCTCTCTCTCTCCCCTTGCCTCCAGGGTTCTCTTCAGTGAGATAGAATGAGAGACACCTGCAGACCTCATTTGACACTTGTGAAGGTTTCTCCTTGCAGATGGGAAGCCAGGGGCTTCAACCCTCATACCTGCACAGGTCCTTGCACTTAGTACTAAGTGCATTTAACCAGGTGCACCACCGCCTGGCCCCTGCTTTCTCTATATCTGTCTGAAAGAAAGAGTGGCCCAGGAGTGGTGAAATTGTGCATATATGAGGTCTGGCTCTGCAACAAGCAAACAAAACAGCAAAGTTCAGACTAAAAAGTATTTAAAGATTCTTCATGTGTCTCTTCCTATTAAAATCTATTTTAAAAAATTAGATAGATACATAGAGAAATTGAGGGGGGAGAAGAAGAGGTAGAAGGAGGGGTAAAGATACCTGCAGCACTGTTTCACCACTCATGAGGTCCCCAGGGATTGAAGCTGGGCTCTGGTGCCCTGCAATGCATGTGCTATGTCAGGGCACCAGCACCAAGCCCCTACATCATTTCTCACATTGTTCACTGATACCATATATAAGTGACAAGGTCACATAAAATAGTAACTTTCCCGAGATATTTGAATTTCAGAGGTGAAAGAAATATTATACATATTATTCTTGTCCTGGTGCCAATGGTAGCACAATGGGCTTTCATGCCTGAGGCTCTGAGGTCACAGTACCAATCCCCAGCACCATGATAACCCAGAGCTGAGCAGTGCTCTGGTAAATACATAAAATCTCATTTTGTGAGAGAGGAAGAAAAGGTCTTGAATAGAGGAACTAAAATCATGGCCATCCACCCCATCATCCATCCAGGGAATCCAGTCAGGGATTCCGGGGATCCCCACATAGATGTGATGGGCCTAGACCTCTTAACAGATCCCTCTCTTCACTGTGGGCCTTTTGTGGGCCTCTACAGGACCTTGCCCTCAATGTAGAACAACAATGGTAGAAACTGGCCACTCTCCGAAGCAAGGCTGGGTCAGCACTATCTGCCACTTGAGGAAGACTGGTCCTGAAATGACTGCAGCCCAGAATGTTCCTAGATATGACCATGAAATGTGAGTTCAGACTGGTGGGGATACAGAAGTTACATAGGTTAAGTCTGGGTAGCTATGGGGCCTAGGTCAGATCAATGGGGTTTACAGTTAGCGAGATTTATATACTTTCCCCGTATTTGGGAGCTATTCTCTGCCCTGATCCAGATTTCTAGTCTTAACCCCAACCATCTGATACCATCTTCCTAGACAATACTTTCAGTCCACATGCATATGAGCTACTGGACACAGGCAAAAATTAGTAAAGTGATGGGTCCCTTGGAATATACCTAAGATAGATTTCTTAACTTCTTCCAACATGAAGACCCCCAAGACTCATCTTCTTACCTTTAGGTTCCTGATTACTTCCCTGGGCAGATGAACTCACCAAAGAGTCCTGGAACCCCACCTCCCCAGAGCCCTACCCCACTAGGGAAAGACAGAAACAGGCCGTGGGGGGGGGGGTGTGGATTGACCTGCCAGCATCCATGTTCAGCAGAGAAGCAGTTACAGAAGCCAGAACTTCCACCTTCTGCATCCCATAAAGATCTTTGGCCCATACTTCCAGAGGGATAAAGAATAGGGAAGCTTTCAATGGAGGTGGTGGAATATAAAACTCTGGTGGTGGGAATTGTGTAGAATTGTAGCCCTCTTGTCCCACATTCTAGTTAATCATTATTAAATCACTAATAAAAATAAACATTAAAAAAAAGAAATCATGACCATCATAATTATATCGGAGTGTAGCTGTCTGACTTATAAAAATTACTTTGATACACTAGCTTGTTTTTTTTCTACACAATCAAAGGAGTCAGAATTAACACTGCTAATAATTCAGATCCCTCTGTATTACAGGCTGCTGTCAATCACATATTATTTACTTATCTAACAATTCTCAGATAAATTTGTTCATTAGTAAGATGACATTTTACATACCTGGATTTTTTCTCCATTATAATTGTCCCCATGACTAACATTCAATGAAGAAAAAAAAAGTGTGAAAATGATGATTCACATCAGAATAACCATTTGGGAATTAAACGCTTGATTCATTTGTTAAGTCGTTAGGAGAGCAAAAATTAATCAGAATGTGTTTAATACTTAAAATTTCTTCGACAAACAACAAATTTAGCTGGAGCACTATACTTCTCTGGGAAAAGGTTAAATGGGAAATGGCAAATATACAAAGATGTAGAAGGGATAAGGGTCCTGAAAATGCCACTAAAAAAGGAAATGGAAAATAAAATCTCGGTTACCAGTGAAATGAGAATAGAGTCTGCCTGGCTGACTCATAAATTCTGAACAGGAGTTCTATTTCACAGCTATTAAAGAAGAACTGAAGCACAACTGTGGCCGAATGATTGAGAAGCAGTTGTTTATTCTTCATGTCAATTTCATAAGAAAAATTGCTTTGGCAGTACAGCAAAATGGGGCTAAATTTAAAGAATTGCCAAAGAAGTAATGTGACCCAATAGTGGAATAGATATATAGAGAGAATGAAAGAGAGCATGAAATCCACTATTCTTAGAGTTGAAGATGGTTCAAGGTTTTCTCCCCCTGCTATGTTCTCTGAAGGGAGAAAGCTGTCCCCAGTTGATCTCCTACACATTCTTGGAGAGAACATTTTGATGGCAGTCTCATTTCCAACATAAGGTCTCTCCTCTGGACAGAGACAGGTAGCATGCACATAACTGACATCTTCTTCTGCAGATTTTCATTAGCAATATTGACTTCCTACTCTACTGTAGGTCAGTATAAACAGAAACCTAGAGGAAAGTCACTGTAAATACTGAAAATATTGTCTTTAAGGGAGAAAAGAGGACTCCACATGTGCAGCTTTTCAAATCACATCTACAAAGGATTCACTTTAAACATCACTGCCCAAGAATGCAAGCAAATAACTGTCTGTTTCTCTGCAGACTATGTGAGACCCACACAAGTAGATATAAGGGGTTCTCTATCAGGGAAGTGGTACATTTGGTTGAACATATGCATTACAGTGGACAATAACCTGGGTTCACACCCCTGTCCCCACCTGAAGGTGGAAAAAGTTTCATGAGTGATGAAGCAGTGTTGCAGGTGCCTTTCTTACTCTTCTCTCTCTCTCTCTCTCTCTCTCTCTCTCTGTCTCTCCCTCCCACCTCCATCTCAGTTTCTGTCTTTATCCAGAACAAACATATGGCGGTGCCATACAACCATGGACGGAAGCCCCGACACAGTGCTGACTTCAGCCTTGGCTACAGAAGGCTGACAGTGTGCAGTGATCTGCGCAGGCCCATGGTGAACTGTAGGTGGATCCAGACTGCTGGTGTGCAAAGCATTGTGGGTAGGCTGAAGAGACTTAAAAGGACAGTCAGCCTGAACTCTGGGCTCTTTGGCTGCGGCTTCTTCTCCTGGTCAGGACCCTCTTGGCGGAGGTGCTCCAGGCATCCATCCGCCATGGCTACTTATCCTGAGAACTGAACACGTGTGACTCTGCTAGTCGGTAAACTTTTAGACACCTCTAGAGCCATGAGCAACCTTTACCAGAGCTGATAATTGTTTATCTTATGGGACTAAACTTTGCTAACTACATTCAGACTTTAAAGACCTAGCATACGCTTAACCCTGGATGATAATTGCTTATTTTGCCTTTTACCTGTTTCACCCTAATAAACCTTGTATTGATTAAACCAGTCCCCAGCTCCTGCAGGGATTCCTTCTGTGTGCCGCAAGCAGCCCCAACCCCCATACCTTTGTTTTACGTTAATTTACAACACAAACATAAAGAAATAAAAATATATTTTTTTAATAACACGTTCATCATCAGGTGTCATGAGCAAAGGTAGCCTGTACACTCCCATCAAGACCTAGCACTCTCAATGCTTCTGGGAAGTCTGCTTCTGATGTAGGTAGCATCTCTTTTATCTATATATGACTGACTTGTTTGCTTTCTTTGTTCAAATTCAAAAGACAAACCAGGTTAAAGAAAACTTTTCTGTAAATAGATGGGGCAGACATGTTAATACACTGGAAACAAGCTATTTAAATTAAGACTATTTAAACAGGATGCCGTTTTGTCACTAACCAAATTGTTAAACTGTTGCCCTGGAAAGAGCCTTTTGTACTTCTCTGAAGATTCCCCTGGATCCAAACCTCTGTGGTATTAAAACAAACAGAGTAAATATTTTTCCTTGCAGCTTACATCCCAGATCTAAATATTTCCAAGCATGTCAAACTCACTTTTCTCCACTGCTCCCTGCAGGGTCCATATAGATTTTCCACTGCCAAGGAACCCAGTTGAACTGGGAGAGGATCCATCCCTGAAGTCCAGCGGCAAGCAAGGCTTAGAGCAGCCAGCCTGAAGTAATGTCATGCAGCTGTGCTGTTTGACAGAAAGAACCCTAGAAGCAGCAGGTGTGTTTTCTTCAACAGACAGGCAGAGAGAGACAGAGAGACAGAGACAGAGACACACAGAGAGAGAGAGAAAGGGAAGGAGAGAGAGAGAGAGATGTTCTGCCCCTGCTACTTTCTCTCAGCTTGGAATATTTGCCATTTCCCATTTAGCCTTTTCCCAGAGAAGTATATAGCAGCATCTTTCCTGAGAAACCTGCATTCAATTTCATTATCTTTTCAGTATGAAAGTCAAGCTTCTCTGCTTGAATCAGTTTTGACTCTCAAATAAGGTGATTCTTCTGACAAGCACAGCAATGGGTACTAAACAAGTGTTTTTGTTTGTTTTGTTTTGTTTTCCCCTTCCTCTCCTTTATTTGGACGTCTGTGTTATCAATCCTAAACGTAGTTAGTGTTCTCTTAGAAAGAGAATGCAGGAAGCCTAACTGAGTCTGATGTCATCCTAGTCAATACTTTTTCTTAGACCATATAACATCTCAAGGACTTATTCTGAAAGTGCCCCATACTCAGTGGCAAAGGCAACGCTCCAACACCTTTAATATATTTCTGATGGCAAGTTATCAAATCTCACTACAAAGTAAAAGTAATTTAACTCACCCAGAAATAAAGAATACGGTTAAGAGTATTAGTAACCCATCTTTGGACTCAAAGAAATAATCCAAATTAGAGGACTAGCTAACTTACCTTGAAAGATTACTTATATGGGTGGGCACTAGACTAAACTCAACCGATTGCCCAGCATGGGGAAAAACAAAACACAACAAACTCCTCGCTCTTGAGCGGATGAGAGTGCTGTTAGCTAGTGGTCCTAAATCTTCAATCCCTTCGAGGATTATCTCAGTTGTAAATAGCTACTTCTAAATCTCAGGTAACTCATACTCAGGAGCTGGCTTGTCAACACAACTTCAGAGAAGTTCTTTAAGGGCAGTCTCACTCTAAAGAAATGTGTGGAATTGAATTTATATCAATTCAATGTCTCTTCTCACTGATATTTTTCCTTTTTCTTCCTTTTCAAGTCTCACTATCAAAGGCACACCTAAATAAACTTCTTGATTTCTAATTTCATTTCAATATCCATCTGCCAGGAAGACTAACCTTTATAACATAGGACCTAACGCAGTCCCTTTTGAAAGGGTTATTTCTATGTTTGATCCTAACTTAAATATATATATTTATTTATTTATTCCCTTTTGTTGTCCTTGTTGTTTTATTGTTGTAGTTATTATTGATGTCATTGTTGTTGGATAGGACAGACAGAAATTGACGGAGGCGGGGGAGAGAGGAAGATAAAGAGAGACACCTGCAGACCTGCTTCACTGCTTGTGAAGCGACTCCCCTGCAGATGGGGTGCCGGGGTCTTGAACCGGGATCCTTACGCCGGTCCTTGCGCTTTGCACCACGTGCGCTTAGCCCGCTGTGCTACCACCTGACTCCCCCGATTCTAACAAATTTAATGAACCAACGCTTTGATAAATGAACACAATATATATATATTATTCACCATCCACAGGAAACTCAGAAAAGAATAATATCTGTATGTAAAGTGTGTAGTTCAGTTGGGGAGATAGCACATTTGTAAAGATTACCTGCAATGTTATCTAATAAGCGATAAACATTAAGCAGGTAGATGACGTTAGGATCTATTAGAAGGAAAAATTCCTTTTTTTTTTTTCCCCTTCAGGCTTACTATTGTGGCTGGGTGCCAGCACAATGAATCCACTGCTCTGGAGGCCATTTCTTTCCCATTGTATTGGCTAGGACAGAGAAACTGGGAGAGGAAGGGGAGGAAAAGAGAAAAGAGAGAAAGATATACACCTGCAGACCTGCTTTGCTGCTGGTGAAACATCCCCCCTCTAAGGGGGGTTGAGCCCAGTGCCTGGTGTGGGTCTCTGGCTTAATACTATGTGCACTTAACCAGATGCACCGCCGCCCAGTTCCCAAGAAAAGTGTCTTTAAGGCAAAACAACTATGAACTGGGGTGTAGTGGGGACATCAGTGTATGGTAACCGGCTAATACCCGCAAGATGTTCTTTGAAAGGCAATGCTTCTGTATATAGAAAGCCCTCACTCTACACAGGAACTTGATTCCAAATAGAATCAAGGTAGAAGAAAAAATCTTTCTGCTTTATCATGCCCCATGATAAAGGAATCTGTCAGATAATTCACAAGGGCAACAGGTAAAAAACACATTTCCACAAATATTTTACTATTAGATTTGTCCTACTTGGCCCTGTTCTTTCTGAACTTGTGGGGTTCCCATAGCCTTGTGGCTTACCACAACTTAGCTTCCAGGCATTGGCACCTAGAGAAGTAGCCCTGCCCTCCTAGTTGGGCTGGTTTGTGGGCTCAGTACTGCCAATTCAAATCCCCAAAGCTGGATTTTGCTCTTGCTCTTATCTGTCATTTCTGTAGACATTTCCTCAGTTGACCTTGCTTTTTCTAAATCTCTCAGTATCTCTGTTCCTACTTTTAAATTCTCATGTCCAATTTTACTTGCCTGAATGCTGCCTTTCACAGATCTCTCTGCTTCTATCTAGAATAACTGAAATTTGTTCTTTGTCCAAAACCACAGTACAAGATAGAAGGCAAGGGAAGTTGCCTAATCACTTTATGACCTTGGGCAAGCCACTTAATATCTCTCATCTTTCAGTGATTGCATTTGTAAAAATTAAGATACCAATTCTTACTCTGATTAGATAATGATAATGACTAATGAACTCACTTGGAAGCAAAAGTCTCCTAGGAAAAAGTGACAACAAAACACAAACATAAAACCCTAGCAAATATTATGATAGTTTATCAAATTTTGTTATATGTCATCCCCCATGGAGTGATCTCTATCCCAATACAAAACTTTTCGGTAGAAATTCTAAGAAACTAAATTATAAGGAGCTGGGCCAGCTGGTCCTCAAAATGAGGCTGAGCTTTTGTGGCTCTGATTTTATCCTAAGATAATTTGTAACCATTTACTGTTCACCCATGCATCCATGATTATCACACCGTCCCCTTCTCTTCTGTGCTTACTCCATTCTAAAGCTTAGAAGCTGATAGCTGGTGTTGTATGCTGCCTAATTAATTTCATTGATTATAATCAAATCTATTTGCATAATTCCCATGACATGTCAGACTTAGAGCCAGCTAAGAAAAGCAAAAAATCTCCAGGTGTCAGTATGTTACTTGCTAGGTAAGGAAGATATAATTTATAGCAGAGTTAGCAACAAAATCTGAAGGAGTGTGCTGGAGCAAGGCCAATGACAATTAAAAGGTGGGGGATGGCAGTAGTGCACGGGCAAGAAGCACAAGGTCCTGCCCTAAGGATCCTGGTTGGAGCCCAGGGCTCCCACCAGCAGGGGGGTCGCTTCACAGGCTGTGAAGCAGGTCTGCAGGTGTCTATCTTTCTCTCCTCCTCTGTCTTCTCCTCCTCTCTAGATTTTTCTCTGTCCTATCCAACAAGGACAGCAATAACTACAATAATAACAACTACAACAACAATAAACAACCAGGGCAACAAAAGGGGAAAAAATAGCCTCCAGGAGCAGTGGATTCCTAGTGCAGGCACTGAGTCCTAGCGATAACCCTGGAGGCAAAAAAATAATAATAAAGTAATAATAACAACAACAACAAAAACTGCTTATCTGAAAGGGACACAAAATATGGCCCAATATGCTGAATCAAATATGACACAAGAATAACCAATAAATAAATAATATTGAAATACACATGGAAGAGATTAACTTGGAACTTTTTTACCTATACTTATATAGGTAAACTTTTTATACCTATACTTCTAAAGCTGTTCCACAAGATCAAAGAAACAGGAACACTCCTTCTACCTTCTATGAAGCCAACATCACCCTGATACCAAAAGCAGATAGGGACACAACAAAAAAAGAAAACTACAATCCAGTATCTCTGATGAACATAGATGCCAAAATATTAAACAAGATCCTGGCCAACCGGATACAGCAGCTTATCAAAAAGATTATTCATCACAACCAAGTGGGATTTGTCCCAGGAATGCAAAGGTGGTTCAACATCCACAAGTCAATTAATGTCATTCACCACATCAATAAAAGGAAAACCAAAAACCACATGACTGTCTAAGTAGATGTAGAGAAAGCCTTTGACAAAATCCAACACCCATGCATGCTCAAAACACTACAAAAAATGGGAATAGATGGGAAATTCCTCAAGATAGTGGAATCCATATATAGCAAACCTACAGCCAACATCATACTCAATGGACAGAAGCTGAAAGCATTCCCCCTCAGATCGGGGACTAGACTGGGCTGTCCATTATCATCATTACTCTTCAAAGTAGTATTGGAGGTTCTTGCCATAGCATCAGGCAAAAGAAGAAAGATCTACAGGGAAGCAGAGGTCACATAGGCTCCTAAGCTGAATATGGGCCCCAGACCAAACCAAATCAATGAAGTTTACATTCAACAATATTTATACCCCTTTCCTATATTTCCTATAGTAGGGAGCTACTCTCTTCCCTGATCCATCTTTCTCTCCCTTTTCCAGCCATGACATCACCTCCACAGACAATAACTTGGATCCTCCTGCATATCAGACTTCAGGTTCAGGGAAAAAAAAAAAAAAACTAGTATAGCTAAAGGCCCTTTGGAATATAACTAAAATATGCCTACTAACTATCTAAAAAATGAAGGACCCCCCCCAACACTTCATCTGTACTATTCCAGCCTTTAGGTCCATGGTTGTTCAACAATTTGTTTGGCTTTGTACGTTAACTCTCTTTTCAGCCACCAGGTGCCAGATGCTAGCATGATGCCGACCAAATTTCCTTGGACAGACGACCCCACCAATGTGTCCTAGAGCTTTGCTTCCCCAGAGCCCCACCCTACTAGGGGAAGAGAGAGGCAGCCTGGGAGTATGGATCGATCAGTCAATGCACATGTTCAGCGGGGAAGCAATTACAGAAGCCAGGCCTTCAACCTTCTGCATCCCACAATGATCTTGGGTCCATACTCCCAGAGGGATAAAGAACAGGAAAGCTATCAGAGAAGGGGATGGGATATGGAGATCTGGTGGTGAGAATTATGTGGAACTGTACCCCTCTTATCCTATGGTTTTGTTAATGTCACCTTTTTTAAATTAAAAAAATGCACTTGTGAAATAAAGTAGTAACCCAAGTCTCTTGTACCTTGTGAAAACAATTGTAATTATGGGGTGCGGTAATGAACTTTGGTGGAGGGTATGGTGAATTGCACTAACCACGTATAGTTATGAAATTATACCCCTAAAACTATGTATTTTTGTAAAACCTTCTTACATCACTAATGCAAAAGGACCCAAAAAAACCCAGATTTCTTTTATCATAGTTTTGAAGGGTATGTATCTGAGACTAGGTGTCAGAAGGTTCCACTCAAGTCTGTCCTTTGACTTATAGAGGGCCATCTTCTTATTGTGTCTTCATCTAGACTATTTCTGTATACATCCATATTCCAATTCATCTTCTTTTAAGGGTGCTAGTCTTAAATGGACTTTGAACTCACCCTAGTAACCTAATTTAGGCATACTCCTCCACTAAAGATGTTATCTTGAATACCATCACATTTCAGATATAAGAGATGCCAAGACTTCACCATGTGAGCTGGGGGATGATGGAAGCAGGACATGACTTTGTCCACCACACCATCTAATGAAGTCTTGGATTTGATCAATAAAAGCCAGGTAGTCACAGATGCCACTTTCAAGTCAATGTTACAAACACCTTACTCTAACTTTTTTTTGCCTTTCTCCTTTCGCGGCTAGTAGGAATAGAGACCACCCTCTGGAAAACTTTGGGAGCCACGTGTTGAAGACTAAGAATCCACAAAAAAAGAAGGGACCTAGATCTCTGATTCACCACTTAGAGAAGAACCATCCATCAGAATGCCCCAGATGGAGAGGTATTATTGTGTGCGTTAGGCTTGTAATTAGTCTAGACATTAATAATGGGTCTACCATATGATTGTGCAAGTCCTATGATAGATATTTGTCTAAAGAACACAGAACACCTATTCAGAGATATATGCATGCTTATCTTTATGACAGCACTGCTTGTGAAAACTAAAATTTGGGAAAAACCCAAGTGTCCAACAATAGGTGGGTGGTTAAGGAAGCTGTAGTCCATATACATGGTGCAATATCACCCAGCTGGGATATTCTTCAACAGAATTAAAATGATCATGCGATGAAGATTAAGAGAAATTGAGATACCATGTCTATTATATGGGAACAATAATCTGCTTCCCTAAGACATCTGTGGCACTAGATTGCTTTCACTGGAATGGCACAGAGGCAGACCTAGAGGCACCTATGAAAAAGACATTTACTGATATCTCACTGATCTAGAACTTAAGTCTGAATACTTTTGGCCTTGCCTTTCTTCTTTCCAAAAGCACTTTGTATTACCTAAACTGACTTATAGCTGGCTTCTGGAAAGAAGGAAACTGAACCACAAATGTCACTGAATAAAAAACTCAAATTGAAATGGATCAAAGACTTAGATCTTAAATCATAAAATATAAAGAAAAAACATTAGTAGCACAATTTATGATGTAAGCTTCACTTCAGAAATGTATTCAGAAAATAGAGTCCAATCACAAAGAGAACAAAAGCAAAAAATAAACCAATGAGATTACACCAAAATGAGAAAAATAAAAAAACTTGCACAGCAAAAAAATTATCATCAAAACAAAAAGACAGCTTATTAAAATAAACAGAAGAAGATATTTAGATGCCATACATCAGATAAAGGACTAATACATACGTAACAAATTCACAAAACTCAGCAACAAAAACAAACAACATTAAAAATCGGGGTGAGGGGGTCGGGCGGTGGCACAGTGGGTTAAGCGCACGTGGCGCAAAGCGCAGGGACTGGTGTAAGGATCCCGGTTCGAGTCCCCGGCTCCCCACCTGCAGAGGAGTCGCTTCACAGGCGGTGAAGCAGGTCTGCAGGTGTCTATCTTTCTCTCCCCCTCTCTGTCTTCCCCTCCTCTCTCCATTTCTCTCTGACCTATCCAACAACAAAGCAACGTCAACAATGGCAATAATAACCGAAACGAGGCTGCAACAACTAGGGCAACAAAAAAGGGGGAAAAATGGCCTCCAGGAGCGGTGGATTCATAGTGCAGGCACCGAGCCCAGCAATAACCCTGGAGGAAAAAAAAATCGGGGTGATACCTGAACATAGCATCTTCACCAACGAAGACTGGCAGGTGACCAACAGGTATATAAAACTTTGCTCATCGGTTATCAGATAAATGAAAACTAAGGCAAAAATGAGCTATCCCTTATACCTAATAAGGATGACATACTTCAGGCAGGACAGAAACAAGTGCTACCAATCAATGGTGTGTTGAAAAAGAAACCCTTTTACAGAGTTGGTGGCAATGTAAATTGGTTTATGCCCTGTGAAATTTAGGAATTCCTCAAAACAGTAGAAATGGGTCTACCACATGAGCATGTAATTCCTCTACTTCATATCTATCCGAAGAACACAGTAACATTTACCGGGATATTTATGCACGCCTATGGTCATCACAGCTCTATCTGTACTAGCCTAAATTTGGAAACAATCTAAGGATCCATGAACAGGTGAGTGGCTAAGGAAGTTGTACAATATGTACATAATAGATTACCATTCCGCTGTGAGAAAAGATAAACCTCAATTTCCACAGGAAAGTATGTATCTAGAGGGCACCGTGTTAAGCGAAATAAGCCTGAAAGAAAAGGATGACTTCTGAATGATCTTACTCCTAAGCAGGGCCTGGAAACAAATCAAAGGAAAAGTGCAGGGTGAAACCTTAATGAGTTTTTGGTGTAGCACAGATCTAGAGGCTGGGGGATAAAGGTGGGAGAGGGTTAACGAAATTGAAAACCTACTGTCCCATACTGGAGGGCAGTGGAGGTTTGGTGGAAGGAGAGAGGTGCTAATGCCTCTCTTGAGGAGATTGGGAACTGCACCCCTATCACAACTCACAACAACAACTCTATAAATCAAGATTTTCTTAGTTAAGTGATAAAAAAAATCAACATCCATTTATTCTGGGAAGGGCTTCTGGAGCCAGATGGGTGAGTTACTCTGATGTTCCACAACTCTCTCATATATACATAAGGTATCAAGGATACTAATAAAGTTATAGTTACTTTTGTAATTTGGTATGGTGATCATTTGTTTATTTATCCAATCTTTAAAGAACCCAGAGAAGTACATGGTGATTTCTTTTGTGCCTCAAGACCTTATTTAAGCAACTACTAATCGGTTAGTTCTCTACTCATCGTGCTAGGTGCTCTGGAGAATACAGACCTGCTTTCAATATCACGGGGAAGGCCTAGAACATAAAAGATAGATCAAATGCCAAATTATAAATAAATACATTCCCGTTCAGGTTTTTAAAAGTGGTTTATTGGGAGTCCTGCGGTAGCGCAGCGGGTTAGGGGCAAGTGGCGCCAAGCACAAGGACCAGTGTAAGGATCCTGGTTCAAGCCCCCGGCTCTCCACCTGCAGGGGAGTCGCTTCACAGGTAGTGAAGCAGGTCTGCAGGTGTCTGTCTTTCTCTCCCCCTCTCTGTCTTCCCCTCCTCTCTCCATTTCTCTCTGTCCTATCCAACAACAATTACATCAGTAACAACAATGATAACTACAACAATAAGGCAACAAAAGGAAATAAATAAATTAATATTTTTTTTTAAAAGTGGTTTATCTATGAAGGCTGCTGGAGTCATAAAGATTCATTTGAGGAGTTAGACACTGACCTTGATTTGAAGTCCAGGGAGGGGAGGATGTAGATAAATGACAAGCATCTCAGGAAAGATGGTCATACAGGAAATCAAATGTGGAAAGAAGCCAGGCCTAAGAGAAGACTTGTGAGAATCCTGCCCAACAGAAGCAGAGAATCCTGCTGGGGAGTGAAGGGTAATAAGAAAAGCATCAGCCTCAAGCCAGATGGAAAAGTCTAGGGAGCTGATCATTATTTTTTAAAGCTGGGTTACTTCAGCCTAGCAGTCCAACTGCAAACTTGATTGAGAAAATCCTTTTAGGAAAGCTCCCTTGTGCCTTTTCTTTCCAAATACCTGCCTTTTTATGTATTCCTTTTGTGAGCAGTTTATCTCTAGAATTGGTGAACAGATTACTAGCATAGAACTGCATAACAGATATCTACTCCATGGCTTATTACTTATATTAGTTCCAATGCAATTATGTCTAACTTTTATTTATAAACCCCATTTTATCTTTTTTAACAGCAATGCCTCTAATTACAGGAGCATTCCCCTCATATATGTATAAAAAAAATAACAAGGACTTAATGTCAGATTCTTAGGTATAAGCCGTCACCATCTTTTGTTTAACCCTTGACTCTATTTGTTGCTGACAATTTAACTCTTGTTCAGCATTTTTCATTTCTCTTGGCCATTTGTTATAACACACCAGCCAGCATTTCCTGTAGCACTCATAATGCCACAGTAATAGTTTTTCCATTGAAAAATACCACAAGTACAATATTTCCAATGGAAATACCACAAGAACAGTGTTTCCACTGAGTATACCACAAGGAGAGTGCCTTTGTGGTATCTAAATTCTGAGATGAACTCATAATGTTCATCTTGGATTCATTATAACTAGAGTCCCTACTTTCTGGAAAGCACTGAAATAAAGATGGAATTTTTATTTGTAGTCTAAAAAAATACAGTAAGAAAAAAAATAGTGGGATGATGCCAAGACAATTATGCACTTGCTTTTGTGAGTAAAATATAAGTAGATTTAGCAAGTAAAAGAATGAGGAAAAACTTCATAAAAATCTACAGAGAGGCTTAACAGCTGGAAAAGAGTGTGTGTGTGTGTGTGTGTGTGTGTGTGTGTGTGTGTGTGTGTGTGTGTGTACTAACACTTAAGCTGCTCAGCAGCTGGGAGAGCAACAACCTGTAAAAATACTTAACATTTACAGCCACTCAATGGCTGGAAAACCAACTTCTCATAAAATCGATTTAACATTTGGGTTGCTGCTGAAGTCATTTAATGCATGCATGTTTATATATCTGTGTTTATATTGGAACCCCATGAATTTTTGGTGAGTTTTAATGGTCATAAGCTGGAAAAGACCTTCTGAAATTGTCAACGGTATATAATGTTTCTGCACCGCTGACATTAGTGATATTTACCAACCAATGTAGATTGTTTTAAATATATTAAGTGGAGCTAGAATTTGATTAGTTACAGTCTCCTTATTAACTTTGTAGCGTATCACTGATCTTTAGTGCCCTACTTTTGAAAGTCATTTCTTTTTAATTTACAGTTGGAATTACGCTTCTATTTTCCAGGAGTTTAAGACTAAGCTTCTTAAATCCTGATCTGCCTCTAGTTTGGCAAAAAAAAAAAAAAAAAAAAGACATATCAGAATAATCCAATATTTTTTTCCATTTCCCTTGTTATGTCTTAAATCAGTTCAGTAAAGAGGATACCATTTTTTTTATTTTTGTCCTAGTTAGTTCCACAATACAAACTCTATTACCAAAAAGAGAACCCCACCTTTTTTTTTTTTCAATGAGTGGGATGGTGAAACTGAAGTAGAATTTTTAAGTTGTGTGCTTGAAATTTCTGGAGTTACTCATACTGGAGCACCTTACTCTGGATGGATGCTCAGATCCTCACGGAGAGCCCGTCATTTTAGTTATGCTATCTTGGAAATTGAAAAATACCACATTTTTAAGTATCAAGTTTCTGTTTGTAAAATTTGGATAATTGTTCTTATTTTATTCAGCCCTTTGATATTTTTGAGACTCTAATAATGTACTGTCAGAAAGTGTTTAGATGATGTCAAAGTACTAAACATGAAATACCATTTTAATACTTAGTGATGAACTATAACTATTTTGAAAATACTAACACTCTCAAAGTACAACTTCATACACTTACACTGATGTCTATGTTCCTAGGCTCCTACTCATCAAGAAAACATCTTTTGTTTAATCCTTTGGAGGATAAATAAGAAATAAGAAAATGAGGCGACCGTTTATATTACTGATGTAAAATTTTCCTCTCTGAATTTTGACAGGTATTTCCTTCTTTCTCCTTGTCTAGAGAATCAAAGTGGACTAATTATTCTTAACACATTCTATTTTACTTAAAGTTTGGTTTTTTTTTTCTGTCAGTACAAAATTATCATAGTTATTTCTATCAGTGTTTTCTCAGTGCAACTGTGGGAGGAATAAGATTTTAGACTATTATTGTAACATTTCACTATAGCAGAGTGAGAACCATGTAGGTTTTCCTATTCCTCCCCCCACTTCTTTGTATTCAAGAAGAGTCTAAAAAATTCACTTGCAACTATCTCCTAAAAATAATAATAATATAACTACCGCTATGGACTTGGTTATGGACTTGGTTAACATTACCATTACAAGCACACTAAAGAAAGAAAAAAAAAAAAACAGGAATCTTTTACATACAGAGACTGGAAAGCTGGAATTTCACAAGTGAATTTGGTTGAAATAGTACTATTTATAAAATATATTTAAAAAGAAGACAGCTATTAAGAGTCCGTTTTCGAGAGTGGGAGGAAGATGGCGGACTGAGAAGCTGCTAACAGCGAGTGCTCTGATCGCATTGTCGGCAACGGTAGGATTTTCTGCCTTTAGCAGGCCAGTCAATAAGGGGTGACACCAAAGAGGTGATTATAATTTAATTTGGGTTAAGAATTAGAGTAAAGGTGACACGGACTAGCGGGGCTCCAGACTTCCCAGGCGGCGCCAGGCAAAGCGAGTGCGCCGAGCATTGTCCTCCGCCCAGGAAGGACCTCTTATAAACAAGAACATCACTATAATACTTGCAATATATCAGAGTAAACAAATTGTTTTTTAGAACAATGGCACTACAATACATTAAATCCATAATATCAATAAATGTCAATGGCTTAAACTCACCCATCAAAAGGCACAGGGTGGGGGGATGGATCAGAAAACATAACCCAACCATATGCTGCTTGCAAGAATCCCATCTGTCACAACAAGATAAACACAGACTTAAAGTGAAAGGATGGAAAACTATCATACAGGCTAACGGTCCACAAAAAAGGGCAGGAACAGCCATTCTCACCTCAGACACGATAGATTTTAAATTAAATAAAGTAATAAAAGATAGGCAAGGACATTACATAATGATTAGAGGATCAATCAGCCAAGAAGACTTAACAATTATTAACATCTATGCACCCAACGAGGGACCATCTAAATACATTAAGCATCTACTGAAAGAATTTCAAAAATACATCAATAGTAATACAATAATAGTGGGAGACTTCAATACCCCACTCTCACACTTAGACAGATCAACAAAGCAGAGAACCAATAAAGATACAAGAGAATTGAATGAAGAGATTGACAGACTAGACCTCTTGGACATTTTCAGACTCCTCCACCCCAAAAAACTGGAATACACCTTCTTTTCAAATCCACATAACACATACTCAAGGATAGACCACATGTTAGGCCACAAAGACAGCAACAATAAATTCAAGAGCATTGAAATCATCCCAAGTATCTTCTCAGTCACAGTGGAGTAAAACTAACATTTAACAACAAACGGAAAATTATTAAAAGACATAGAATTTGGAAACTAAACAACATGCTCCTTAAGAACCACTGGGTCAGAGACTCACTCAAACAGGAAATTCAAATGTTCCTGGAAACTAATGAAAATGAAGACACAACCTATCAAAATATTTGGGACACAGCTAAAGCAGTACTGAGAGGGAAACTTATAGCCATACAATCACATATTAAACACCAAGAAGAAGCCCAAATGAACGACCTTACTGCACACCTCAAGGACTTAGAGGAAGAGGAACAAAGGAACCCTAAAGCAATCAGAAGGACAGAAATCACTAAAGTTAGAGCAGAAATAAACAACATCGAAAATAAAAAAAACATACAAAAGATCAATGAAGCCAAATCTTGGTTCTTTGAAAGCTTAAACAAAATTGACAAACCCCTAGCCAGACTCACCAAACAAAAAAGAGAGAAGACTCAAATTAATAGAATTGTAAACGATGCAGGAGATATCACAACTGACACCACAGAAATCCAGAGAATCCTGCGAAACTTCGATAAAGAACTATATGCCACCAAGCTAGAGAATCTGGAAGAAATGGAACAATTCCTAGAAACCTATGCACTTCCAAAACTGAACCAAGAAGAACTACAAAATCTAAATGCACCAATCACAGACAAAGAAATTGAAACCGTTATTAAGAATCTCCCCAACAACAAAAGTCCTGGACCAGATGGCTTCACAAACGAATTCTACAAAACTTTCAGGAAACAGTTAATACCCATACTTCTTAAGCTATTCCATAAGATTGAAGAAACAGGAATACTCCCTTCCACCTTTTATGAAGCCAACATCATCCTGATAGGGACAGAACAAAAAAGGAAAACTACAGACCAATATCTCTGATGAACATAGATGCCAAAATATTAAACAAGATCTTGGCCAACCGGATACAGCAACACATCAAAAAGATTGTTCATCATGACCAAGTGGGATTCATCCCAGGAATGCAAGGCTGGTTCAACATCCGTAAGTCAATCAATGTCATTCACCACATCAATAAAAGCAAAGCCAAAAACCACATGATTATCTCAATAGATGCAGAGAAAGCCTTTGACAAAATCCAACACCCATTCATGCTCAAAACTCTACAAAAAATGGGAATAGATGGGAAATTCCTCAAGATAGTGGAGTCTATATATAGCAAACCTACAGCCAACATCATACTCAATGGGCAGAAGCTGAAAGCATTCCCCCTCAGATCGGGGACTAGACAGGGCTGTCCACTGTCACCGTTACTCTTCAACATAGTATTGGAAGTTACTCTTCAACATAGTATTGGAAGTTCTTGCCATAGAAATCAGGCAAGAGAAAGAAATCAAAGGGATACAGATTGGAAGGGAAGAAGTCAAGCTCTCACTATTTGCAGATGATATGATAGTATACATAGAAAGACCTAAAGAATCCAGTAGAAAATTACTGGAAGTTATTAGGCAATATAGCAAGGTATCAGGCTACAAAATCAATGTACAAAAATCAGTGGCATTTCTTTATGCAAACACTAAATCTGAAGAAGAAGACATCCAGAAATCACTCCCATTTACTGTTTCAGCAAAATCAATCAAATACCTAGGAATAAAGTTGACCAAAGAAGTGAAAGACTTGTATACTGAAAACTATGAGTCGCTACTCAAGGAGATAGAAACTGATACCAAGAAATGGAAAGATATCCCATGCTCATGGATTGGAAGAATAAATATCATCAAAATGAATATTCTCCCCAGAGCCATATACAAATTTAATGCAATACCCATCAAAGTTCCACCAAGCTTCTTTAAGAGAATAGAACAAACACTACAATCATTTATCTGGAACCTGAAAACACCTAGAATTGACAAAACCATCTTAAGGAAAAGAAACAGAAATGGAGGCATCACACTCCCAGACCTTAAACAATATTATAAAGCCATCATCATCAAAACAGCATGGTACTGGAACAAAAATAGGCACACAGACCAGTGGAACAGAATTGAAAGCCCAGAAGTAAATCCCAACACCTATGGGCATCTAATCTTTGATAAGGGGGCCCAAAGGATTAAATGGAAAAAGGAGGCTCTCTTCAATAAATGGTGCTGGGAAAACTGGGTTGAAACACGCAGAAGAATGAAATTGAACCACTTTATCTCACCAGAAACAAAAATCAACTCTAAATGGATCAAAGACCTAGATGTCAGACCAGAAACAATCAAATACTTAGAGGAAAACATTGGTAAAACACTTTCCCACATACACCTCAAGTACATCTTTGATGAATCAAACCCAATTGCAAGGAAGACTAAAGCAGAAACAAATCAATGGGACTGCATCAAATTGAAAAGCTTCTGCACATCCAAAGAAACTATTAAACAAACAGAGAGACCCCTCACAGAATGGGAGAAGATCTTCACATGCCAGACATCAGACAAGAAACTAATCACCAAAATATATAAAGAGCTCAGCAAACTTAGCTGCAAAAAAGCAAATGACCCCATCCAAAAATGGGCAGAGGAAATGAACAAAACATTCACCACAGAGGAGATCCAAAAGGCTAACAAACATATGAAAAACTGCTCTAGGTCACTGATTGTCAGAGAAATGCAAATTAAGACAACACTAAGATACCACCTCACTCCTGTAAGAATGGCATACATCAAAAAGGACAGCAGCAACAAATGCTGGAGAGGATGTGGGGACAGAGGAACCCTTTTACATGGCTGGTGGGAATGTAAATTGGTCCAGCCTCTGTGGAGAGCAGTCTGGAAAACTCTCAGAAGGCTAGACATGGACCTTCCATATGACCCAGTAATTCCTCTCCTGGGGTTATACCCCAAGGACTCCATAACACCCAACTAAAAAGAGGTGTGTACTCCTATGTTCATAGCAGCACAATTCATAATAGCTAAAACCTGGAAGCAACCCAGGTGCCCAAAAACAGATGAGTGGCTGAGAAAGCTGTGGTATATATACACAATGGAATACTATGCAGCTATCAAGAACAACGAACCCACCTTCTCTGACCCATCTTGGACAGAGCTAGAAGGAATTATGTTAAGTGAACTAAGTCAGAAAGATAAAGATGAGTATGGGATGATCCCACTCATCAACAGAAGCTGACTAAGAAGATCTGAAAGGGAAACTAAAAGCAGGACCTGATCAAATTGTAAGTAGGGCACCAAAGTAAAAACCCAGTGGTGAGGGGTAGACATGCAGCTTCCTGGGCCAGTGGGGGGTGGGAGTGTGCGGGAGGGATGGGTCACAGTCCTTTGGTGGTGGGAATGGTGTTTATGTACACTCCTAGCAAAATGTCGACATATAAATCAGTAGTTAATTAATATGAGAGGGGGAAATCAATTGTATGTCTCAAAATTTCTCAAAAGACAAATTGAATCTTTTTAATAAATAGGCTATGTATTTGATATGTGGACTCTCTCAAAAGCCTAGACCAAGTAGATTAGAAGCATCCAATAGCACAGCTATATACAAGATACTGGGTACTGTACAGCAAACCATAACAAAGGGACTTTTCTAAGTTAACCCAATTAACAAATAATGTGATGATAATATTAACTATCGATTGTCTTTTTGAACCCTAAGACAGCAGGAACCTCACATCTTCACTATAGAGCCCCTACTTCCCCCAGTCCTGGAACCCTTGGATAGGGCCCACTTTCCTGTATGCATCTCCCAATCCAAACCAAATAATATTGCATCCGCCGATCACAACCTAACCAAAGCAACGATTGCCACCTCAACATGCTTCACCTCAGACTGTATCCTGAGACTTCACGTGTGGAATGACAACCCTTCAACTTCATTACTCAGGTGAGACCTTTCCTTTTATAGTACACTCTAATTTCATCTCAGGTAGTTATGTGCACACGTATCCATAAACTACTGCAAAATATATACCTGAAAGCAGAAGTACACTAGAGTTTGCAGTGAGTACCTCCCTAACACTTCCTCTCCACTATTCCAAGTTGGGATCCATGATTGCTCAACAAATTGTTTGGCTTCATATGTTAACTCTCTTTTCAATCACCAGGTTCCAGATGCCACCAGGATGCTGGCTAGGCTTCCCTGGATTGAAGACCCCACCAATATGTCCTGGAGCTCAGCTTCCCCAGAGACCCACCTTACTAGGGAAAGAGAGAGGCAGACTGGGAGTATGGACCGACCAGTCAACACCCATGTTCAGCGGGGAAGCAATTACAGAAGCCAGACCTTCTACCTTCTGCAACCCTCAACGACCCTGGGTCCATGCTCCCAGAGGGCTAGAGAATGGGAGGGGGTGGGTTATGGGGATTGGGTGGTGGGAATTGTGTGGAGTTGTACCCCTCCTACCTTATGTTTTTGTTCACTAATCCTTTCTTAAATAAAAAATTTAAAAAAAAAGAGTCCGTTTTCTCCACAGAAAATGTATTCTATCTTTTAATGCTTTATTTTATGACTGTGCATGCGTGCATGTGTGCGTGCGTGCGTGTGTGTGTGTGTGTGTGTGGTGTGTGACAAAGGAAGGGAGTGACCACAAGAGCAATGCTACCCACATGAGGCCTATGTAGCCCTGTGGTCTACCTGCTAAGCCATCTCCCCAGCCATGAAACTTTACATGTTTTTCTAACAGAAGGAAAATAAAAGTAAGGTTCTTGAAGGGTTACTGTTGAATTTGCCTATAAGTTTGGGAAATGTCTACTTTTTTTTTTTTTTTTTTTACACAAGAATAGTACAAAATATGAGAGTGCAGTTACACATCAAAGAACAATAGGCCTTCGTAATAAGTCTTGACGATTTCAAACTCATGGAAAACTAAAGAGAAAGACAGTGTTCTTTTTCTTGCCTTTTTCTTTCTTTTTTAAACCTTTTAGCTTAGGTGAAGAGGCATTAGCTAACATCACAGAACATCTCCTCCAGTGGCCTGGCTGGGTCACCAGTCAGGGTTTCCATGGTGCTCAAACCGCTGTGCTTCCCTCCCTCCCTGGAGATACCCACGTAGTGCAGGTTAGCCACAGACCCCAGCACTGCGCAGTCATCTTTCCCGTGAGTGAGCGGCAAGGCCTTTGATAATAGGGAGACTTCCAAAGTTCGAAAGTTGTAAACAAGATAAAATTAAGAGCTATTACAGCACAGCCGGAAGATGAAATTGGGGACGCAGGGGGAAGAAGGGATAGTAGTCTGACCTGTTTTTCGTTGTTGTTTTTCCCCCTAATTTTACTATAACTAAAGCCAAACATAGTTTCCTTGAGACATATGAAAACACGGAGTAATGGGTTGTAACACACACTAGGACAGTGCATCTCGAAGGGACTTAGTTTTAAAGGTGAATGCATGTGGAAGATGATTGTACATTCTTACTGATACACGACTTCAAGAAAAATGAGGGCGTATTGTATAGTAATAAATGATAGTTGGTCTGACAGTGTACAACTCAAACTTGTAAGATTAAAAATATAAATGACTAATGAAAATTTATTCAGCTTGCAACTTACCATCTTATGGGGTACATTTAACTATTAGCATTGTATCATTAGCCAAAATGTGTTTAATGGAAATATTAAAATGTAGAGATGAAAGAAATAAGTGTTTTGGGGTGTATCAGGATAAGAATTCCCAGGAGGTTTCAGTGACGATACAGTCGGGTCTAGGAAGAAAAAATATAAGGTGAAAGAAGAGGAGGGTAGGGGAGCAAAAGAGAGACTTTTGGAAAAAGATATTCTCTTGGCAAGATGAATGGAAAATAAAACTGCAGAATGAAAGACTGCTTAAAGAGCAGTTCCTAATCTTCTGCCAACACAGGCTAATTTGTATTTCTGGAACAAGCAGAAAGAATGTCAGCTGAAGCCTATGTTAGAGTCACCTTGTAGCAAATGTTCCACTGCACATGTGTACTTAAGAGGGAGTGGAATGAATTTAGATCTCACAGAGTGATGATTTTAGGAACTCCAAACATACCATTCCTGAACTTCAACTTCAGAACACATGCTCTTACATTCTAACTGAGCGTGAGCAACAACGAGAACAGGGCTGGGCTGTCACTTAAGATCTAAATTGGAGCCAGAAGATAGCAGGGCAGTTTGGATAACAGATTTTCATGGTGAGATTCTAAAGTTTCAAGGTCAATCTCTTGTGTCACTATATGCTGGAACTGAGCAGTGCTCTGGTTTAAAATTAGCTGAGTTTATCAACAAATGGAGATAAGCAGCACTCATATGAGATGTAAGTGATTCATGAATGAGGTATGAAAGGGTAAGCTTGACAATAAGAAAGCGATTTCTGGTGTAGAATTGAAAGAATGAGTGACTGGGGAGTTGTCCTAGTGGGTACAGCACAGGACCTGCATATACAAAGGCCTGGACTAGGTCTCAGAACTACAAATGCTGAGGCAGGGCTCTGGTGATGCCCCCCTCCCCACCCTTAGTGGTATAGATAAGTCAATCTTAAAATTAAAAAAAAAAAATTAAAAAATGAGAGATGAACCATACTTTATCTTAGCATCAGGGGAATACTGTCACACTTTGAAGTTTTCACACCACAAGGACTGGAGCCTGGGTCCTGGAGCAGGGTAATAGGTGCCCTCAACCAGGGTCAGCACAGCCCAGCCCTTTGACTAAGTTATTTTTCAAATGGAGAACAGAAGTCAACTTGTTCATTGGTATTAGATTTAATAATTATCTGTCCAGGTACTTCACACTTTGCTAAATAACACAGAAGGCAAAAATGGACCAGAGGAAAGCGAACATTGGTATATGAAAGTATTGCATGCTAGGATAATTTAGAATAGTTTGCTGAAGTCTAGTCCACTTCCACAATTCTCAATTCCATGGCTGTACATCCACCATTAACTTTTTAAAAGTCCCAGGGGATTTTTGCATTGATAAGATGTATACTCACTTGCTATTTACATTTCTAATAAAAGGGATGGATTATTCTGAATGAGACATGAATGATATCCCTTAAATTATCTCCCAGTTCCCAGAAACTAGTTCTAGGTTTCTAAAGAGAGGGAAGTATAATGATGGAAAAGAGTGGAGGATCACTAAGAATGCTATAAAAGAAAAAAACAATGATGTCACATTAGAATGGAGTAAAACACAGATGATTTCTTTTCTCAGCTTCACTTTTGTGAATAAAATAATGCAGGGGAGATTGAAATCAGAGTTACATGCATATTATTATTGGAAACTGTAACTTTTAAGAGTTTGGAATTGAATGGAATGATTTTCACAATCTAGTGCACAATAAAAATGAGAACAATTTGTTAAAAAGTATTAGTAAGGGGAGTTGGGTGGTAGTGCAGCGGGTTAAGCACATGTGGCACAAAGTGCAAGTACCTGCGTAAGGATCCCAGTTCGAGCCCCCTGATCTCCACCTGCAGGGGAGTCGCTTCACAGGTGGTGAAGCAGGTCTGCAGTTGTCTGTCTTTCTCTCCCCCTCTCTGTCTTCCCCTCCTCTCTCCATTTCTCTTTGTCTTATCCAACAACAATGACATCAACAATAACAGCAACAATAATAACTACAATAACAATAAAAAACCAAAAAGGGCAATGGAAGGGAAAATAAATAAATAAAAAGTATTAGTAAGAATTCAAGTCATCAACAAGAGAAAGACTTAAAACAAGATCCAGGTCTTTTCTATGTTCAGGATCTTGAAACTTATGAGGCTGACCCTGAACCAAATGGCAGAGAAATAGTTACAAGAAACCTTGGAAGACATTTACACTTCATTGAGTAGTTAGAAGTCCTTGGGAACTGAATGCATTGAAATTCTAGCAACCTAAACGTTGTGTTCTTTGTTAAAAAATGGTTTTGGGAGCTCTGAATTTATCAAAAACCTCCTCTTTAAGAATAGTATTTAAAAGAATTTGAGAGAGAAAGACAGAGGGAGAGAGAGAGAGAGAGAGAGAGAGAGAGAGAGAGAGGAAGAGAGAGACTGACTAGAGCAATGCTTTTTTCTGGCCAATGTCATTCAGGATGGAACCTGATGTCTCAGACACTTGCAAGTCCTATGCTTGACTGATGAATATCTCCCAGACCTCACAATTCATCTTAATTTACATACAGTAAAATTTATTATTGGTGGTGAACACTTCCGTTTTTACTATAAAATTGATATCTACTTTAAACTTAAAAAGACATTTTTCTAGGTAAGTAATTCTGGTTGAATAGACTTTGCTTGCTTTTTACAGTTGGGGCTTAATTATGGCATTTCACTATCTTCCCTCACAGTTTCTTTAGAAGTCTACTTTCATTCTAAAGTTTCTTTGTGTGCAATGCATTTTATTCCTCTGGATGTCTTTGATATATCATTTTACATTTTCTTTCCTGCAGTTTTAATAGCATACTACAGATATGAATTTTCCTTTCTTTTTAAAACAAAGTGTTTGGTCTGCTGTGTCCAGAAAAGAATGATGAATCTGTCTCAGGAATGAGAGTCTTTTTATTTAACCATTATGCTATCTCTTTAATCTCTCTCTCTCTCTGTCTCCACCCTCTCTCTCTCTGTCTCCTCTCTCTCTCTAACTTACTCTTCTTGTTGTTCTTCAAATGTTATGATCTTATGTTCTGGTTCCAGTTACTGATCTTGGGAAATTTTCAGTCATTACTGAAATCATATATTTCTCAAATTTCTTATTTCCATTCTCTCTGCTTTATAGTGAGGATTTAATTATGTGTGTGCTTCATCTTCTGATATTGCTATATGATATTTCCACATTACTTTTTATTTTTGATAGTTGCATAGAAACTGAGAGGAAGAGGGAACCCGGATGAGAGACTCCTGCAGCAGCACCTGTGAAGCCCCCTCTGTGGTTGGGAGGCTGGAAGCTTGAATCTGGGTCCTTGTGCATGAGACACAGAAAGACCACCATCTGGTCCCAACCTTTCCATATTCTGTATTTTGTTTTCCTTTATTTATATAACCTGATCAATCATTTTCTCCATGTTTCAGCTATGTAAATTAATGTTGACTTTCAGAGTAACTACTTTTTTTCCCTTGACTGTGTATATTGGTGAACCTAAATTTGTACTGGGATAATTTAAAAGAATAAATTTTGCCCTTCCCAGAACCTCAGAATGTGGTTTTATTTAGAAATAGTACTATGTCACATGGAATTGGTTATGATGAGATCATACTGAATAAGATATGTCCTTAATTCAGTATGACTAGTGTAGTTATAAGAAGAGGTGAAAGGACAGTGATACAAAGAGTAGAAAGTGCCATATGAAGACAAGCAAAAAGAATATAATGTGACATCAGAGAAATACTACTTCACAGACCAAGGAAAAAACACAAACACACAAACACACACACACACACACACACACACACACACACACACACACACTTCATCAACCATCAGAAAATTTGGGACAGGCATAAAAAAAAATATTTTCCCTCTGAGTCTTCAAGAAGAAATCAGCCCTTAACCCTAGCTTTGGACTTTTGGCTTCTACAATTGAAAGAGAATAAATTTCTGAGATTCTAAGAGTCTCAGTTTGTAGCATTTTGTTATAATAGCTTTAGGAATCTAATATACTAGTAGCAAAGGCATTCTTTGCTTCTGTTACTGAGTTACCTAGTGTTTCCCTTTGATTCTTATAGTTTCCATCTCTGCTGAAATGCTCAAATCTTGCATTTGTCCATATATATATATATATATATATATATATATATATATATATATATATATATATATATATATCTTTTCATAGTTACATTAAATTGCTTGAACAGTTCCAGCATCTGCATCTTATCTAAGTTTGGTTCTGTTAATTATGTTGCGTCTTGGCTGTGTGTTATATAGGGGTTTTTTGTTTGTTTGCTTTGTTTTGTTTATTTTTTTTTTAGTTTTCCTTGTAAATTTTTTTAATTTATTTTTTAATATTTATTTATTTCATTTTTGTTGCCCTTGTTGTTTTATTGTTGTAGTTATTGTTGTTATTGGATAGGACAGAGAGAAATGGAGAGAGGAGGGGAAGACAGAGAGGGGGAGAGAAAGACAGACACCTGCAGACCTTCTTCACCGCCTGTGAATCAACTCCCCTGTGTTGTTTTTGCCGGGCTGGCTCCACGGGCAGGAGACAGAGACGACCAGAAACTCATGGCTGAGCTGAGAACGTAGTTTAATCTTTATTCACGAGTGGGCAAGCAGTCCAACAACCTAATCATAAAACAATCCTGTCCTGCCTTTTTCTCCTCCAGCCGAAGAGTCAGGAACCAAGGAAGTATGTATGATAGGGAGCGGGGAGAAGGCAAATGCCCGAACCAGTGATGACTAAACCAAAGTCTCCTGGAAACAGGGGGAGCGAGACCAAACCAATGTAACAGAATGACCATGTAAATAGACCACAACGTCAAGCAATGTAACAGAAGGGGTCCCAGAAGCAGGACTAGAAGCATACCAACACCCCTGCAGGTGGGGAGCCGGGGGCTGGAACCGGGATCCTCATGCAGGTCCTTGCGCTTTGCGCCATGTGCGCTTAACCTGCTGCACTACCACCCGACTCCCGCCTTGTAATTTTTCTTGAAAGCCATACATCTTATGTAGGAAAGCAAGGAAAGTAGAATGTGTATGCCAGGAAATGGGCTCATGTTTCCTTCAGCAGTCTCTAGTACGGAGTTTGATTCTGTCTGGGGCAAAATGTTGACTGAGTTTAGGATTATCATTGCTCTGGCTGTCATCAGTGCAATAGAAACGATCTGCTTCTAGCACTACTTTGTGTTTAAAGTGGTGATTCCATTGTCAGAGATTTATTTTCTGCTTCAATTTTTGCTTCACTCTTCCCATTATGCCTCAGAGGTCTCTCTCTGCATGTAATTGTTTCCCTTCTCAATTTTTCCCTGGAATATTCTTCTGTACCTGTCATTGCTTTATAATCTCCCTGACATATGAAAAGGAATTTCTGGATAAGCCTAAGGCTCAAGCAAGCACTACCTAACCAGGGTCTTGGAGACCTAGTTTCCTGTGCTCCTCTCCCAGTTCTCAGTACCGATTTATATTGTCATTCTCCCGAGATCTAGAGGATGCTTTTTCTGTACCCTTCCAACAGCTGCAGGGGGTTTTAAAAAAGTGACCAAGAGTTCAGGGTATTCTTTATCTTCCCTGTCTCCCACAGTAAGACTCTTGGTGTATGGAAAAGGGGATTTTCCAACCCCTTCCACAGAGGCTGACACTCTTCTTGGACTTGCAAAAATAGGGACCCCCATCAGTCTTTTCTCTGGACATCCCATGACGTCCATGGAGCATATCGTGCACACTACGTTCTCGCTAATGCATTCCTGATCTCTTCCAATCTAAGAACAACCTCCGTCCGTAAATGCCTTACCTGTGTCATTCTGTTTAGTTCAGAAAGTGCCCACATCTCTTCACTTTGCAAGAATTATCTCTCAATGGGTTTTGCACTAGATCATTTATCTGTAACTTTAATTCTCTGATAAGTTCAAGACAAATCATAAAATCCCTTTGTCCCACACTTTTAGGTAGTGGGGTTATATTCATTCCTGTTTTTTGTTTGTTTGTTTGTTTTGTTTTGTATTTTTTAAGTAGTAGACAAAAGTCAAAGATGTTTTTGCTACTATTATTATTACTACTATTACTATTATGACTATTATTATTACCCTATATACTTAAATGCTAGTTTTGAAATCCTGGACTAAGAAATATGCTTTAACTTTGTCATGAGACCCTGGAAGAAATTTTCAAGTAAAAAAAGCATTCAGTCCCAGAAGCACCATAAGCCAGAGCTGAGCAGTGATATGGGGGAAACTATATGTTGTAGATTAGTTTCAATCTAATACTTCTTTTACTTCTGTTTCTCCATTAAAACAGCGATATCAAATATGCACTTGGTTATTTGACATTTCCTAGTATTAGACTAGAAAAATTCTGTAACTCTAACAAGGATTTAGAACATAGACTTTTAAACGTGCTACACCAAAACATATTTGTAGCTGGTTCTCTAAGTAACTTATTACTGTAATTATTACTATTTTGCTATTTTTATTTTTCATGTTTATGTTATTTTTAGCAAAAAGTAATTATTTTAGTCTAAGCAAGCAACCACAATTTTAATATCAGCATTCATCTATGAATATACTTATCTGTGCCCAACAACTTCCAGATGTTATATTAGTAATAGAGAATATGATCTCAAATTCTAAACTGCAATCACAAAAATTGCATTAATAAACTATTAAGGCAGTCATGACTTTCAGTATATAAGGCATTTGCCCAAGTTTTAAGTTCAAGACTTAACTGTGAAACTCTGACAGTAACAGTATATACAAAGCCAATAGTAGGCAGAAAAGAGCAAAAGACAGAAAAGTGAAAGTCCTTTCAATAAATGGCTGGGAAAATCAGGCAGACACCTATTATCTAGAATGAGATTGGATGCCCTCTCAGATCATGCAGAAATTAACTCAAAGGGGATTGAAGACTTAGAGATTTGACTCCCAAGCTGTTGAATACACTGACAAACACAGAATACTCCATGGTATTAGTTTCAGAAACTACTCCAAGAGCAAGATGCGGTTGGAGCTGGTGGACATGCTAAACAAAATAAGCAAGAACCAGAAAGCATTCACTGGAGAGTCTCACTCATACGTGGGTCTTTGAACTCAACCATAATGGCAGTAAAGAACTGCTATGAACACAGCTCATACATGAATAGTCTGGTCTACATGTTACATGATACATGTATATGAATTCTCGTCTTGTGCTATTTCACAGTCTTCAGCACTACATAAAGACTCATCCCTTTTAGAGTCAGGTATTATTTGCTCCAGGTTAAATATTTAGAAAGACTAAACCATGGCTTAAACAGATTGACTATCTTCCCCCACAGAACTTCAGCTGAAGGTAAAGTATTATTTCCTGCCATCATTTTTTTTCACAGGAAATCACGATACATTCCCTTATTTCACTTCACAGGATGCTCTTACATACCCTCTGTCCTCTTTAAAGGAATAAAATTCAGCCATCCCAAAACATCTTTGGCAAAAAATTAAATTAGTAAAAAAAGGCCCAGAAAGTAGAATGGAAATTAACTTTGTAATAAAGGCTTCTCCAAAGAAGGATCTGGTGGAACTTCAGCTAACAGGCCTTGGCTTTCAGGGGGCTCTTTTCTAACCATACCTTTTCTTCCTGAAGTGTCCAGCCTGCACCTAACCAAGCTTAAGCACACACATTACCATGCACAAGGACCTGGGTTCAAGCCCCCATTTCCCACCTGCAAGAAAGTTGTTTCAGGAGTGGTGACACAGGTTTGCAAGTGTCTTTCTCTCTCCCTCTCTATCTCTTCCATCCCTCTTTATTTCTCTCTGCCCTGCCCAATAAAATGGGGGGAGGGATGGCCAATGGGAGCAGTGGACTCAGAGTGTTGGCATTGAGCCCCTGGTAGCAACAACAAACGAACAAATATAGAGAAAGAGAGAGAAGATCTAGGACTATGCAGCAAGTCACTAAGATATTTTAGGTCTCCAAGGTTTAAAAGAACTGTGTGTATTATTAATAACCCCCTTTCTCTCTTATCAGTCTGTGTCATACTTATTTGATTATTATTCTATATCCCAGTCTTTGAAGAACTCAGTAGGGTGCAGGGTGACTTCCTTCCATCCTCACACCTCAAAGGCTCTGCAGAGTGAAACAGAATGAAATCTAAGAGTTTACCAAGGTTGGATCAGTAGTTAAATTCAGCCACATTCATTCACCCAACTGCTTGGAATTCTGTTCATCTGTCAGAGTGGGTGACAACTAGCTGGGTCATTCTACTCCGTGACTTAGAATTGCCTTTGATCAGAAATAATGTGGTTTGTAGAACTGACTGGGTTTCAGAGCCAAGAAAACAAATATGATGATTTTTTTTTTTGGATTTACACAAACACTGGGAACCACCTAGTAGCAACCGCTATGTTAATGTATTTGATCTTGAGTGCTTGACGTCAAGACAATGTTTTTAAATATCTTAGTATCTGGCTTACTTTCAATTTAACATTTGAGATGTTTATTGATATTATACTTAATAGCATTGACACATAAAAGGGAAGAGGTCACTCACAAGAAGAAAACATGCACTTGATGCAATGTAGTGCAAAGAGTAGTAGTCTTCAACCCTGAAAATAGCAGGAAATTCTCAGACGGAGCCTCGGGGAATAGCTTTATAAAATGCAAATGCATGGCTTCTATAGAATCAACTTGACCATGGCTATTAAAAAGTGTGCTGCTATGAATATAAGTATACACACATCTTTTTGGATGGGTGTGTTTAGTTCCTTAGGATAGATCCGCAGGAGAGGAGTTGCCAGGTCATAGGGTAGGCCCATTTCTAGCCTTCTGAGAGTTCTCCAGACTGCTCTCCATAAGGGTTAGACCAACTTACATTCTCACCAGCAGTGCAGAAGTGTTTCTCCCTCCACAACCTCTCCAGAATTTGTTGTTGCTATCCTTTCTGATGTATGACATTCTCACAGTGATGAAATGGTATATAATTCTTAGATTTATTTGCATTTCTCTGACAATCAATGACTTGAAGCATTTTTTTTCATATGTCTGCTGGCCTTTTGGATCTCTTCTTTGGTGAATATTCTATCCTCTCCCTATTTTAGGATGGAGTCATTTTGTTGTTGTTGTTGCTGAGTTTGGTGAGTTCATTATATATATTTGTTACTAGCCTTTTGTTTGAAGTATATAGCAAAGGCAAATCTTTGCCCAGGAGTCTCTTTGTTTGGGGGGGGGGTGGTTTCTTTTGTTGTGCAGAAGATTTTTGATTTGATGTATTCCCACTGGTTTAGTTTTGTTTTAGTCTTCCTTGCTATTGGATTTGTATCACTGAAGATGCTTGTAAAAGTTAGGTGGAAAAGAGTGCCACCAATATTTTCCTCTAAGTACTTGAGAGTTTCTGGTCGCACATCCAAGTCCTGGATCCATTTGGAGTTTACTTTTGTGTGTGGTGAAATGAAGTGATTCAGTTTCATTCTACTGCAAGTCGCAACCCAATTTTCACAACACAATTTATTAAAGAGATCTTCCTCTCTCCGTTCACTATTTTGGGCCCCCCTTGCTAAAAGTTAGATGCCCATAGGTGTTCTGATTGACTTTTAAGTTACCATTGACAACTCTGTAGATGAATGACTACAGACCTATGGTTCTAGAATGATGCTGGTTTTCATTTGTGTGTGTGTGTGTGTGTGTGTGCAAAACACATTGGGATACTAAATAGTACAGGTTTCCATTATAAACAAGGTCTTTTCCATGAGAGATTCAGAAACTGTAGGTCTGTGATGAGAGCTCTAAATCTGCACTTAGCATTCAATCCAGATTTCTCTTATACACATGGCTTCTAGTTAATTTCTTTTTTTAAATTTTTTAAAATATCTATGTATTCTCTTTTGTTGCCCCTGTTTTGTTGTTGTAGTTATTATTGTTGTTGTTATTGATGTCACCGTCGTTGGATAGGACAGAGATAAATGGAGAGAGGAGGGGTAAACAGAGAGGAAGAGAAAGACAGACACCTGCAGACCTGCTTCACCACCTGTGAAGTGACTCCCCTGCAGGTGAGGGTTTGAACCAGGATCCTTTCGCAGGTCCTTGTGCTTTGTGCCACCTGTGCTTAACCCACTGCGCTACCGCCCAACTCCCCTAGTTCATTTCTTATAAGAAATGTGTTTCTGAGAAATACCTATATGTTTTATTTTATTGGTTTAAACATAATACTCTAAAATAGAAGGTCCTCCAAAAAAATTGGTAACTGTCTGTTTTTGCAACTAGCGATGTATTAGAACACAGCCACTACTAGTGTGTTTATGGGTCATCTATGAGTTTTCAGGGCAGCACAGTTAAGTATATGCAATATAAATTGTATGGCTAATCACTGCAGGATTTATTATATATTTATTTATTATATATTAAATATTTATTATATTTATTATATGGTCCTTTATTGAATACGTTTGCCAAGAGTTCTAAAATCACTGCTAAGGAGGTGTAAGACACTACTGGAGAGTTTCATTCGTGTGTGGAATATAGAGAATAGAAACACATAAGCTTAAAGAAAAAAGGTAATCACACTGTCTTTAAGCTATTTGAGAACTGAGATGTCTCCTGCATAGGGTTCGATGGCAGTGAAACTCTGGACTAATGACCTGGTCTGCGGTCTTTGACAGGTCAAGCTGTGAAGCTTGCAAACTCCTGCTGCTTTTGCAAGCCCAGAAGGTGGGCAGAGGCACTGCGGCCTGAGAGCATTTCAGAAAAATGTCGAGGCTGGGATGCCTAAGCAATGTCATTTTTTTTTAAAATCTTTATTTACTTATTGACTAGAGGCATCCAAAAATTGAGAGGCAGGAAGAGATAAAGGGAGAGAGACAGAGAGACACTTGCAATGCTGCTTCACCAATTATGAGGCTTTCCCCTGCAGGTGGGGACTGGGAGCTTGAACCCTGGTCCTTGTGTATTGTAACATGCGCTCAACCTGGTGCACCACCCCCATGCTGCTCTATCTTTCTTAAAGATATTTGACAAGTATGTTATTTTTTTGGGGGGGGAGGAAGGCAGGCACAAAGATTTGTGTGGTGTGAAACTATGGCTCTATAACTTTACTATCTAACAGATTATTGTTAAATCACTAATAAGAATGTTTACCAAAATGCTGCAGATCACATCTAACTCTAATTCCTAAAAGATAAAAATTACCTACATAAATTTTTGCTTCTTTCAAATAAACATAGTCATAATTTTGTACCAGCTCATTGAACAAAAGTCACTATACAGCTTCAGTAAAAGTGGCGCACCTGGTTGAGAACAGACATATAACAATGCACGAGGTCCCAGGTTTGAGCCTCTGGACCCCAATAGCAGAGGGAAAGCTTTGCGAGTGGTGAAGCGGGCTTCCAGGTGTCTTTCTATCTCTCCCTCTTCCCTTTCAATTTCTGGCTGTCTTTATCCAATAAAGGTATTTAAAAAATTTTTTTAATTAAAAAATAATTTAAAAGGCTTTACAAAATGATTTGACTGTTAGATTCTGACTAAAATAAAATGTGTACCACTGATTAATCTGGAAATGCTTTCTCACATTTAACATCATTTAAGAAGCTGAAATTCTGCAGTCGATGAACAAAAGAAAGTTGCACTTTATGCATGAGAGAGCTGCCATTTGTAGGTCTTGACACATGCTCATTACAGAACTACTTTATTTTTAAACATTTTTATACTTATTTATTTTCCCTTTTGTTGCCCTTGTTTTTTATTGTTGTTGTAGTTATTACTTTTGTTACTATTGATATCGGTCATTGTTAGATAGGACAGAGGTAAATCAAGAGAGGAGGGGAAGACAGAGGGGGGAGAGAAAGATAGACACCTGCAGACCTGCTTCACCACCTGTGAAGTGACCTCCCTGCAGGTGGGGAGCCTGGGGCTCGAACCAGGAACCTTAAGCCGGTCCTTGTGCTTCATGCCACATGCACTTAACCCACTGCACTACCGCCCGACTCCCAGAACTACTTTATTTCTTACCTTCTAATTTGCCACCAACTCACAAACAAATGAGAATAACAGAATCAAGAGAAATAGGTGTTCCTCTTAAATTTTGCAAGACAAGTGGAGAAAAATCTAGAAATCCATTTCAAACCCCTCATTTGAAAAAAAAATACAGATCATATACTGTTGTCATATACATAAATATACACATACATACATGCATACATACACACAGATACAAGTAAACAAATACACATATTGATTGAGGGGAAGAGCCAAATGGCACTGGTGGAGGTAATCCCTCCCAACTGCTTACAACTGGGGAAATTAACCCTTCTCTACATCATGATGTAAAGAAAACAGTTGCCACGTTAGTTCAAAATCATTTGGAGAGGGGGAGGGGCAAATCATTAAGCTGGAAAAAAGAAGATAAATAACATATAGTCTAGTAGAGAGAAGGATGTAGTTTGGATGGGTGGAGAGATGTAGAACAAAGATGAAGAACAGTATGGAACTACAAATCATAAACAAGGGCTTTAGAGGGTAAGGATGCAACTTATGTTGGATGCTTGTTGAAGGAATGCATTTACAAGAATAAATCTGGAGTCTCAGAGAGAAAGACAACACTGGGAGTTCAAAGAAGAAAAAATAAAATCATTAGGTCCAGGGAGCTGGCACAGCACCTTATGAAAAAAAAAAAAAAAACTTTCATGCTTAAAATTCAAAGATCTTAGGCTCAATCTCTGGCATCACCATAAGCTAGAACTGAGTGATGCTCTGGTAAAAAATAATAATAATAACAATTGTATAAAGGAAAGAAAATAAAAACATTATTCTTCTGCATAGTCATCTAGTGTCATATGAGTGATCCCTAAGTGTTTTCTCACTAGGGAAAATAAAAACCCAGATTCCACACTTCCAGCTCAGTTTCCTGGAGGAGGTAAAGGCCTGGCCAGGTCTTGACTACATTTTATGTAGTCTTTATTTGCCAACTCCTCTGGCATAAGTGGCGTGGTTCCAGAGACTGTCGTTGCTCTCTTCGCACTGGGCTGGTGTATCGCAGATTTCTCTGTCTGGTTCAACAGGAAGTGTGCACTCTTTGCAGAATGCTACTTAGCTATTTTTAAGAGCTGAGCTACATACAAGTATTTATGACTCGAGATCAGATTTAAGGAAACAAAATATTTGCCAATGTGAGTGCAGTGAACATTTTAACAGCCAACCATATGGCCTGCCTCAGGATGGAAATGGCCAGGCTGAACAAGTGGAATAAGACTCTTTCCTTAGCTCTGGAAAAGCCATCAATTCCTCTAACCAGGCTATGGTGTCAGATTCTAAGAAATGGCCATTTGTATCCTTGCCTGGATTATAGGAGTAGCAATAACTCTAAAACACTATTTTATGGGGGTCGGGCAGTAGCACAGCAGGTTAAGCTCATGTGGCACAAAGCACAAGGACCAGCGTAAGGATCCAGGTTCGAGCCCACGGCTCCCCACCTGCAAGGGAGTGGCTCCACAAGTGGTGAAGCAGGTCTGGAGGTGTCTCTCTTTCTCTCCCCCTCTCTGTCTTCCCCTCCTCTCTCCATTTCTCTCTGTCCTATCCAACAACAACAACTGCTATAACAACTACAACAAGGGCAACAAAATAGGAAAAATGATCTCCAGGAGCAGTGGATTCATTGTGCAGGCACCGAGCCCCAGCAATAACGCTGGAGGCAAAAAAAAAAAAAAGGCTCAGGCATGAGTCTCTTTGCTTAACTATTAGGCTATCCTCCTCCTCCCCACTCTAGGGTTAACCTTTTGTTCCACTCAGGATTTCAATGTGTTGACTCATATAGGGTGGGTAATCTTTTGTGCTCAGTTTTAAAATGTTAATCTCCTCCTAATGAACCTCATAGAAACACCAAAATAATAATGTTAGACCAAATATCTCAGCGCCCTGTTGCCCAGTCAAGTTGGCACACCAAATTAACTATCATAGGGTTAACGCCAACTGAGCCATCAATTTAATATTCAGGGTCCAAAGTGGACTGTTGTCTCATGAAAATCTGTTGACATCTGCAGAAACTGGTTATGGCAAGGTAGTTAATGTATATCTTTTTTTTTCCCCCTTTTGTTGCCCTTCTTGTTGTTGTAGTTGTTGATGTCATCGCTGTTAAAGAGGATAGAGAGAAATGGAGAGAGGAGGGGAAGACAGAGGGGGAGAGAAAGACAGACACCTGAAGACCTGCTTCACCACTTGTGAAGCGACTCCCCTGCAGATGGGGAGCTGGGGGCCCCATCTGGGATCATTGCGCTGGTCCTTTTGCTTTGCGCCACCTGTGCTTAACCTGCTGCGCTACCGCCCAACTCCCAGTTAATGTATATCTATGAAACCACTTAAGCCATTATTAAAAAGCTAAAAGTTTAGAAAAAAAATAAATAAACCAAAACCTGGAACAATCTAACTCATTTGCATTCTATCAGGCAGCACAAAACATGCAAATAGAATGGGTGAACATTTTCTGTTTGTTTTTTTTTATCTTCTTTGTCTCTTTTCTCCTTTATCTTGGATAACGTTAATTTGAATAGCTTAGTATCCCACACCCAAGACTCTCCTTTTTGTTCATTCTCTTATGGTTTAAAGCCCCTTATTCTACTCTCTCTGAAAAGGTTATTCATTAATTTGCTTATTCATGCTTCTACCTCAAATACACACTTCTCTATTAAGATATATCTGAATTTCCCTCAAAAAATCTTTGACTCAGTTGGAAGTGAATATATTTCATCTTTTGTATTCCACTTGTCTCTTTAATTTTTGTTAATTTAATTTTGTTTTGTTTTCTAATATAGCTTTAATGTTTAAAGCGGCCTAGATACCTTTGTGAAGAGAGTTAGTATATGGTTATTATCTTTTCCAGGGTCTGAACTTAAGTACACAATGCATATTGACTATGAATAAATAAATCTGTGAGTGAAGATATAAAGTAAAATGCAACATTTTTTATTGAGTAACAGACCACATTCCTCTCACTTTCCTTCCTTCATTTGACTTATGTAAGAGTGTCAAGTTCTTAAAGTTTGGGGAGGCATGGAGTATATTAGTGACTACAACTGCCTAATCTTTCCCATCCTTAAGTTACAACCAGAGAAGTGTGTTTTACCATTTCCATATTTCTACATAAGAGATAGCAGATTTCACATTTGGTGAAAGGAACTCAAAAAATTCAGTTATGTTTCTTTGATTAGGTTACTTTAGTCTTCAAGATATTCAAGCTCATCTTTTAGAATTTAGGTTATTCAATATAAACAATGAACATTATGAAATTATAAGGTCACAGCTAACTTTTTGAGATTTTTTTTTCAGATGCATGTTAGACCTTGAATGAAATGGCAATCTTGTTACTGGTGCTGAAAGCAAAGATCCACTTCTTTCTTAAAGAAAATCAAGCTGCCCACAAAGAAATGAAGGTCTCTCCATTTAACCTTATCAGATATTAAAATTCTAACTTTAACGAATAACCTCTATAAGATTCTTCTTGGGATGAAAAGATGGTAATTATTTCATTCTCCAGTTCACACAGACCTCTGTATCCACAGAGATAAGTGAAAGAATGTGCGAAACACAGACATCTAGTGAGATACATAGATTGGCTATTACTGTAGATTGTTTGGGGGAAAAATATAAGAAAATTATAGACTGAGTAGAGTCTGATGTTAATTACAGGGTTGTTGCATTATATATCAAAGTAGTGAGAACTCCTTATGAACTGCAAGTTCTGGGAAATGTTTGCAGGACTCTAATTTTAGACTCCTTATCTTAAAGTATAGAAGGGACTTGTGACAAAGCTACTCCTTCAACAGACTTGTGAATGACATGACTTATATTTACTTATTTATTTATTTTCCCTTTTGTTGCCCTTGCCTTGTTGTTTTTTATTGCTGTAGTTATTATTGTTGTTGTTGATGTCATCATTGTTAGATAGGACAGAGGGAAATGGAGATAGGAGGGAAAGACAGAGAGGGGGAGAGAAAGAGAGACGCCTGCAGATCTGCTTCACTGCCTGTGAAGCGACTCCCCTGCAGGTGGAGGTGAATGACACCAGTTTTCTCTTCTTCCAATTAGCACTGTAGAGGTAAGGAGAGCTTGTCTTTTATGACTTCTCTTCAGGCTACGCTTTAGGATGTAAGTAGCATCTAATACAAATATGATTTATTTGACATATGATAAAATTTTATAGAGAAACTGAATTATAACTTATTCTATTCACATTTTAAAGGAAAAAAATAAATACACTATGAAACTATTTTAAATTTGATGGCAAATCATTTGAAAATAGCCCTGAATATTCCTTTGAGGCTGTATACCTGAGGAATATATATATATATATATATAATTTTTTTAAGAATTAAGTAATTGTGTGTGTGTGTGGTTTGGTTAGTGGGGAAGAAGACTGTCTTTTCAGATACACTTCCTGATGTGGTTGGAAACTGGGACAGTTTGGAAAGAAATTTAAAGTTTTATAAGATAGATATTTCCTCCTTTGCTTTCTACTTCAGCAATAGGACACTTCATGATAAACAGAACAGCCTGATGCATAAAACTTAAGTGGGAATAAATATTACAAATGGCAGGTAACCTGTATTCCTCTGAATAATATTCTTTCATATGTTTTATGTATTTCCTCATCTTGCTAGTCTACTCAATTTCCTTTGAGCACTAAAATAGGGCACATAAAAATGTTTCACAGTTTTTTTGATGGTAACAACAAGAAATATTTTCTATATTCACTCCTGTACTTAGAAATTTGGTTGGACCTAGAAAAATTACATTGGGTTGGATGGTGTTTCTGTTTTGTTTTGGTACAAAACTACTCTTTTCAAACTGGGGAGGAGGAGATTAAAGAAAAGGTTGTTCTATTAACATAGAATTACTAGGTTAAATGATCATCGGAAGAAATGTCTAAAGTGCTTGTGGGGAAGTGGGAATTGCACCCTACAATGCTGAAAAATTTTGCAAGCCAGAAGCTTAACTTAGTTACTATCCCATTCAAGCACCAAACAAGAATCTTTGGACAATGTTCAACTTCCACAGGGGGAAAGTAAATTTTAGAGATAGAATGGGCCAGGGACTTGTCCAGTTTTTGTTACTACAACCAAAATGTACTACAGATGTGTCTTTTTTAAAAAATGTTACCAAGGTCTTTCTAGTATTTGAGCAGGTTTAACTGAGCCATGAAGCTCTTTCAAGGATTTTTTTTTTCATCAATCCTAGTAGTGGCTTCAATGAGATTAAGAGTATTGAGCAAGCATTTGCTAATAATCATAGCATGTGCCTGTCTCTCCAGGGAACAACCGAGTCACTTCTTCCCACCTCCTCAAATTTTCCCATTATATGGGATTTGGGGGAAGAAAATAATAAAATTTATTGCCATGTTTTTCAAAACACCTAGCAAATATATCAGTCAACTACAATTGTTCCATGGAGTTAACTATCCATTCATCATATTGCATATCTAAAATTAATTGACTAGCTTTGGAGGTAAAACAAAACGAGGCACTATTAAATGGGTATAAGGTTTCAGTTGTGCAAGAAAAATAAGCTCGAGAGGTCTGTATAATATTGTGGCTGCAGTCAATAATAGTATATACTGCACTTTCCCCCCCCAGAAGGTAGATCTCATGTTAAATAGTTTTACCATAATGAAACAAACCCATACAAAACTCTCCTTGGATAACCCTACCCAACTTTGAAGAGGATTAAACAAAGTCTCAGTGATATTTAGTAACTGGTCCAACTGGATACATTAAGTAGCAAAGTTCAGATTGAGTCTGTCAGCTTCCAAAGACTTTTTGAAACTGAAATTTAATGCGTAAGTGCATATGACCTTGATAGAGTCTCACCCGTTTTAGGGGCTAGCAGCCTGTTTAGATTAGAACAAAATATCAAGTGTCACAAAATAGAATTTCCATTTTATACATGAAAAAAAATCAAAGGATTTTTAAACTTAGGACGTTTCCCACCTTAGTTGCATATGATTCTGTTTCTTCAGTCTGTCTCTACTTTGTGGTAAAGCAGTCATTCTACATAGCAATGAAATCTTACTAATCCAAGCCTAGTGTGCTTGGAGTTGGTGATAACTTGATAAAGCTTGGTGAGCTAACATTAACTTTTCTATTATGTATGACAAAGGAATTTTTGAAGGAGGTCAGTACTTTTAAAATGGTTTTCTAGATTTTAATCTACCTAAGAAAATAGAGCAATTCTCCAAACTTTTCAGCCACAATTTGCATACAAATGTCTTAAGAAGTCATCAAAGACAGCACAGAAAACGTGGTAACAGCCAAACATAAGTTCAATGTATCCTACATAGTTGAAACAACTTTTAAAAATTAAGTTTTAAGCGCACATGGCGTGAAGCTCAAGGACCGGTGAAAGGATCCCGGTTCGATCCCCCGACTCCCCACCTGCAGGGGAGTCACTTCACAGATGGTGAAGCAGTTCTGCAGGTGCCTGCCTTTCTCTCTCCCTCTCTGTCTTCCCCTCCTCTCTCCATTTCCCTCTGTCCTATCCAACAATGAACAACATAAACAATAACAATAATAGCCACAACAAGGCTACAACTTCAAGGGGAACAAAAGGGGGAAAAATGGCCTCCAGGAGCAGTGGATTCATGGTGCAGGCACTGAGCCCCAGCAATAACCCTGGAGGCAAAAAAAAAGTTACAAGAGCCCACCCTCCTATAAGAGTATAAGCTGTTCATTTCCTCAATAATTTTCAGACAGAGTTTCAAAGTGCACTTGTTTAATACTCTGTTTAATTCATGTTTTCTGAATACCTTTGGGATCAATGTCTGGTTTTCTTAAAGAAGTTTTATAGTTTATTACTATTTTTGTTTGTTTGTTCTTTATTTTAGATTTAGGAAACAAAGATTCAAGTCCAGACTCTGCCACCTGATAGAACCAGAATATAGGCAGATGGTTTAGTCTCTGAATCTATTTCCAGTAAAAGTAGATAAAGTATCTGACTTCTTAAGCATAATAGTGAAAAAGTGAATAACATGAGTTTGTGGGACAGCTCACTTGGATAGTACACTGTTTTGCCATGCGTGTGACCCAGGTGCAAACCTGACCCCCACAGCATTTAAGGAGGCTACGGTGCTATGATTTCTCTCACCACCTCTTTGTCTCTATGGAGTAAGAAGGGAGGAGGGAAGTAGAGGAAAAAGAAGGAGGAGGAGGAGAAGAAAGAGGGGAGGGGGGAGGGGAGGAAATGGAGTGGAATATAAAATGGAAGAAAGGAAAATGATGATAAGCAAATAGAAACATTTAAAGTTTGGCCCAGCGCACAGCAGTGGCATGATAAATGAGATGTTACTCACTCTCTTCACCCTTTCCTTGTATACTACTTTTCCACTCTAAACATCCACCTGTAAAAATGATTTCAAAGTGACCCATGACTGGAAATACCCTTGTCCACCTGACTGTTCAGTTGTACCTCTCTCCTTATCCCAAATCATTCTCTGTTCTGTTTCTCTCCCTAACCTGAGTCCAACCTCTATGACTTCTGAAGATTATTAAGGGCCTCAGAGCTATAAAAGACAAATAAATTAATAGGACCTAGAACTAAAATATGATCACCAAAAACAACACTACCATCTGACAAGGTACTTCTGAAGTTCAGGGTCCAAGTTTTGCTGAGAAATGAGGAAGAGAAACAGTGAAAAATAATGATTTTACCTACTATTTAAAACCTGAGGCTCTGACAGAAATGTCTTTCTTTTTGAAGCAGTTTCAGGGACATAGGAGGGGTCACTTTTACAATGAGTCATCTGCAAACACACTCTTCCTTCTTTTTTTTTTCAAACACACTATTCTAATCAACAGATCCAAGACCACTCAACAACCTCTTTAGACCGATACTGCCATAAATCTGAGATATGCTCTCAAAGCCATCACCAGCAGAATTTGTTTCAAAGTTACCAGAGCCATGAATCATGTTTCTGGAGAAAGATAAAAATTTTTATCCATGCTCTGCATTTTTTGATGCAAACATCATTATACACCTTAGATGAGACGAGAAGGGCATCATCTTCCCATGTCAGTTTTCATATTTAGGATATCTAACCACTAGCACAAAACCACTCTCTTTTCCTAACGGCAGTTGGAGCTAGCAGGAATGAACAGACCCCTGTAAAAATCTTATGTGCACATTTAAGGTGGACGTCATTTATTTTAAACTTGAAAAAAAAATGAGTGCTGCGACATTAAGATAGGAATCATCATCATACTCATCTCCTTTATGATCATCACTGCCATCCTTGATGTTCAGATAAGGTGGTAAAGAGGTGGAGGCTGTGAATGATCTTCCTGGATTTCATAAAACACAGGCTTATTTTTAGTGCAACAATAGACAGAAACACACAAGTGTGCAGAGAACACAGACTAGCCATCTGAACCCACCTCTCTCATTTATCTTTATGTTTTTGAGCACATTAGATACTCTCACAACATCAACATTTTTTAAATAAAAGACTTTTTAGTTCAATAGTGAATGGATAAGAGGCAGAACTATGTCTTCTGTAAAGTAGATATCCTCGCTGAAAACTTTCCACTAACTCGCACTAGCTGTCTTTTCTCTTATAGCTGATACAAGAACTGGGGGAAAAAACAGAATTGACAGCATACAATAGCATGACTGCCAACTCTAGAAGTTTAGAGGACCGTTCTTTCTCTTTAAAACACTCAAGGAAAGAAAGGAGACTGAACAACTCTGATTTTCCTGTCTCCTGCTGCACTTCTGAACTCCACCACTGAAATAAAGTCCACAAGCCAGTACAGTCTGAAACTTCTTTCTGATCTCTGATCCAGCACAAACACAGAAACCAAATTATATTTCCAACCAATCAATCCAGGTCCTCTGAAAAGGAAAAGCATTTTGCTGGACTGATGAGTGAACTTGAATTAGAAGAGAATGCTTAACATTCACAGGTGGGCCAAGGAATTCACAAACCACAAGGCAGGCACCAAAGTAACCCCCACCCCACCCCCATAACCCTGGTTCTGTTCTAAAATCATGAAACAATACAGTGCAAGTCTTAAAGAGTAGTCTTTAAGGAGTCTTTTATACAGAGCTGAGTACCTACAGACACCTTTAAATAGAAACATCAGGATTCTGAGAGACATAGTTTACCATATCCATTTTTAATTTGTAAAAAACCTTTTCTGGATGTCTGCCATAAATCAACATAGTCACATCACTTGGGATCTATTAATCTGACAAAAAATCAGCAATAACAGGATGATTTGGGGAGGATATTTGGCAGAAAATCTAAATATCTCCAGACTAACATGTGGGCCTGGGGGTTGGGGTTGTAGGGAGATTCTTTTGGAATCTTTATTAGCTCACATATCTGGCACATATAGAATTTTCCAACTTGGCCATGTACAGAGGGACAAAAGGAGCAGGGCATTAAAGGACATGCTGCTTAGTTCTATTGTTAGATTGTAAAACCAAGACGTTACATAATAACTGCAGTGAAATTAAAATTAAACACAAATGAAGTAGAACTGATCAAAAAGAAAATAAGATCATCTGTTGTGCTATTAATCTGGAAACAACAACCATAACAATGTATATCTTCCCAATTATATATGTATACAAATCTAGATGCTGGTTTTTTTTCTATATTTGTTTTATAAAACAGGAAAACGTAATAATATATCCTCTTTATTTTTTTTAGACAAGCTGCCCAAAGATCACTGCTGAAAAAATGGAAAGTTTAAATAAACAAAAAAAGAAAAATGTTTCAATTTACTAATATTTACTTGCTTCCTACCTTTATTGCCTGTGCAGTTCTACTGCTCCCTGTGGACTCTTTTATTCTATTTAATTTCAAATAAAAACAGAGAGAGAGGACAAGAAGCACTACTTACTACCCACCATTAGTGGTTTTCCTTCGTGCTGGGAATGGTATTCTCATGGAATCCCAGAAGCTCAGAACCTGGTCCTCAGACATGGTAAAGACTGTGCTCAGCCAAATGAGCTATTCACTGCCACTCTTCATCCCTGATTTTTTAGTGTAATTTTAGGTATGGATTAGATAAATTGTTAAAGTCTTTTTTTTTTTTTTTTGTCTCCAGTTGCCTGGGCTTTGTGTCGGCACTATGAATCTACCGCTTTTTTCTTTTTAACCTTCTTTTTTATTATTATTCAATAGGACAGAGAGATATTGAGAGGATTGGGGGAGACAGAGAGAAGGAGAGAATGACATACACCTGCAAACCTGTAGGTGGAGAGTTAAGGCTTGAACCCAGGTCCTTAAGTATCCTTCTGAGTAGTACTGTGTACGCTTAACCAGGTTCATCACCATCTGGCCCACTTAAAGTCTTGTAAACTAGGAGTTTTGATTATTTCATTAATCTTGAACAATTTTTCATGTAAAAAAATGCACATTTACTATCAGTGATAATGGTCTAGTAATCCATCTTTGAACATTCTTTATATTTCTAGAAAAGTAATTTCCGGTTAAGAAGTTGTACAATTTACACCAACAAATCACGGTAGGATAGAGATCACTTGCTCATTATGTAACAAGTGTTGAATCTTCCTGTACTTTTTTGTTGTTGCTGCTGTTAACTTCATAGAGAAAAGTGTGTTAGGTGTTTTTTAGTATGTAAACCAAGTGCATTCTGAAAAATGTCTATATTCATGTTTAGCAAATGCTTTTCTGGTTGGCACTGTTATAAGTGAATTAATTAAGCCAAAATGAGGGGTCTGCAATTCAGAACAAGCATCTAGGCTGTGACATTTAGTCCTAAGTGTTGAAACAAAGTTACCTGAACCTCATTTATTTATTCCAGTAGACCAGTTCCCTTTACCAATCTGTTCCTGCTAGTACCAGGAAAGCACTTTTCGAATACTTCCCAGTAGATTTCCCCTGACTTCCCCTGATGTGATAAAAATGTTCCATGGTTGCAAGACTGCAAAGGAAGCTTAATAAATAAAAGGGGCCAAAAAAAAAAAAAAGATTAAGGTTTGCTCTGACTGGCTTATAAAATGATTGATGGCAAACAAAAAGTGGTGGGAGCAGTGACAGTCATTCAGCAGCCAGCTAGAGGCATCTGCCATGGCAGACATCACACACCCAGTGTGAGCAGCAGTACAAGGACGGTTTCTGCTTAGTCTACACTGCAGAGTGGTGACGGATGTCAACAGGGGTTTCTACTCCAAATCAGCTTTCCAGTCAGAGTTCTGGTTCCAGATTCAGGAGTCACAAGACAGGGTTATGTCTTTCTTTGAAATCCAGTCCTATTCCCTGCGTGCAAGCGACCCCCAAGTGACAGGATGGGCCTCTGTCAGGGTGTGGAGAGTCTGGGAAAGGTCTACGCAGAAAATCTACGACAATCCATCCCACAATTATCACGCCATGGGCAATGCACAGTGGGCAATGCAATAAAGCCGACACATATCACAAATGGTGCCAAAGACTAAAGGCACAGCAGGGTGTCAGAATCTGTGCAGCAGCGCCAAGATGCAAGTCAGAAGTCGAAACTTGGCCGGAAGTAGGAAAAGACATGCCAAGGTCAAAGATATCACCTGGCCAGACTGAGAATTCAAATGTGTGAGGCATAAGTTAATATTTGGTATCTTTACTAGAAAAGAGAAGAAGAGAATTCAGAGAAGGGACAGTAACTCAAGTTCAAAACTGGCACATCAGGGAGACAAGGGTTCCTGCCTTTCATGTATGTGGCCTAGGGGATGGCCTCACTCCTACACAGAAGCACCAAAACAGACACAGTGGGACTCCATAAATAGTACAGTGGTGCTTTGTTTTTGTCTCTCCATCCTCTCTCCCTCTCTCTCTTTCCCTCTCCCTCTCCCTCTCCCTCTCCCTCTCCCTCTCCTTCTCCCTCTCCCTCCCCTGGATTGGATGACAAACAAAATCAGGTACATATAGACTGTTAATAACTAATGATGGCTTGTCAATGTGGATCCCTTTCCAGGGCAAGTTAGTGTTCTGGGAATGGGCACAGGGGCTTCTCTCTGCTGAACTTCCACAGTTCCTACTTAATGGTCATTGCAGACATTTAATGATTGAGGTTCCTGTGAGTTAAAAATCTGGGAGATTTCTCCATGTGACTCAGCTTTTACAAAACTGTGAGCTGAAAATCACTTCAGTATCCTTCCCTCTGTTCAGTATCATATAAAACAGTCATACTAACTGATTCTGTTATGCAAGATGTGATTCCATGTTCAAGGATCCAAGGAGTATCCTTCATCCTTCAGTAGAACAGAATTAGAGCCAAGCAGATGAACAGTGAGGTCCCTCTCTCTTCAATCACAGGTAATTAGAGCTGTATGGTAACCAGGGGGAAGGAAAAAAAAAAGACAGAAAAAGAAAAATAGAGGAAAGAAAAGGATGAAATATGGCAGGATCTCTGCCCCTGAGTCAGGGAATCAATGAAAACTTCAATGAAACACACATTCATGGGCACGCACATCCACACGCACATAACTTGGGTTAATTTAAGACAGCAGGGAGTTTTTCTACTGAGTATCACTCACCCTTCCATACTTTACTTTTAACCTTTAAAGGATCAGAATGTGTTTCTTATTGGAAACTGTTTTTGAAAAATCCATAGAAATGCCCCGAATGATGATTGAAAACAGAAGCTGGCCATTAAGACATTCTCATTGGAAAAAAAAAAAAAAACTAATGGAAAGTCAAATGAAATGGAACACCACCAATGTGTTTTATCAACTGCATGTCAAGAAACCACACCCAAGGCATTTTATCAAAGGAATGACAGACATGCTGGGTTGTTAATTACCTACAGGTTTCTCTTCTAAATTTATATTCCTCATGAGACAAAAGCTGAACAAGGACTTCCCTAGCTATGGTGAGCATGTTGAGGGGGGAGATGGCTTTACCAGTGAATCAGAAATTTGTGGAGCTCTTTCTCCCTCTCTAAACTGAGATCATTCAATTGAGAGGGTAAATTTTTTTTTAAAAATGTCTAAATGGAATGAGGGAATGTGTTTGGTATCTTACTGGCAAGACTGAATTCCTACAATCAAAACAACCTCATGGCAGCCCTAAATTTAAGGTGTTTCTTTTTTTTTTTTTTTGGTAGCTTTGTCACCATCTTAAAAAAAATTAGGGGGATAAAGAAGTCAAGAAAATTCAGGTTAGTTTCATGATGGCTACACACAGCTTATTTTTCATGTTAATCTGCATCTATAATTTGAATACCAATTTGATTTTAAAGCATCTTACAGGCAGCCATCATAACATCATTCATTTATTTACACTGAGTCTGTCTCTCCATCTCTATAGATACTAAGTCTCTGTCTCTCTCTCCTCTGCCCAGATATAAACAGAACTTAACAATTAAGATAAGATGCCAATGGTATTTTGAGGAAGTTTACTTTTCGTTGATAATGATATGGTACTATTTCTCATGGAGTTAACAACACTGTAGCCTTTGCCAACAGAAGCTGGCTGTGAACTTGGGAAAATGTGTGGCTGAAAGCTGACAAAAGAGAAGAGTGTTTCTGCGTGTGGGTTAGTGTGTGTGGTGCAGGGAGGGGACAAGGAGAAAGTGATAGAACGCTTTTTCTTGCTCACTGGGGATCTAACTTTAGTAATTATTTTCAGTGAGAAAGTCTAACAGAAGACCTTTAGACAAGAGGAGACAGGAGTGGAGTTACACAAATAGCCCTTTATCCATAATACTTACTGATGGCACATACTCTAACTGGAGAAAGCAAAAAATTAACAGTTTTTGAGAATAGCTGATGGTGACAGTCATTAAGTGTGAAATGCAGACATTTTAGACAAAAATCACTTCACATTCCACGGTTACTTTTTTTCAGGGGCAGAGGGGGATTTCTACATAACTAAGTGTCTTAACTCTTCCAAGGTTGTGAGGAAGTTTTTCTAACTTTTCTCCTTGAAAAAAAAAAATCTACAAAAGTATCCCTCAATTTTTCTCTCCTTTTCCAAAGATGTGTGTGTGTGTGTGTGTGTGTGTGTGTGTGTGTGTGTGTGTGTGTGTGTGTGTTTGTGTGTGTATACTCAGTTCTGTCTGAGATAGTTTATCAGGTCGGCCTCCTTCTTGGAGAGAATATCATTTCCATCAGTGTTGAGCATGGAGCTGGGCTTTGTGGATGGAAGCAGGAAGGCAGAGGCCAACAACAACAAAGGAACTTTGTGTCAACACTGTCCTGTGCTGATGTGAATGAAGTATAAATATTGCACAATGAGTCACTTAAAAAAAAATCTTCAAAATATTACACTCTTGCATTATGGGCAGCTAAGTAGAGGCAGGGAACTTCTGTTTCATCCTAGCAGCCCAGGAGCTGGAAAATCAACTTCTGAAACACTTAATGTTTAGATCTACTTAGTGGTTGGAAAAAACAACTTAAAAAAATGTTTAAGAGCTGCTCCAGCAAGTGGAAACAGCAACTTCTTGTAAACAAACCTTTAACATGTAGATATTTCTCAGTGGCGGAAAACCTAACTCCATAAAGTTAGATTTCTGAAATTTCTTTTCAGCTCCTCAGAGATTACAAAAGTAACCACATTCTGTCTGTTGATGCATCAAATAAACAGATGAGAATGAGAGATTTTCCATATCCTATGTCAAAGGACTGTGTCTGATAAAGTGCATGCAAACTTGGGTAGATGTTAACTGGGGAGAAAAATCAGATGTGGGGGGAGGAAAGAAGAAACAAATAGGGTTTAGCTCCTCTAGCTACTTCACATGGGGTATATTAATCACAGTTTTAAATGTGATGGAAATACTGAAGGGCTATTTTCTGATATCTCTCTTTTCAGTTCCATAGTGTTTGCAATTAGCTATGTGAATTCTGAAGCAGCCTACCAGACACATTTGAAAATGTGCTGCTCTTACCACATCAGAAGTCAGCTAACCAGGGCAGTATTAGTGTGTGGGGTATGGAGTGGGAGTGGGGGCAGATCAAGTTCAATGACAAAAATCACATCCTTGAGTTCAGAGTTAGTCCTCTCTCTTATGAGACAATAACAATGCATGTTTATTCATTGAATAACACTCAAGAGGAACTCCCCGACCAACATTTCCTTGAAAATCTACAACTAAAAAGCAACACTACTACACTTTGCTTAAAGAAAAACAAAAAAGTACTTTAAGGATAAATATCCACTCAGAATTCTGGTTCATGCCCTCTCCATACTAGAGAGGAAACTTCGGTGCTGTGACACTTTTCTCTCTTCTCCCTCTGCCTCTGCCTCCCTATCTGGAAAAAGTCAGTTGGGAAATGTGAAGCCCTAGTGATGACAAAAAGAAAGGGAAGAAAATATATATCTCCTCAGAAATACCTTTAGAGCTTTCATGGTGTGTCAGTGAGGTCCACTGTTCACAACAAACACACCATTTCCAGTGCTTGATGTTGGTAGTGGGGGGTGGGGGGTAGGGCTGCACACAGGTGCTGTGAAGGGCATGTATGAGGACTCTGCACTTTCTACTTAATAATGCTGTGAGTCTAAGAACTACTCTACAAATTACAACCTATTAAAAGGAAAAAAAGGAAGGGAGAAAGAAACAAGATATTTAGTGGATTTAATTTCTTGTCTTATTATTATCTTAATTCCACTACTTCCTTGCCAAGTAAATTTTAGCAGTTTACTTATCGACCTATACCTCAGTTTTATCTGTAAAAAAAAGTATTACTAAGCACAAGGATTTGTGTAAGAATCCCAGTTGGAGCCCCCAGCCCCCCACCTACAGGGGGCATCACATGCAGCAAAACAGGTGTCTGTGCTCTACGAGTGTCTGTCTCTCCCTCTCTGTCTTCTCCTCTCTCAACACCTCTCTGTCCTATCAAATACAATGGGAAAAAAAATGGCCACCAGGAGCAGTGGATTCAGAGTGTCAAAACTGAACCCCAGCAATCACCCTAGAGGCAAAAATAAATAAATAAATAAATACATTAATAAAAACAAAATAAAATGGAAGTATGACCCTCATTTCACAATGATCATGTAGATAATGAGACTCAGGAAAGTAAAAGGCAGGGGGCTTGGCGGTTGTGCAGTGGGTTAAGCGCAAGTAGTGCGAAGCGCAAAGACTGGCGTAAGGATCCCGGTTCGAGTCCCCGGCTCCCCACCTGCAGGGGAGTCGCTTCACAGGCGATGAAGCAGGTCTGCAGGTGTCTCTCTTTCTCTCCTCCTCTCGGTCTTCCCCTCCTCTCTTCATTTGTCTCTGTCCTATCCAACAACAATGAAATTAATAATAACAACAATAATAACAAGGGCAACAAAAGTGGGGGGAAGCAAGTTAAAAAAAAAGAAGCAAGTAAAAGGTATTTGGTGCAGTGACTTGCGTGTCCTATGTCACAACAAAAGGCAAATAATATCCTCTATGGATTTATTGTTTTAGTAACTAAGTTCAGCTTGAAAAAAAAAATAAGAATTTTGCTGCGAGAAGGCTGCTATTTCAGAGACAGCTAAGGAAAGGCAAGTCCAGCGGTTTCCATGTGCTGAATCGGGCCGTGTGCTTGGCAGGTTGATTAAGGATGTAGGGGAAATGTTAACAGCTCTGTTTTGCTATTTAACTCACCATGAGTTTTCATATTTTGGTGATTTATAGTACAGCAAATATGTTTGTATATCATCATATAAATAAGTAAACACAATATTATTATTATTATTATATTATTTTAATCTGGGAGCTAAATATTTGGTGACAAAAGGCACCAGATTAAAATAACACATTTCTGGTTTCTAGCAGCATAATGCAAGAGTTGTGGGGTGGTGCTGAGACTGAGCACCATGTTAGGAGGTGGTCTCAGAACCTCTCTCTTTCGGCATCTGTAAAATTCCCATTTAGAGCTGCTATGAAGCCTGCATGGGAGAAGGCCGTGTGCTAAACATGAGGATAGAAAGATCCCAGCGGTGTTCACTGTTACAGAGTAGGAATCGGCACACTTTCGTAAAAGGACTAAAGAGCTGGATCTTAGGCTTTGCAGACCATACAGTGTCTACCCGGACTACTCAGTACTGTATGAAAGCAGCACTGGATAAATTAATACACGGAGTAAAGAAATCCCAATGAAACTGGATTTACAGGGGCCAGGAAATAGCTCACCTGGTAGAGGGCATTCCTTACCATACTCAATGATAGGGGTTTGAAACCTGATACTGTGAATATATGGGAACACCAGGTACTCTGCTGCAGGAGCTTCACAGATAGTGGCACAAATACTGCAGTGTCAATCTCTCTCTCTCCCTCTCCCTCTCCCTCTCCCTCTCCCTCTCCCTCTCCCTCTCTCTCTCTGTGAAAATGGAAGGGACCGACTGTAATTACCAAGGAAGTTGCTCAGCATTACTGTGATTATTGTGCAAATGTAAGGCCCTGAGTCCATCCTCCCCGGCACCATGCAACTTCTCCAAGTTGTATTTAAACAATGCATTTACAAAAAACACAGATGGGAGATCAAATATGGCACTGTGCTCTCGGCAATTTGCTGGTGTTTGTTATCAAACGTTTTCACCACTATTCCTGGACCACCACCCCATCTCACTTTGCTCCATTAGTTTTCCTCAGTGTCTGACTAAAAAATAAAAGTCTTTCATTATGGTGCGAGAACTGTTTCAGATTTTTAACTCTAAACTATAACATGCTATGATAGAAATACTAGCTGCTGTTCTTACTGTACCCATCAGAAGTGAACCCTCTTCAGAGCCTGTATTTAATACAGGGGGTCCTTAAATAATATATGATTTCCCCTGGGAGTCAGAAGACTTAAGTCAGGTTTCTTTGATCCTATGCCTGGCAAACATAATTGGGCAGTTCATCCCTGGACTTGTCGAATCTCCATGGTTAATGGCTTCCACCGGGAAAACTCTTTCTCCCCATAAGGTTTGAGGGTCCTGTGAGTGAAGCCTGCCTCATGGCTTTGTCCCAGCCTCTAAGGGAACAGGAAGGCCTGGACTCCCTTGGCACTGCAGAGCATCTGAGCAGCTTTGCAGTCACATTTCCCATCCTTTGACCTAATCAGGTCTTTGATTTGCAGGCCTTGAGGGAGAGGTTGCTGAATTGTTCCCACTGGGTTATTTTTGGGAGCTGGCATAGGAGGGGAAGAAGGAGCTTTCACAGTCCGAGTCACTCAGCAATGGTAAACAGGGCCTCTGTGTGAGCCCAGCAGAAAACTTAAGTCATTTCCTCTCCCAAATCTCAGGGTCAAGCAGCAGCAGAAACACTAGAGAGGGAAGAAGATACAGGGAAAGATGATGTCTTCATTTTCCCCGAGAAATGACTGCTTTTCTTCTTTACCTACTTTCATCATATAACGTGAAGAGAAAATGCCTGTGTGTGTGTGTGTGTAAAATGGAGTCAAAATGAACACGAAAAAGACAAAAGTGAGGGAATTTCTACTGAAATACTCATTGAGCTTCACCGTCCTTCCAATGTGTCTTTCCTTTTTTTTTTTTTTTTTTTATTAAAGCTGGGTATTAGCAGACTTTGCCTCTAATTATGAAAAATAGACTGAACTCAGCAAATCCCAGTCACACTAGTCGACTAGTTGTGCTAGTTTTGTGTGCTTGACAGCTGAGAGGTACTATGACATTCTATAGCTAACATCAAAGGCAGGCTTGCAGAGAAGACTTCCTGGGTTTATGACTTACGTGAGAATACTGGGCCCCAGAATTAGAAGGGCCCCACTCTTGGTTTAATGGTGTCACCATCTTGAATTTTCAATACTCTTGAACAAAGGATCTCCCACTTGAATGTTCCATGGGGGCCAGAAAATTATGTAAACAATCTTCTCTCTTTTCTCTGAAAAGTTGTTTTTTTTTTATTATCTTTCTTTATTGGATAGAGGCGGTCAGAAATTGAGAGAGAAGGGGGAGACTGAGAGGGAGAGAGACAGAGAGACTGCTGCAGCACTGTCTCACCATTCTCAAAGCTTCCCCCTGCAGGTGGGGACTGGAGGCTCGAGCCCAGGTCCTTACGCACTGTAACATGTGCATTCAACCAGGTGCACCACCACGCGGCCCTCTTTTTTCTCGAAAGCACTGTTTCTCAATTTTTTGTTTGTTTACTTGTTTGTTTTGTTTTCCCAAGAACATGCTTAAGAGATTTTTTTTTTCTTAATAGGTCCCCTGTGAAACTGCAATTCCAATGTATCACAAACTGTGTTTTATATATTAAAAGATCAATGTTATTTTGCCAACCAATAGCCACATTTCTGCTCACTTGGGGTTGAGATTGTCTCCCTGAAAATGCATTTTCTGTATCTTGAGTACAGCCCCTCAACTACAAACAGCTAACTGAGAGTATGGACAAAAGTCATCTAATAGGGGCAGGTTTCTGTTATTGAGCTGGAAACTGTGCGGAGTACAGGTACTAATTCATGTAACATCCCAAACTGTCCTCTTTTAATACTCATTTCACAGATGAGAAGGTTGAGGCCAAGAGTTTCAATAGCTTTCCCCAGGATATCACATAGTAGTAAATGGCAGAATTAGAATCTGAACGTAGTGTTCATTGCTCCAGAACCATATCTAAACTAGAGTATGTCCAGCTATTGAATACATATTTTAGATAATCACTACATACATTGGAGACATGTGCATTTGTTCAGAGTGCCATTGGTGCATAAAGATGCTATTAATGAAGAAAGGCGGTAGCTTACAGGCTATGTCAGAATAGCCTGCACAGAACCTAAACATAGGACTGAATATAGGCCAGTCATTCTTCAATTTTCATAACAGTTTCCAATATTTGAAAAATTGTAAGGTTTGACAGAGAAGATTATTAGGACTTCATACATAATTACCTCCTTAGTCTTTCCTGTAACATGAATTGATCAATTTTTCTTCTTGCTCATTCTCAAAAATGTTGCAGAATTTAAGTAGAAATAATCATGAATTTGGGTTTCTCATAATTTATTGCCAATGTGGTCAAATCACTTATGAAGGTCTCAATTCTTTGTAAAAGGGGAAAATCCATGATGTCCAGTATTGTTTTCTTCTCAAATACTAGTGAGCCACATGGAAAACATAGACTGAAGCAGAGAGACAGACATACATAATATGTCTATTAATTATTCATTTATAAAGATATCATTTTCAGCAAATCTTCATTGTGAAACTTTAAACATCAATGGCCACAGGGATAGAGGAATAGATAAAGAGGCACGACTGAGTTTTTAAAGAAATTGAGGCAGAGAACTGAATAATGAAAGCTCAGGTGGGCATGCTCTGACCTAGTGGGCTGTATTGAACCCTTGCACTGTCACTAGACCCACTACCACTAGGTCGTCTACTTCAAAAAAGAGCCCCGGAGGGGCTGGGTGATAGCACAGTGGGTTAAGCTCACATGGCACAAATCCCAAGGATCGGTGTAAAGATTTGTGCTCCAGCCCCCCGGCTCCCCACCTGTAGGGGAGTCACTTCACAAGCTGTGCAGCAGGTCTGCAGGTGTCTGTCTTTCTCTCCCCCTCTGTCTTCATCACTTGTGAAGCTTGCTCCCTGCACTGTAATGTGTGTACTACCACTGCCTGTCCTCAGAAGTGCCTTCCCTATAATAGACTATGGTCCAGTTGAATCCTGTTAAGACCCACAGCCAAAGATTCTGCTGTCTCAGGTCTGTCCTCCTGATCCACGCAAATTGACAGTTTAATGTGTATTGCTTTAAAATTCTAAGTACATGATAATTTGACAGACAGAAATAGAAAACCTAGAGGGCATGCAAATTCTCCAATCTGAACTATGGTGGTGATCAGAGGGTGGGAACATGATTTTGGCAAGGGAACTGACACAGAAAATGTATACATTGTGAAGCTAACCCTCAAAATCTTAATTTTGTAAAGCACTGTTAAAGAACTAATAAAGAAAGGTTGAAAACATTTTGGAACCATTATTCAGGTCAACCAAAGTTGGTAACATAGCTGTCTGTGACTGTGTGATAATTGATTCTGTAGTGATGTTTTAAATGTTATGCAATGCTTTCAATATTGGGTATGAAGAGACAAGAAGGTACAGTACATGTAGAATAAAATAAAACCAAGATTGTGAAAGGATGCACATCTCAAAGAAGAATGTCACATACTGGGAGTCGGGCGGAAGCGCAGTGGGGGATCCCGATTAGAGCCCCCGGCTCCCCACCTGCAGGGGAATGACAAGTGGTGAAGCAGGTCTGCAGGTGTCTATCTTTCTCTCCCCCTCTCTATCCTCCCCTCCTCTCTCCATTTCTCTCTGTCCTATCAGGCGATGACAACAACAATAACAACAACAATAATAACTACAACAATAAAAAACAAAGGCAACAAAAGGGAATAAATAAATAAATATTAGAAGCAACCAATAGCACAGCTATATACAAGATACTGGGTACTGTACAGCAAACCCTAACAAAATGACTTTTCAAAGTTAACCCAATTACCAAATAATGTGATGATAACATTAACTATCGATTGTCTTTTTGAACCCTAAGACAGCAGGAACCTCACATCTCCACTATAGAGCCCCTACTTCCCCCAGTCCTGGAACCCTTGGATAGGGCCCACTTTCCCGTATGCCTCTCCCAATCCATATCAAATAATATTGTATCTGCTGATCACAACCTAACCAACACAACGATTGCCACCTCAACATGCTTCACTTCAGACTGTGTCCAGAGACTTCACATGTAGAATGACAACCCTTCAGCTTCATTACTCGGGTGAGACCTTTCCTTTCATAGTATACTCTAATTTCATCTCAGGTGGTTCACTTTCTAACAAAGTCCCAAAACCTAGATATACACCAGTTTCTGTGAGAGAGAGCATATGTTCACACATATCCGTAAACTACTGCAAAATATATCCCTGAAAGCAGAAGTACACTAGAGTTTGCAGTGAGTACCCCCCTAACACTTCCTCTCCACTATTCCAAGCTTTGGGTCCATGATTGCTCAACAATTTGTTTGGCTTCGTATGTTAACTCTCTTTTCAGTCACCAGGTTCCAGATGCCACCAGGATGCCGGCCAGGCTTCCCTAGACTGAAGACCCCACCAATGTGTCCTGGAGCTCTGCTTCCCCAGAGACCCACCCTACTAGGGAAAGAGAGAGGCAGACTGGGAGTGTGGACCGACCAGTCAACGCCCATGTTCAGCGGGGAAGCAATTACAGAAGCCAGACCTTCCACCTTCTGCATCCCACAATGACCCTGGGTCCATGCTCCCAGAGGGATAGAGAATGGGAAAGCTATCAGGGAAGGGGGTGGGATATGGAGATTGGGTGGTGGGAATTGTGTGGAATTGTACCCCTCCTACCCTATGGTTTTGTTAATTAATACTTTCTTAAATAAAAAAATAAATAAAATAAAATAAATACTAAAAAAAATAAAAGAAAAATGTCACATACTGATTCCAACCTGTGTGAACTTCGGGGCTGATATTTTACTGTCTAACACGCATGCCTCATTTTCACTCTCTGTTTCTTCTGGGGAACCACAACCATACTTTGTTTTAAAGTTTCCTGTAAGTGATCCTTGGTTTTCTTAAATATAGATGAAGTGTTATCTTGGCACCTAAGTGATGACAATAGAATTATTATTTTCAGCACTGTGGTATTTGTATCCTTTCAAGTTTGATATCAATTATTCAATGCCAGAATGTTCCTAGTTCAAAGTGACAACCATGATGAAACCAAAGCAGTGAGTTCTGGGCAAGTAACACATCCTCTGAGAAAGTGTATGCCATATTTCCCAACTTTACAGACAGCCAACACTAACCAAGGCAATAAGATCCCTGGGAAACAAAATCAAATTTGTAGTGTGACTTGAAACTCATCAGACAAACTTTCTGGTTCCCTGTAACCTGATCTGACTAGTTCTCTTTAAAAAAAAGAAATCTTTTAAATGTAGTTTGGACACAGAAAGAGAAACTGAGAATAAAGGGGACGCAGACAGGGAGGTAGAGTAGATGAGAAGGGGGGGAGAGTGTTGTTGCAGCAGTCTGGTGTTGGGCTGCACCACGGAGAAGAGAGCGGACGTCCAGAGCAACGGGGTACACAAATCTTTATAATATGATGGGGGGGGGAGGTTTGGTTCAGACCACATGGAGCCAGCCGGCAATGGCTGACGGGGGGAGAGCAGGGAGCGAGACCTCAGGGAGGAGAGCCGAGAGCCCAGAGAGAGAGAGCGAGGGGAGGAGTGAGGGGGCTTTTTATTGGGTGACAACCAGGGGTGCCGTGTAGGGCCAGGATTGGTTGAAAGGGGGCACTCTAGGATTTAGCAGGGCATAGAAAAACCTGGGGGCGGAGACTGCATCAGAATAAGTCCTCAGCAACAGGAGGGAGGGAGGGAGAGAGAGGGAGAGAGAGAGAGAGAGAGAGAGAGAGAGAGACCTGCAGCACTGTTTGACCACTTGTGAAGTTTCCTCCCTGCATATGGGCACCGGAGGCATGAACCTGGATCCTTGTGCACTGTAATCTGTGTGCTCAACAGGGTGTAACACCACCTGATCCCCCCACCCCAACTGACTATTTCTTAAGTGATCTATAAACAAACAAACAAACAACTGGCCTCCAAATTTCTACTCAGACCTCCCCAAATATCTCTTTAATTGGTCACTTAGAGTGATGTTCTTAAAACAGAATTCAGGTCAGTGTTCAGTGACCTGCTATTATGCCTGAACTGCAATTCCAACTTTTTCTATGGATTATGTAGACCATCTCCTACCTAGATTCCTTATTTTCCCAAGGAAGTCCTTAGAGCTTCTTCATACTCATAGTTTAAAATGTAATGTTTTTATAGCAGTGCCCCTCAAAGTAAACATTGTTCTGAATAGCTAATACACTGTTATAAGCATACATGAATATGCAAATAATAAATATATTTTAAAACAGTTGATTAATAGTGAATAATAACTGAAAAATGTGAACGTTTCCATAGTGGTCGGTAAATAGGTTGCCACTCTAAACTCCCTCTTATTCTCTATCCTTTGGATTTCCTCACCTCTCTATTATCTACAGCTTTCTTCACTTTCTTCTCAAGTGTAGTTAGTTTTCATTACCCTTGGTGAATACAGTAGTCATATTAGTTATTAAAGTAATGGGAAAGGAATTCTAATGGTAAGTGTACTACTAAAACAAGATGCCCTAACAAGGGGGCACCTAGTCACCAACCAAAGGCATGATTGACTAGAAAAACGTAAAAGGAAACCAATAAAAAGGCCTCCTGAAACCAATACCATCTATCTTTCAATGTGGTAGAGTAAAACTTGCCCCATCAGTCAGCTTGGGTAACAATAAATGAGAAATCTGGAAAGTCAATACAAAGCAGGCACTTGCTCTTTGCACTACCAATACCACATGAAGAGCAGAGTAATTATGTATTCGAATATCACTGCTGGGAAAAAAGTTGGTGTGACCCAAAGTTCAATACTCAAACACATTGGTTCCAGGCAAGTTTGCCTTTCATGGTGGTATACTCTTTCTCCCCTACTGCCTAGCTTCCAAAGGAAATTAGATACTATTCCTATTTACCAGAATAGGATCTAATAAGTGCGTCTTCTTGATTATAGAGCTGTGTTATCGGCACTTTCTCTCTTGCTCATAAGAAACCACATGGAATGAAACAATAGAAACCTGTATGTCCCCAGCTAATCATCCTGGCCCAGAAGCATACTCATGGAGAGAAAGGAGAGGGACCATAATGAAAGAAGACAACGTCATTACCACTTTCATTTTTCTTCCAGTTGTCTCTCCCTTGTCTCTATGGGTCCAGATGGGCTTATCTGTTGACTGATCCCCTGCAATTACTTAACCGACATTTACTTTTCTCCAGGGAGTTGGGTGAAAAGATTAAAAACAAAGAGTTGTTCTCAGATTTAGGATTTGGCAACCCCGCTAGAGTCCAATGTTTTGTATCCATTCCCCAGTCCTTACTTTGTCAATCAAAATTGCATCCTATGTTCCAGAGAAAGGAGAGGAATCTTTTTGAAAGTTCTTCCCTTTCTCATCTCATACAACTCCTTACACCCATTCCTCTTTCAATTCATGGTACTACAATCTCACTTTAGGTCTGTATTAAACAAACAAACAAACAAAAAATCAATACATCTCATTTGCCAGCTGTGATCAATGGTTTTGCCATGCCCCTGAAACTTTAATGTGGGATCTTTTCATATGAGATGGATTTATGGTTCCCCTTAAATAGCATAAGGCCTTATTTCCCAAAACAGAACACGCTGCATCCCTACAATGCTCAGCAAATATGGTCTGTCATACAAAATGGACTTGGTTTCTCTTCCTCCTCCTCTTTCTTTTCATTTTTATGTAGGTGTTAATGGTGTGCAGTGTAATTGTTGACACAGGTTCATGTAATTTCTCATCTCCTCACTCATGCAACAGGATCTCAAGGTTCTCCTCAGCCCTCTCTTTATCTCCATTCCCAGAGTCCTCTGCTTTTGTGCAATACACCGGACCCAGTCCAAGTATCATCCAGTGATTTCACTCTGTGTCCTTATCTCTTTTTTGTGATTTTAATTTCTTTATTGGGGAATTAATGTTTTACATTCAACAGTTAATACAAAAGTTTGTGCATGCACACCATTTCTAAGTTTTCCATATAAAAATACAACCCCCACTAGGACCATCCTTCTTGGATCTGTATTCTCCCCACCCACCCACCCCACAGTTTTTTTACTTTGGTGCAATACGCCAATTCCAGTTCAGGTTGTACTTGTGTTTTCTCTTCTGATCTTGTTTTTCAACTTCTGCCTGAGAGTGAGATCACCCCATATATTCAGCCTCCTGTTTCTGACTTATTTCACTTAATATGAATTTTTCAAGGTTCATCCAAGATCGTCTGAAAACTGTGAAGTCACCATTTTTAATAGCTGAGTAGTATTTCACTATGTATATATACCACAACTTGCTCAGCCACTCATCTGTTGTTGGTGTGTCCTAATCTGTGCCTATAAGTAATATTATTTGGTATTTTTCCTTCTCTTTTCAACTTACTTCACTCAATATGACATCTTTAAGTTCCAAGATAAGGCAAAGGAGATATATTTATTATTTTAACAATTGAATAATAGTCCATTTTTTATATATTCCATAATTTTCTTAGTCACTCATCTGTTGTTGGAGTTCTGGGTTGCTTCCAAGTTTTGGCTATTACAAATATTACTGCTACAAATATAGGTATACATAGCTCTCTTTCTTAGATTTTTTTTTTTCTTTCTTTGGGCTAAATTCACAGAAGAGAAATTGCTGGGTCATAGGATAGGTTCATTTCTAGTTTTCTGAAAAATCTCCAAACTATTTTTCATAAGGGTAGGTGCAATTCACATTGCAACCAGTATGCGTGTACCTTTTCCCCCACATCCTCTCCAACACTTGTTACTTCTGTCCTTTACTTTTTGTTTTTTTACCATTGTATTTATCTATCTATATATTAGATAGAGACAGAGGGAAATAAGCAGGAAAAGAAGAGAGAGAGAGAGAGCAAGAAACGTGCAGCACTGTTTCACTGCTTATGAAGTTTTCCTCCTGCAGGTTGGGACCAGTGGCTTGAACCCAAGACCTTTGCACATTGTAACATGTTTTCCCTACACAGTGTGCCACTGCCCAGCCTCAGTTTCTATCTTTTCTTTTTTTTTAATTTTCTTTTAATTTTTAATTTATTTTCCCTTTTGTTGCCCTTGTTGGTGTTTTTTTTTATTGTTGTTGTAGTTATTATTGTTATTGTTATTGACGTTATTGTTGTTGGACAGGACAGAGAGAAATGAAGAGAGAAGGGAAAGACAGAGAGGGGGAGAGAAAGACAGACACCTGCAGACCTGCTTCAATGCTTGTGAAGTGACTCCCCTGCAGGTGGGGAGCCAGGATCCTTACAGTGGTGCTTGTGCTTTGCGCCATACACACTTCACCCCCTGCACTACCACCCGACTCCCAGTTTCTGTCCTTTCTAATCCATGGCATTCTCACAGGTGTAAAGTGGTATCTCATTGTTTTCTTTATTTGAATTTCTCTGATAATCAATAACTTTGAGAAGTTTCTCAATTATCTGTTAGCCCTCTTCAATGAAATTTTGTTCATGTTGTTATCCTACTATTAATAATAAGTATTATTATTTTTGCTAAGTTTATAAGTTCTTTATGTAGTCTGGCTATTAGTACTGTATCTGAAGTATATTGTATAATGATCTTCTATTCTTATGATGTCTTTATATTTCACTGATGGTAGCTTTTGCTGGGCAGCAGCTGTTCAGCTAGATGTAGTCCCATCGAGTTTTGTTTTTGTGTTCTCTGCTGTTGGATTTGAGTCTCTGAAGGCATTTCTGAGGCATAGATGATGAGGTGTGCTGCCAATGTTTACTTCTATGTACTTGACAATTTCTGCTCTAATATCCAGGTATTTGATCCACCTGGAGTTGACTTTTGTGCACGGTGATATGTGGTGGTCTAATGTCATTAATTTGTAGGTTTCAACACAATTTTCTGCACATGACTTGTTGAATAGACTTGTTTCAGCATTAGATGTCCAATAGACAAGGGTTTAGTTCCAGGATTCTCAATTCTATTCCATTGGTCTGTGTTCTTATTTTGGTTCCAGTACCAACTTAATGGTGGGTCCCTTCTCACCTACTCCTACTTTATGTCCTTCCAATCAGTTCCTTGACTCTAAAATTCTAACCTGTTTGTCCTCCAGGCTTCTTGTTCTAGACCCATAGAAACTTGGTTTACTGGGTTAATAAAATACACATTCAGGTTTTTTACCAATTGCAAGAGCCCAAAATTGTTTATTATTTATTATTAACAACCTATACCCTTAAATCTAAAATGGAAGATACGTTTTACCTATCAACAGTAATTGTGCAGAGCAAACAAAATTATTTACCTTTAAATGACTCAGAAAAAAACTTTATTTACTTAGACTTGTTATAGTAAAATGTGACCTTTGAACATTTCGATTTCAAATATATTTCAGGGAATTTTGTCCAGTCACATAAAATAAAACAAAAAGGATCAGCTAAGGTGGAACAATGTAACATAAGTTGATCATTTAGTAAGCCTTTCCAATTATATCTATTTGATTCTGACTCTCTTCCCAGATGTGAATGGAAAGTTTTTCCATTTAAAAAGCAAATATATTTCATTGAAAACAGTGCTAAATAGGCTCTTTCCTTCTTTTTATCTAGCCATATTTTCTGTCTTTATCTCATAATGACCTTTCCTTAACATATTTCTTTTACGTTTCTTTCTGGTACCCTGTTTCTAAAAATAAAGTTTACTAGTGGATATTTGAATGTAGGGATAATATTTTTATTTCACTGGTACATACAATCAGGAAATATATTTCTGTTTAGACTCTTAAAATCAGTTGAGTGTTGTAGATGAAGCCACATTCTGTCAGCACTTTTTTTTTAACCTGGAAAATGTAACAAAATCCAAAGCAGCTGTAGGAAGTTGAGTATATACTCCATTTGCACTCAGCAGGAGAACTAACAGGAGGTAACAAGATAGTTTCCACATGAAAAAGTTACAAAGAATTGAACCTGTAATGAAAACTCTGATAATCTCCAGGAATGAAAGATGCTTGGATGATGGGTTTGGGGTTTTTCACAAGTTCAAAGGACCTGGTTTTCCCTAAAAATACTACACAGGAATAGGAGAAATGCATGTGGTCATTGTTATGTCTGATAGCCAGCAAAAGTTCCAACGTCATCTTTAAACCATTAAACAGAGACTGTGTGTGCATTTTAAAATCATGTATTAGCCTTTCCATGTCTTTTTCTGAAGCAGACAGAGAGCAGAATCTTATTGACTTATCACCCTATTCTACAAAATAGGAGCATTGTAATCATCAGCTTAAAGTTGGTTTTCTGAGAGATTCAATGTGTGAAAATTCTGTAGCCCAGAGCCCTTCAACTTTGATATGCACACAAAAGACTCTCAGGACCTTCTTAAATGTAGATGCTAACTCACTAGGTCTGGGAGGAATGGAACTGAGATTGCAACTTTATTTCAAGCTCTCAAATATAAAACTGTTAGTCCATGTACCATCCATCATTAAGTATAATCCTTAATGAAGACTTCAAAGTTATGGTCCAAACGATACTCACTGAATTGAGAAATCTATGGAGAACTCCAAAATATTCAGAGAAATCATGAATATATTAGCATAGAAAAATTCACAAAAGTGTCTATAGTAATGAAGAACGAGTCAAATAAAAACAAACATAAAAGCCAAGACAGCAAAGTGGAACAAATGCAGGAAGTGGTACTAAAAGCTGCAATGGACAGTAGGAAAATAAGGTAAAGGTACTCCACACCCACCCACCCCACACCCCCTCAAAAAAGGAAAATAAAGCACTAAAGCAAATGAAGGTCATCGTAGTTATAGTATATCAAGAGGAACAATAGTTGGTGAATACAAACCTAGACTTGTCAAGACACATACTAATTAAAATGGCAAAGATCAAATAGGAAGTGACGATTCTGAAGTCTTCTAGAGGAAAGCAGAACTATCGACTGATTTCTATACAGAGGACTGGCAGAATTTAAAATTTCATTTTCATTATTATTATTATTTGCCTCCAGGGTTATCACGGGAGATTGGTGCCAGCACTACGAATAGATTGCTCCGAGTAGCCATTTTTTTCTTTTCTTTTTAATAATTTTATTTGGTTCAGTTTAATAGGACAGAGAGAAATTGAGAGGGAAGGGGAGATAGGGAGAAAGGAAGATAGACACCTGCAAGGCTGCTTCATTCATCACTTCTTCCCCACTGAGAGTATGGATCAAAATTGCTTTTGGGGTGCAGAAGACAGGAGTTCTGGCTTCTTTAATTGCTTCTCCACAGGATGTGAACATTGGCAGGTCGATGGGCAATGGTCTTTCCATGCAAAAAACTTAAATGTGGGGCTGGGCTGTGGTGCACACACAGTTAAGCACACAGAGAACTATGCACTGGGGTTCAAGCCCCAGCTCCCCACCTGCAGAGGGGTTGCTTCACAAGCGGTGAAGCAGG